>NC_140931.1:166717936-167215436 GCF_014529385.1 Adiantum capillus-veneris | reverse complement strand
CTCTACAAGAAGCAGCAGAGGACTTCCTACTGGAGTACTTCAATGACATCACCATTGTTGCAGCCCATGCCCACAGGGTTACTATAATGGACAAAGATAGTGAGACACTGAAAAGAATAAGGTGGAGGTATGACAAACTACTGGTCCCCAATGTCTACAGGGATAAGAAAATGAGGGAAATTTTGTTATACCCCCCTGAGCTAGTGCCACAACTCACAGTTGTAGATGTCACACATGATGTGAATACAAGGGCAAGGGCAGAGACTATTGCTCGCCAAACAGAGGACATGAGGGAAGCAGAGCTTAAGGAGAAAGCAAAAGTAGCAGTGGAGTCCCAGAGGCAAACAGAATGCAATGTGACCCTGTCCATAGAGGCAAGCAATCAAGAAACTCTACTTTCAATGAAGGATGGTTTGCTTGCAGAGATACCATTTGTAGATGGAGCCAGAAAGCTAGCTCTGGAAAAAGTGGACATTAATTTATTGCAGAATCCAGATGCTCAGATTTCAGACACAATTATCTATGCTTGTCTTAAGTAAGTGTTACTATCTTGCTAGCTTTGAAAACTCAGATAATAGGTTTGCTAACTCAGGTAAACTCTCTGCAGCCTAATCAAAAGTCAACTCCCAGTGCACACCCACACATAGGTGTTTCTTCTTGATCCACAAATGTCAGTGATTATTAGACAAAAGAACAGTCCATCTTGGACCTTTGAGAGTTGGTTTCTCCACTGTGCTATGCTGGAAGTTACTGTCATCATCTTTCCATATGAGAACAACCATCACTAGAGTCTCATATGCCTTGATGTTGACCAACCAGCAATGTGGGTGTTCAATTCAATAAAAGGAACCCACCCTGAAATTAGGCTGTAAGTGTTTTGTATCAGAAAGTGTTTCTTATAGATATCCATGTAAATTTGAAGCCTCATGCTAACATCTTGATGCTGCTTTGTGCAATTGTATAAAGAGGTTGTTGCTTGCCTATGGCAAGCTATGTGGAAGGTATGAACGATACAAGGCCCCAATCAAAGATGTACCTGTCCCAAATCAAACCGATGGAAATTCTTGCGGTTGGAGATGTCTTCTCCATGCGGAATATGTCCTGCAAAGCTACTTTGCATTAAAACCTTTCATGACTAAGGTAACCATTTGGCAATGCATTCAGTCAGTTTTGGTTTAGTTTATAAAAGAATTCTCACCATGTGGTCTTTCAATTTTGCAGAGTGCTTTAAAAAACTACACATATGATTATTTGCAAAGATACCAGGTAAGTTTAATACAACACCTGCTTACTATGTCTAGCCCCAGAGAGCTTGAAGATAGCGGCTTGGATGACCGCACTATTGATATGACAATACATGACGTGCCACCACGAAAAACCCCTGCATCCGATACAGTGGAATCACAACGGGCCGAGGGGGGCATATCAGCAGAAGATGAAAGATCCGAGGATGAGGAAAGGTCAAATGAGCATATGGAAGGTGCTAGTGTACAACCAGAGGAGACAATGAAAGAGCCAAGTCAGCCAGTGGAGGATCCAAAAGAGCCTATGGATGAAACCCAAGATGAGGAAAGCAGGCCTATAGATGAGCAAAAGGATATGGATGAGGAAAGCAGGCCTAGGGATGAGCAAACTGATATGGATCAGGCAAGGATGTATGAGGCAAGCCGGTCAACCGAGGGAGAGGAAAAGACCTTGGAGGAAACCTTGAATGAGGCAGAAAGAGCCATGGGGGAGACCCCTGATGAAGATGTGAATGATGACTATGAAAATGTGAATGATGAAGCTAAAGCAGAGGAGAGCAACAACGACATCAACACTACAGAGACCCAGTATGGACCCTTGCTACCTGTAGATATGGTTGTTCCGGTAATGTCTATTCAAGTATGGCAAAATATGTTTAGCTTCTAACTACTTATATGTACTTGTCAACTTTTACAGAGGTTGATTATCTTGGACGTCAATGGATTGCTACTGATGTGTGTGCCGCTCGATGACACATAACCCTTTGAGGATTTGCAAACATTTCGGATGGGAAATTGTCGAGTCGTGGTTAGTACAGGAACCAAGGAATTTATTCAGTTTCTTCTTCCGCGCTTCAGAGTTGCCATATGGTCTTCAATGCAAAGGCAAAACTTGTCGCCACTAGTTACAATAGTTTGCAGTGTATGCGGCGCTCACACGTCAGATTTTGTCTTTTTGTATGATCAAAGAAAATGCGTTACCATTGAGGGCCACTACCACCCTAAAAAAACACACTTACCTCTTTTGTACAAACCGTTTAGCCAAATTGGTGTACCCTTTGATGCAACTAATACACTACTGATTGATGATACTCCTGAAAAGGGAGAACTAAATCCACCGGGAACAACTATCTTACCACCTTCTTTCGAGGGGCATTCCTTCGATTTTTACCTTGAAGACATTCTGATTCCATACTTACAGAAATTGTATCTCAGTCCATTGTTCACGGACGAGTTTGTACTTTCTAATGAATAAAGATGACTCTTCTATCATGTCTTTGTCTTGTCTAACATTGAGAGAGAGAGAGAGAGAGAGAGAGAGAGAGAGAGAGAGAGAGAGAGAGAGAGAGAGAGAGAGAGAGAGAGATTTGACATGGTAAAGAAATGTATTTCAAGCACACTTTTTCACAGGGCACAATTGACAAATGAGCTCAATAAACTTCATGTATTGAAATTCATTTGTATACACTTGAGTTCACAAGAATATCTGTTACATTGACACTACTTCAACCCGACCATCCAACTCTTTGCACAAAATATCTTTTTCCCTTCACCGCATCACCTTACGGCCAGCTAGGAAAAAGGAAAAATCTGATAGGTCCCTGTCCATTGACTCTTCAATTATGTCATGCCGCAAATGCTGAAGACTGCATAGCTCCCTTATTGTAACCACCAACAGTAGGCCATGCTCTTTATCAATCACTTCCACATCCACATCAGGATTATCTTCCAAACCTACAGAAACCTGGTCCATAGGAATGTACTTACCATTGAGCATTTGTGATCGCATATACCAAAACGAGAGTAACAGTGATTGGCTTGCAATCATGTACTTGACAACTAGAGTATCAAGCGCGACCTCGCACCGTAAACCAATCTCTTCCTTTACATACCATCCTCTGTCAAGAAGTTTGTCACAGGATGACTGCTGAAATGACTTGCACATGAACATAGTTTTCGTAACACGGATGTTGTAGCTATGAAACAACTCTATGAAGAGTGCAATAGGAAAAAAGTTTGCAATTCTAACCAGTTTGGTGGGAATAGAGCTACGTAGAGACCTCTGTATATCCTTGTAGAGCTTACTTCGCATTGCCTCCACCATTGTTTCCTCGGGAACTGGCTAGTCCACAGTGTTCCAATCGGTTGGTAGAGGCACTTTCACCAACATGACATTCTTATTCCCTGAGCTGAGTTGGTAGAAGTGGTCATAAAAAAATATTCCCTCATCAGCCAGGCTTTTGCTGCTCCTCCTCCCTGAATGCTGTAGAGAACCAATGTGGGCATGAACAACATGGAAGAGGCCTATTATGCACTCCACAGGATCCCATTGCTCATAAGAAGAGGGATAAACATCTGCAATATATATAAGAAGAGTTAAACTAAGAGTATCAATAAGTAAAAATGACAAATCTAATGTAATTGAGTTGTGAAGAATGGAGACATTGCTCATAAGAAGTGGGAGAAACATTGCAAAATATATAAGAAAAGTTATAATGAGAGTATCAGTAAGTTCACATGTCAAGAGTACTTACAATTGCAATGTGGTTGATGTATATCTGATACATTTCCACCGTTTGCTATCACCTCTGGATGGGTAAACACATGCTGAACAAGAACTTCCTTTACAGATCTTTTGCCGATTTCAACTTTGAAATCCAACACTCTGGCCTTCCATGCTGAGCGGTAAACGTTGATACCACTAGACCTCTTGGGTCTTCTTGGTTGCATGAGGACCCATGAACCTTTGTTTATCCTTTGTCCAACCCATTGGTTCTCTGCACTTATTGAAGTTGATATTGTAATTGAGGATATGCTACTACTTGGCCTTCTAGGCAAAGTGCATCTGTTGGTTGTTGGTGTGAGAGACAATAAACACCTGGAGCTTCTTGGGCGAGAAGACGTGGAAGCCATAGCTCTCAGAGAAAAGCTTTAGTGGAGGGAGATTCACTTTGAAAGCATTCTAATGGAGGGAAAGTGTTTTAGAATTCCAATATCTTGTGCGGGCTTAATGGTCACCCTCGAGTACGTTAATGACCATAAGAGAATATCAGAAGTGGGACCACATGCAAGCACCTAAAAGCTCGGTAAAAGGAAGGAAATTATGATGCTACAATCCTAGATTCGTGAAAGTTTTATGCTATTTTCCTATTTTTTGAGTCTTTCCATGTACTTTCCTATGTAACGTAGCCTTCGTGCTCATTGGCCGCGCTCTATTTTTCTCTCTCTTCATATGGCCCTCCAAATGACCTCTGAAAATTCCTAATGCTCTTACAGAGATAGGCATAATAATTGGAGGATTGTATTGTACACCCTACATGATCAGTTGTGTCATTGTTTTGATAGGAGTGTTAGTCGTGTGGACCCATGGATTTTTTGGCTGCCAATGTAACCTCTTGAAAATTATCGTTTGAAGTTGCAACTTTTTGTCAGTTAAGATTTAGTGGCTTTCAAAAAACTTTTTCTTTAAGAGACCAATGTGAAGTTATGCTTACAGAAACTACTTTTAATAATGGAAGTGGATTGTTGTTTTTCTTTTAGTTTATCTCTATCTCTTTTGCTATAAATTTAAAATCCATATTCTTCTTCTTCTTCTTCTTCTTCTTCTTCTTCTTCTTCTCTCTCTCTCTCTCTCTCTCTCTCTCTCTCTCTCTCTCTCTCAATGCTCTTAGTTTAGGTATTGTAGTTGCTACGTTGAGCCAGTTCTCTATGCACTTTCATTGCCACACAAAGATGATGTGATTTAGGGAAATACAATAAAGGATGTAAACCTTATTGCACATAATGAAGCATTTAAGATATGTTTGTGAATTGGATGCATAAAGAATACTTACACATGTTGTCACCTTTTGGGGGGGGGGGGGGGGAGGGGGAGGGGTGATGCAAAATAATATGTATTCCCTAATCAAGGAAAACAAGGGCAAACTTGAAATTCTCTCAGTTTTAGGTCAAAATTTGAAGCTTCTCCCCGTATTTACACTAAAACTTGTGTAAATTTTTTGATTTTCTTCAAGGAAAGCTCAAAATCTAATCGGGATTTTATAATTTTGATCGATTAAAATACACTAGACCTTGATGTTTTTCTAACAATCGGGGTTACTCAAGATCGAACCATACTCTTTATTGGCCGCAGCAATGCGCAGGTCAAATACTAGTACTATATATAATGTAACTTAAAAATCTCAAGGCCATTGGTTCACTTCAAAGAAAACCTTACAAAGTGTCTAATTTAAAATTCAAAACTGAAGGATAAGATTTAAAAGCAAAATTAAAGGGTAAGATTTTCGGAAGTGAAAACCTTTTTGACAATTGAAAGGACTCTCTACTCTATACAAGGTAAATGTACCAGTTTAAGTGCACCTAACAAAAAAAGATAATTTCGGCAGAGATTTTGTTATTTAACAACAGTCTGACTTTTGAAAATAGATTTGGCTTTGTCTTTTCAAGGGGAATTTTTAAAGACAAATATTGACATTTTTTAGAAATTTATGCATATTTTATTTCAAAGTTTTTTTAAAAAAAACTCTTAAAGGATATTTCTACACTCTTCGTTAAACTGTTTGAAAATTTGTTGGATGCTAGATACCTCCATTGATTCCCTTCCTTTCATAAACATTGGTTATTGCGGTGAGTGTGTGTACACATATACGCATGTGCACAAGAGAGACACCAACAAAAACTTGAATGTTGAGTATGTTTCTATGAACAAAGGGGGCTCACCTACTTACAACAAAGCTGGGTTATCATGAGCCAATGCTAGATGTTGTTCAAGTTTTTCATGATGTGGAGGGGGAGAGAGAGAGAGAGAGAGAGAGAGAGAGAGAGAGAGAGAGAGAGAGAGAGAGAGAGAGTTGGCAAAGAGAGGAGTTACGTGGACAACCCACTACTAGATTTGATCATAGCGCATTTGCTCATGTGAATCGTATTTTGGGATCATGGAGGGACCGTTACCAACATGGAAAAGTAAGTGTGTGTGTGTGTGTGTGTGTGTGTCTCGGTCGTCGCACCATCTCGGCACTTGAACGAACTCAAAATGCAACAAAACTATAGGAGGAGGTACAATAGGCATGGGGGCTCTATCCTACACAGTTTGGTTGCAATCTAGCAAGGTACCAAAATCACGATCCATCATTATCAAGATCCTAAAAACGGCAATAAAGCTATTGAGAAAGGTCGCCCTATGGTTTAGGAACATTCTCCTATGGTTGAAACGTCAAAAAACAATCATTTTTGTACTCAAAACAATAGGATTAGCTCACAAGCAGACAGTTGCAAACCACAGTAAAATTGAGAATGATTACACTTAGCTTAAAGAGCAAGAGATAAGGGACACAATGCACTTGTCAAAATCAAAATCTGATTAACGGAGCTTGAAAAAAATGGATAACAATGTACTTCAGAGTAACTGTTGTCAATCATACGCTCAGGGCTCTTCAAAACTTTAGATAAGATGCCAAAAGGTGTGCGTTCAAACTTGAAAATTTGACTTTATACCTAGGGTTCAATTGGCCAATGGCCGACCTACAAGGCTTTTAGCTTAGGACAAAAGGATTACAACTTAGATTTTACAATGATGTGGCTCAATAAACATCTGACTCGATAATCATGAATCCTCTTTTTATAAGGCTTTCTCAAAAAAAAATGACTACAGAAGATATTGACCCTATGATGATGTGGTTGACTAGGAGGGTGCCCGTTGGGTACATCTGCTAACATTCCCCCCTTCCTAATCTTTGCACACCCTCGTGCAAGCTTTGGTAGTGGCTTCAATAGTTGAAGGTTCTTTTTTCTAGCATCTTTGTGATCATTCCAAAAAAGTTCTGCTCGAGCAACCATGTCTGCTTGAATGGCTAGGTCTTTGAAGGGTTATTGAGCACTACTCTTTGATAGGCAATGTGTTGTTCTTGCAAGTCCTTTGTGAGCGGGTTAAAGATTGTCAAATCCATTTCAAAAAACCTGGTCATGAACGCCTCTTCGAATGTTTGCATGTATTGCAAGGGTAGAAACATGAGCCGTGCATACATCCCCATAACCAGATTTCTATTTGGGACCTTTGTTTCCACATTCCGTGCTATGCCCTAGGTGCCTTCAAGGAAGACCTTCCATGGATGTTTTGATGCTTCAATGTCTTCAAAAGCCTGTATGCAAGTACTGATCATTTTAGTTATCTTTGTGAGCATCCAACAAGTTAAATCGACAACATCCCGCATCTGAGTGATCACGACGTGCATGGTGTGTGCCATGTATGACTCCGTAGGCTTGTAATTTTTCATTAGCTTTGAGAGTAACAGATAATTCAGCACTGATGGTCATCATCTCCTCCATGTGTAGTAGTTATCCTAGGATCTTTGTCTAGGCAGAAGGTAGGGTCAATCCTGAGATGATGAGGCACACTACGATATGTTGTCTCTTCTTGTGGCCTCTCATTAGGAGAAATATGAACCTTGCATGGGCCTTGTAAGGAATCCTAATTTTTAGGGATTAAGGCTAATGTTGTGTGGGGTTTAGGGGGCAAGGGCATTGAAGAAGGTAGTTTTGAGTAGGCTTTTCTAGCTTTTTTTTAAAGACAAATGTAGGATGTGGACCTAAAGGGTTACTTTCTCTCTCTGGCTTTTTTTAAAGTGAAGGAAGCATAGGGGTGTGTCCACATCAACAAAAACGTGGGTCACAAAGAGTCAAAATTTGACTTAAAAAATAATAATTCATTTTTACTTGTTTTTTACTTAAAACTCCCTCCCAACATATATACATATCCAAAAATCATTTTTTGACCAATTTTTTAACCCACAAGCTTAGAAAGTCCATTTTTTCAAAAATCTTTTCCCCCAAAAAGTAATAAACATTTTGTTCTCTCCTCCTCCTCTTCCCTCCCTCCTCCCTCCTCTCTCCCTCTCCCTCTCCTCTCTCTCCCTGCCCCTACCTTCCTCCTCCTCCCCAATCTCTCCCTCCCCCCCCTCCCTCCTTCTCTCCTCCCATCTTCCTCAACCTCTCTACCCTTCCCCCTCTATCTCTTCATCATTTTCTTCCTCACGCAACAGCTTCCATGGTGCTCACGGACATCACAAATGGTTTTCTTCCACCACCACGTACTCCGCACACCAAAAGCATACATATTCGCTTACCCACGGCATTTGTACCGAAGACCACTAGTGAAGGTGATCAAAGGTCATCACAGGAAAGTCGCACCGCTTGTGAGACCAATGTTGACATTTGGGTGGATGGCCATTTGTACCCTTACGATCCTATAAGCCGCTTCCATCCACCGTTTAATAGCCTTTCCACATTTCTTCAATTTCTTGGGAGGGGAGAAGTAGGCTTGTTAGGCTATTGCAGGCGGTTGTGTATGGGTGCATGTGCTTCTTTGCATATGTGGATGCACGAATGTCAAGATCTTCACCTCAAGACGATGGCTTTACAAGAGAGTGTTGCCTCTTCGGAGAGGGTAGTTAAAACTCTTAAACAACAAATGCAAGAAAAGGAGTCCCACATCCAGAAGCTTACCAACACCATCACATACTTGAAAGAAACATCCCTTGGTGGAAGGGAATGCAAACGCACGTATTCATCCATTGAAACTCTTTCACATTCAGGAGGAGCACGCAAACGACGAGTTACAGCCACAAGGTGATTTGGTCTTTACTTGCATGATGCATTCTTAGTTCACACTATTTTCTAACATTTATGTTTATTTGTTGCTAGAAACTTCATCCAGGAGGTATGCGGTGGAACAAGCCAAGATGATCAAGTCAACCTTCTCACTAGTTGTTTCAATACCCAGGACGTGATTTCTATCTTACAATCACCTGGAGGTAAGCACATTAAGGATGCAGTCACCAAGGACCTTATGTGTAAATTAAGAAATGTGGTTAGTGATGATGACGTTCAACAAGCTTGTGATGAGGCTGGAATCAGCACCAAAGCCTATCAGGCTATTTTCCAACTCCTAAAGGATGCCCTCAAAGAACATGGCATTGTGGAAAACCTATTTCCCGTTCTTCACAAGGTCAAGCTCGCAAACAAGGCCACAAACGAAGATGTGTTCTCCTGCATTGGGACACATTGAGGACACAATGCCAACTTCCCTTTATGCTTCGTGCGCAACAAAGACAAGGGGAAAAGGTAAGAAACAATCCATAAGACCTTCGGAGAAGGGCTTTCCTTACACAATGTGGAACAATATTTTCGTGGATCTTAGAAGGCTTCAAGAAGCCATGCTTAGATTTTACGAGTTACCTGAAGAAGGTGACACACTTTACTTTTTTCTTTGGTATTATTCTTATCATAGACTCTGATGTTTAAGGTCTTAGCACTATTTATTTTGTAGTGCTTGGCACAAAAGTCGCTTTTGTGCTGAAACTCGATGAGTGTCAAATAGTGAAAGGCCGAAGGTTAGAGAGGCTAAGTGTCACTCTAATGAACGAGGCCCTTCTGCAAACCAAGCGAAGGGATTCAGTCGAGCCATCTCCCACCCCATCTTTTAGACGTGCAATCAGAGAAATACATTTGGTAGTTGGGTGCTATTGAGGTGCCCAAAGAGACCAATGGAGTACTTTCATGGATTTTTGAGAGAACTCCATGGATCACAGAAGTAATACACTCCCAAATTGCAGGTCAAAAGTTGGAGATTGAGGGTTTTGGTAGTTATGATGTGGAGTGGCACTTAGGTGGGGATGTGAAGACCAATAAAGTGTTTGCTTGGCTGCAAACAAGGGTCTTCTTCTCTCATGCCTTGTCCATTTTGCACTCGGGGGTACAAACCTAATGGACAAAAATCACATAAGAGCACTGCAAAGGCTGGTTCAATGCTTCCATGGCAAGGACATGGAGAACAAGGGTTAGATTGTCGTGATGTCGGAGATGAAGGTAGAGAATGGGAAGCGTCTATTCTGAGATGTCCCATGCTCAATGCCCCAGACCGTGATCAAAAGGACCACGCTTGGAATCCAATATTTTGATTTCCTCTATGGAATGTACATTTTTGTACATTACACGCATTCATGCGTATTTTGGATAGGCTATTGAAGCTCCACAGTGACTATGCTTTCACAATGAAACCGTTGGAAAAGTCCTAGGAAGCGATCGAAAGAGTGGAGGTACTCTTGAATTCCATTGGCTGTCACGGTGGAAATGTGTCTATCGTTGCTGCAAAGAACACAGGGGGGGGCCATGAAACTGCTCAACAAGTGTCAATGAGTGGACAAAAAGCTAGACACTTTTTGAAGAAAGTTTCCCAAGGAAAGCCAAGTCGATATGATGCTCAAAACAACTCCAACCAGCAGGCAGGGAACCTTTGGGAGCTTTGGAAGGAGTTATGCAAAGCTACTACCGACAATGATTCAAATGGCGAGCTTGCAAACAAGCGCAAGCAAGTTTGGGCACATTTTGATAAAATGGTCAAGCTTATGGGCCTTAACAACACAATAGAAGAACAACGCCAATCATTTCAAGAAGCCTTGGCGGATTTTACCAAGGTCTTCACTCTTTCTTGGGGTGAAAATAACATCAGACATTACATGGTAAGTCATTTTACATGGTGTATTCATTACAAGGGATTGTTTTTATTTAATAGTGTGGATCATTTACTCATGTGAACAACATATCTTGTTTGCGCATGGTGCATTTTTTATGCACAAGTATGGATCTCTTGAAATTTTTAGCACTCAAGGCATGGAGAAGTCCCATTATCGAGCAAGGGGAGTGTACTTCAAAAATACTCGACATGGTGGTGGAATGGTGCAATCCAATTATTTGGAGGAGATGTTCAACTGGTTTTTTCGCACAACATTTGCTCGTAAACTCACAATGGAGCATGCGCGACAATCCAAGATTGCTATTGAAGTGCGAAAATGGAGTCGTCAAGAGCATAGCAACAAGTGGCAAATGTCGCAAGGTCCCACCAAGCATGCTGCATGGCGGCGATGCAGAGTGCGACAAGGATCAAAGTGGATACTGCGCGAGTCGCTAAACGTGAACGCAGGGTCCAACTCCTAGCGACATGTTTATTTAAAAAATAACACTTTTTAAAAAAAATTAGTGTGAACAGGGCCCTTTTTAAATGGGCCCTTATAAATATTGCATGCTCTCATAAACCACTCATTTCTTAAGAACATGTGATCTCCTACCAACGAAATGGCGCGCACCAAACAAACCACGAAAGAGCATCCGCCTGCCAACAAAAACACCCTCCAAGGATGTGAGAAGCCATCATGGCTTAAAGGCACAAGAAAACAGCCATGAACGCCTGGCCGTTCTAGGAACTCATCTGGTAGTGGGCATGGTGGTAGGGCACGAGAGTCATCCAGGACTATTGAATCTCCACCTCCTCAAGATATAACACCTAGAAGGAGAATGAAGCAACATGCCTAGCGCTGGAGAGAAGAAGAGGGCCAGCAAACAACAGAGTCCGATAGGCAGCAGCCGTCGCGCCACCAATCACAAGCAGGACCATCCAAGACTCGGGTGGTCCATATAGACACTAAATCAGAGAGTGAGCCACCATGGCTGCGAGATAAAATACCGCGCACACACCGGGTGGCCGTTGGGGGGAAGACATTGCCTCGAGGCCAGGGAGCTCTCTCCACATGACAAGATCGGCAGCCAAGAGAAGAGGAGGAAAGAAGAGGTTGCAAAACCATCCCCTAAGCATGTAAACAGGCGCAAGTCTAAGTTTTTCAAGAAGCCTAAACACCGCCCACTAGCAAATGTGCAAGTGCCCCCAAGACAACCGCAGCGGCGCCGAAAAATAACAAGGGCATTTGCAAGAATCCACCACTACCAGAAGACGACGGAGCTTTTGATTCGATGCACCCCCTTTGCTCGCACTGTGAAGGAGGTGCTTCAAAGCTATGGAAATCAGTATAGAATGCAAGCAATAGCGCTAGAGGCTATTCAAGAAGCTGCAGAGGCCCACATCATTTCGATGTTGGAAGATACCAACCTATGCGCCGTTCATGCAAAGCGAGTGACAATACAGCCAAAAGATATGCAGCTTGCACGTCGATTGCGACGAGACTTCGAGCATTAGCTGAAGTTACCCCTCTTTTTGTATTGCACACCCTTATCTTTGTAATGATTTGACTTTCCAATTACAATATGATCAACAATTGTGTCTACTGTGTCTATTATCTTTGTAATGAAATGACTTTGTAATTTCAAGTTCTGTATGTAATTTCAGTAAATTTGTGCTTTTTAAGTACCCTTGGGGGTAGATAAGCCTATAAGGGGCAAAAAAAAGCCTGGCCACAAGGGCGCGCAATGATGGCTCATCCATCAGTTTTGGATGAGCCATTTGCGCGCCCTTGTGGCCAGGCTTTTTTTTGCCCCTTGTAGGCTTATCTACCCCCAAGGGTACTTGAAAAGCACAAATTTACTAAAACCTATTGGTTTTGCAACATTATTTTACATGGATCCTTGTGGACACCCTTTTTTGGACATTTCAAGCTTTGAATTCCCTATAGGATATAAAAACAAATAACATATTGTGAAACCAAGTGTCTATGCAACATTAATTTGGATTTTTCAAATGTCCAATGTAATTGGACTTTTTGGTGCAAGGGTGAACTAGGTAGAGCTAAAGCAGGTGATAGTGTGTCGGAAACTTCATTTCATAATTGATTTCACCTTTTCTAGTGTCCTTGAGTGTGAACATATGCTGGAATTTCCATAAAAAGGGTGCATCTAAATTAATGATGCCATACCAATTCATTTCAATAAATTTGTGCTTTGTAAGTATCCTAGGGGATAGATAAGCCTACCAGGGGCAAAATAAAGCCTAGCCACAAGGGCGCACAAATGGCCCATCCAAAACTGATAGATGGGCCATTTGCGCGCCCTTGTGGCCAAGCGTTTTTTGGCCCTTGGTAGACTTATCTACCCCCTAGGGAACATAAAATACCTAAATTTACTGAAATTGACTTAAATTACATACAAAACTTGAAATTACAAAGTCACCAATCAAAACAATTTTCATATCACCAATTGAAACAATTTTCAAGATTGACAAATCACATTCAAAAGAATTTGCAAGATAGAGAGACAATTTCAAATATTTTTTATTACTTCCAAAACGGTGATTTTACATCATGTATCTGAGGAGTTCATAATTTTTTTGACCATTTCCTGGTGCCTATTTTGCGTGTAAGGCAACTCCCCAGTCAAGAGGGACTGCGCTATGGCCTTTGGGTCAGTTGAACCAATGGAAGCATGTATCTCTATCTGGGCAATCACTTTACCACGAAAGACAGTGCCAAACGCTGTGCATACAAGGTATCTACGCACTAGGAACACTTGATGCGCAGTTTGAGCAATGGTGCTCAAACACAAAAACTTGCTCAAAGCTTTTAACGACCAAGTCATAAAATGGGCTTGGGGAGTAAATTCATTATGGATAATGGCCACATCGCCAGGGGGGAGTTGTCCTAGGTAATGCGTAAGGGAAGCTTGAGGTCCAAAGCCCGTCCGCTTGCCACCCGTCCTTGCAGCAAAATCATCAACCTCCACGACATCCTGTCATAAAACGATGAAGGTTGAGAAAAAAGACAATGAAGGATAAAATAGTAACATGAAAATTAGGAGACAGTTTACCTCCTACTCCTTGTCGTCCTCCTCCCTGTTGCCCTTTGCATCCAAGTCAATGCTCCCATGCACCACCGATACGAGCTTTGGATCATCAGATGGGAGGTTGCATAATGGCATAGGCATCCTAGCAGCCTCAACCTTGGCTTACGTGGCTTGGAATTATTCATCAACCACGTGCAACTGCTCTGATGCCAGGACCTCCGCACATACAACTGCAATAGTGTCAGCAATAGAGTCCCCATCTTGCAAGAGCTTGCTTTCTAGGGCATCTGGCGTATTGTCTAAGGGACATTTGGTGCTGTTGCATAGCACGCTCAAGCATTCATCCATGCGCAGGCCAAATGCTTTCTCCAAATCATGCAGGAACACATACTCCTCCCCATCCACTAACACTGAGGAGAAGCGACTGATTTCTACCTTTGGGATAGCCACATCCGTCAGTGGTAGTGGCACTGGAGTGTCACTAGGGCCAGCTGCAACTATGGATTTCTCAACCACTTCCTCAAGACCCCTAGGGTACTCGAGCCGGTGTACCTTTCCTTCCGCTCTGCAGGGTTCATGGGGATAACCTGCTGCTCCTTGGTGTCCTTGATAAAGGACCCAACCTGAAGGTGTGGTAAGCAGAGCTCATCCAAATCAGGTTCCTCGCTCACCAAAAAGATAAATATTGCGAGCCGAGAAAGGTACTCCACCCCCAACTTGCGCTTCTTGAGCGCTGACACCCCTGGGGCTTGCTCGTCCAAGTAATGGCCTGCATCGGTTGCAATTTCTTGGAATCGTTGCAACCGCTTGGAGAATGGGTGATCACCATTGTGTATATAGCGCAAAATATCGCAAGGCACCCAGATCCCTACATGTGGGGGGATAGATACAGAATATTTTATGATGTGCTCCTCCATGAATGCAAAAATCTCGGCAAATGCATCCATGTGAAGGGCAACTGTGGCATCAAGGTCAGGGAGACCAGTAAAAAAGGTGTGGAGGTCTAACTTCCCTTTGTATTTGGTGTCCTCGAGGAAGAGGATGAAACGTGACAAAGGGGTGGATGTGGCTGCAGATGCAGAGGCTGTGGAAGCATCCATGTCTAGCCTGGGGTGTAGATAGAGAGTGGAGGAGCTCAAGAGTTGCAAAAGTGAAAATAGTGAATGAGTTAGGTGGCCCCCCTTTTATAATGGACCCTTTTTTTAAGACATTAAAAAAAAGGCACTTTTACTACCAAAAAATGATTTCTCATCCCAATGCAAAAAATTATATTCAAAGGCATGATTTGCTGAAGCAAATCATGTTGATTACAACTGGGATCAGTTTGAAAATTGCAAGAGTTACAAAGTTATAAGATCGATAGCATAGTTCCATCCATCCCCCAGTCCTCCTCGACCTTCAATTTGTCTTCCATTCTCTTCCCAATCTGCGGACATTCATTACAATAAGCATCCAATGATCGACAAACCATGATGTATTGAAAATGTGGTGGAAGGATTCTCACCTTGTGACCTTGTAAACGAAATTGTGCTTGTTGAAGGGCCTCAAAACCCATAATAACCAAATGTTCTTGAACATTACTGAGAGTCCAATGCTTGTTCACTTGGACTGCCTCCAAAGCATCATTGGGCATCTTCACTGCAATGTCAAAGCTTGCAATAGCGCCGTCTACACTCTGTAAGGGAGTCCACACTCCAAGCTTGCACATCCAACGATCATGGTGAAATCGTATGTACAAGGAGGTGCAGGATTTCAAATAGCGCATTCCAATACCTAAAGCTCCAACGTTACAACGGTACCGGTCCCCGTTGTGCATGCCCTCCACAAAACCCCAGTCCTGTTCTAAAAGCCTTCCTAATTCCTCATAATGGGCATCTTTACATACAAGCATTGTGGTAGTCTCCACAAATCCAAACTCTTTAAAAATGTGCAGAAAACAATGAATAGGCAAACACCAACTCAAGCCCACGGGCCTAGAAGCTTTAGAGTATTTCAAAGAGTTTTGGACATCCATTATCATCTTTTGCTTGAAAGATGCTACCGACCAAAAATCTGGCACCGGCCACTCCATACTTAATAAGGAAGTTACTTTGATGGGTTCAAGCGTTCCAAACGCTTGTGTAGAAGTAGGGAAAATATAGGAGTGAGAATAGAAGAAAATCCTTCTTTGAACCAGTTTGGTTGGGCAAAGATGTGGGAACATTATTGCTCCAATATCTGCATGTATAGCATTGAATGTGTCGGAGAGACTATGTAGTGGCTGCTCCTCCACCAACGTGGATGGAAATATGACTATAAATGCATGACAAATCTTAAGTATGAATCCATAATAACATTACACTGTGATTTCACACCTAGCTTTGTATTCTCAAAACATGTACTTACAATGTGCTGGAAATCGAGGTGGTTGTTGCAAATGCATGGTTGACATTGAGAAAACATGTTGCACAATGGCTACGGTCCCCTTGTCTTTGCGGTTCTTGAAGCCAAGGAGCTTTCCTTTCCAATGAAGATCCAAGTTTGCACGATTCTGCACACGATGAGGGCCAATAGCAGATGGTTGCATGTATACCGAAGCACCTTTGGTGAACTCTTGTGGCACCCACTCATCATCTACACCTCTAGTGTTGTGGCATGCAAGTGCTGTGACCTCATCCTTTGGCCGCCTTTGTGAAGTAGAGTTGGCCGTGGTTGAGCAAAGAAAACTAGGAGGAGGAGAAGGACCTTGCTTGTTGCTACAATGTAGGTGGGATAAAGTGATATGAGAAGGTGGTTAACCCTTGTGGCAATGGGAGGAGAAGGTGGATAACCCTTGCTTGGTGTGGCAATGGAAGGTGGTAGGGGAGGAGAGAGGAGCTTCCTTGCTACAGCAATGGAGATGGTGTAGAGAGAGAGAGAGAGTGTTGGAGTAGAGGATGAGTGTGATGGTTGCAACCAATGAGGGGTTGGAAAAGGGGTTCTAGAGAGAGAAAATCACTTTTTGCCTAAGAACTACTTTTGGGGGAGCTCTGGATGGCAAAAAAAATAATTTCAAAAGTTTTTTAAAAAAATTGAATTTTAGGGTTTTTGGGTGCACGTTTTGACTTTTTGAGGTAAAAAAATGCTTTTTTGACCATAAAATAGTTTTAGAGGGGTTTTAAGAAGATGAAATTTGAGTTTTGAAAATTTTGAAAAATTTTAAATTTTTGGGATTTTTCCAAAACCGGATAAAAAAGGAGGGAAGTTGGAAGCACCTGATCAGTTGCAAGCACCTGATCAGTTGTGATGGGTATATCTTTGTAATCTCCTTTTTTATTTGGCTTAGGTACTGGCAATAGCTTTGTAATATCCTTTTTTCTTCCACAAAATAGCCTCTTGCTTCATCAGTGGAAGTAAAATCATCTCGGGCCAAAATTTCTGACCACTTCATCTGGCTTGATCATCAATAAGACTATAGATTCCACCACCTTGAGCTCATATGACATGAATTTCTTGTGAGAGGGGTTTGGAATCCTTGCAATCCATTTCTTTACTTCTTCTCTTGCATATGTCAATATAGTAGCTTCTTCAAACTCTAGTAGCCCACCCTCTATAGATGTACATGCTATGTTCACTCGGGGGAGGTCTTTGCCTTTAGACTCTATGGCTGGTGTTGTTACTTGGAGAGTAGGTATCACTGATTTAGCTTAGAGGGTATTGATTGCCACGTCTTTACTATGTATCTCATGTGCATATTGTTCAGCTTGGGTGGCTAAATCTTCGTGTGACTTTGCCAATTGTTCCTTCAGCTCTCCAATTTTTTTGATCTTTCTGATTCTAAATGGCCATATGGCCGGTTGTCATCACTTGTCCCGATCATACTTTTCCTATGCCAACTCCACCTTTCATGCCTTGATTTCTTCTAGCATGGTTGGTGGTTTTCTAGAAGTTGAGGCCAAAGGAGGTACATCTTGCATTGCTAGTAGCTTTGAAAGTGTGTGCTTCACGACATCATATGAGTCACTTAAATTCGCATTTCTTTACTGCTCTCCTGCTAACTCTTCTTCCAGGTGTTTTTGGTCCAAGAAACCTTCCGATTCTCTTTTTTCTTGCTCAAGTTCAGCTCATAGATTTCTTAAATGGTCCTTTTGTATGCTTTGCAGCCTCGCATTTTCTATTTTTGTTGCATGTGCCTCCTCTTTGGCATCTCAAGCGTCTAACTCTCTGATATGGGACACTATCCACTGGCATTTGAATTGGAGTTTGGTGCTTTCTAGATGTTGATCTAGGTCAAACTCTTGGATCAATCACTGCTCTTGAGTGTGGTGACATTGGGCCTCTTTCTAGAGTTGTCTGTTGTCGGGAGGTCCCATGCTTTGACTCCTTCCTCTCTTGTCGATTGACTGCATGGTCTTGTCTTCCTTCTGTTTGGTCTTTATGAGTCTTCACAGAGTCTTGTTTCTTAGTCTAAGAATGTTCTTGACTCTCTTGATTCTTTCATGTCTCCTCTTTTCCTTCATCATCAAAAGGTGGTGTTCCCAACTTGTGTGAGACTTGTTGATCAGTCTCTATATCAACATCTTGTTGTTGGTCAGTAGTAGTTTCCTCCCTTGGTGGTTCTTCTTGTGTATGATAGCCTTTTGGAGAGTCCATCGGAGATTCCAAATCATTTATTTTTTGTCTCTTCAACTCTTGTGCTTCTTGTTGCTCAGCTTTCCTCTTGAGCACATCATGGATGTGTTGTGTGAAAGTTTTGCTAGCTCTATGTCTTCAACTGCTTTCCTTTGTTGAGATTGCTTTATCTTCTTCATTTGTTCTACTTTCCTTCTCTCTAGGTTTTTATCAAGATCAAGATCATCCTCATCATTAGCATCAGAGCCCGTTTCGTCCATCTTTTTATTTTCCTCTACAATCTTCTTCAATCTCTCTTCCCGCAAACGCTGAGCCTCTTCCATAGATCTTTGAGTTTGTGTTTTTGGTATTTGCTCAACTGGTTTGCATTTGCTTCTAACTAGGGGGACAATGATGTCATCCTCCTCCTCATCATTTATTGTGGACTGAAATTTTGATGGAGTATCTCTATTGTCGAGCTTTATCTCTCCACTAAACTCCATGTTAGATTTCATAGCTTCACTATCAGGGGTCTTTGCCCATGAGCTTTGTCCTCTTGTTTGTCTTTTAAGTGGTGTGGTTGATGAACTACCAACCGATTGGACTGAGTGCTTGGATTTATGCAACAGATCCAACTGGGACTCTACAAGTGGCAACTGGGACTCTACTAGTGGCAACTGATCAATCATACCAAGGGATTGATATGCAATCCTAGTGAGCACAGAGCATGCATTCATGTATGTCTTGTTCTTTTCAATACCTTTCAAGTTTTCTTTGACCAAAGTTTCAAAGATGTAATTCCCGAGGTCGCGTCAGATGACCCTTTGCTCTGCTAGTCCCATGGCCATTACCACCACTATGTGCAAATTTGGTTCGATGTAGTGGGGTGGCTTTTGGACCTTAAAGGTGTTGGGAGATCAATTTTAGTGGCAGCTCTATTTTGTGTAGATCAAGTACTTATATGTAAACTTGTGCCCTTGTTGCTTGATGAAGGCTTTTTCATTGTCGATGCTTTGGTTTTATGGAGCTTGATTGATCAAATCATCAACGATTCCGAATTTGACCTTTGCATCGTCTTTGTCCATCAATGTAGCTTCACCATTGTATTGTATGGTTGCTCATGAAACTGTGGGCTCTCTAGAAGTCTTTGCCCCACAAAAATAGTCGAAAGAACGTGTCAAGCTATAGACATCTAGAGCCTTCATGCACCTCTCCTTGTTGGTGTAGAGTCCAAATTTCTCTTGGGAATATCACTTTTGTGCCATATGCAGCTTGGAATTTGCCAATAAACACATTTGTTGGTATCTTTGCCAACTCCTCCTCAGATATGTGTGATTTCTTGTTTGAGGATATGTCAGACTTCATAGAAGATGCTTCCCACTCTTTTTAAGCTCTTCTTTGAGGCATTGATTAGTATCTAAAAATTTTCAAAAAGTTATCGAGAAAGTAAAAAAAATGCAAACTTGACCTTAAAATGAAAAATGAGCATAACTTAATCAAACAAGTCCAAATTTGATCAATCTTCACCACTACATCTAGGATAACTACAGGCACTAGGTCATGTGGTTACAGGTTAGATTTGTGCTAGAGGTACCTAAATCACAATCCATGTTGGAACACATTTTGGACTTTTGATGATACCATCTAAAAGAGTATGAAGTGGAGATTTTATGGTCCAAAACTTTTTGGATTTGTATCACTGGTTTGAAATTTATACCAATTCTTGGAAAAAATTTGTAGACTTAGAGAATTTTGGCACTTTGGCTAGGGTTTTGGTATTCAAAATGACTTAATATGTTATGGTTAAGCTTTATTAGGCTATTAGGACCTAATGGTGATCTTTTGGTCTAGAAAAGTGGAAAAGGTACATGGATAGCGATCCATGTTTGGCAGCTTTTTGGGGTGAAGATTTGTACACTTGTGGTCATTGGAACCATAGAACTCTAGGATATCATTGGTCTAAGTGCAAAAAAGTGTGGTCGATTGAACGAATCTTCCAATCTAGTTCTCACAGAACTCGCTCTTGTTGTTTCTGGCCTCGACATAGAGACAAGTAGTCTATAAGTGCTAGGAGTGACATAGTACTGTGATGAAGAGGTCCTTCAAAGTAAGTATATCTCTCCAGATCTTTGTGATTTATGGTAGAGTATTGTCACCCATACTTATCAAGCATTATCACTTGGGTATCTCTACCTTCTTTGTATGTAAATACATATAAGCATTTTTGCTCCAATAATTCCCCAATGTTGGATTCATTACACTTATAATAGAGCATTTCCTCTCCATTTTCATATTTGTATAAACCCACATGTGTATTGTCTGTGTTGACTCGAGTTTCCATATTCACTCGCCTAAGCTTCACATTGGGAATGTCCATCTTTGGTGATTTTTCTTTTGGATTGACATTAGCCTTATCCTTGGTGCTTGTTAGTCTCCTCTTATCCACCATATGGGGATTTTGCACAACTAAGTGCATTGTACCTTCGTAATGAAGTATCTATCGCCAAAATAGTCCACACAAACTATGTCCTTGAACTCACTCGGTCTCTCTTCTAGTTTCACATAGAAGCAATGCATACCATCGTTGTAAATTTTGCACTTTGTTTGTTTTCAAATTGAAATTTCAAGTGCAATAGTCTCATGGTTGGTGTTGGTTAGGATGGTACTGCTCTGATGGTTGTTCCTTCTTTGAAACTCACACTCTTGAACCCTTCAGTCATGTAGGTGTAGGACCGTATCAAAAAGACTTTCCTCTAGAATGGGCTCCAAGGTCGGTAACGGTCCTTGGTTGACACTGTCAAAATATGACTAGCTTGATCTCTAGTAGCAAGGTTTCTACTCTGAATAATCTACTTGATTGCAAATACATCAACAAAACACTCTTGCAAAACCCTGACATGTTACCTTATTTGATACACCCAAATTCTATGATTATAGTAGCAGTTTGAGCTGCAGACTCTTGCTTTTGCAACCTGTATCAAAATCACTTGGTGGCTATGAGTTTACAACCACTTTGTTAGTCAAAATCCAAAATCAGTAAGATTTTATCATACTATTGGTAGAAATACTTATTTTGCTTATAAAGTTTACAAATCAACTCCAAATTCAATTTTGAAAAGACCATTATGTTCCTTGTGACTAGTTCTAGCTATGGTACAAGCCTGAGCTCATCGTGATGCTTGCTGTTTAACCTACTCCTAAGTGTTGAAATGAGTCTGAGAACAAAAAATAGACAAACAAGGCAAGTTTGATGGAAAAATAGTTCTTTCAAAGCATTGAGGAAAATGCATATGAAATGCTTATCGTATCTCACTCACAACTCTCTATGCCTCTCAAGAGTAGATCTAGCAAGTCCACAACTTGTAGCCTCTACCAAGCACTAAACCCCACATCTAGTTGCTTGACTAATAATGTGTAAATGGAATGGGTATCAAAATCTAAAGACAAGAAGGCTACAAATACAACTAGATCTCTCACCACCTAAGGATCACTATCCCTGGCAATGGCACCAATGTTAGCGGATCATCGTGATGGATGTCTATAGCATAGTTTTCTGGCACTAACATAATGTCAATACTCATGGAAGCAGGCTTGGATGGGTAACAGAGACTCTTTGAGGGTGTCAACCTCAAGAAGTGATCATATGGAACTAATTTATCGTTAGCGCTAGTAGATCTATCACTCTCTACTCAAGGAAATCAGCTTATGTCTTGTCTCACCGCTCTCGGTCATCATGCCATCTCGACACTCAAACAAACTCGAAATGTAACAAAAATTTGAGAGGAGGTATAATAGGCATGGGGCTCTATCCTACACAATTTGTTTGCAATCTAGCAAGGTGTCAAAATCACGATCCATCATGATCAAGGTCCCAAAAATTGCAATAGAACTATCCAAAAAGGTCGCCCTATGGTTTAGGAATACTATCCTATGGTTGAAACATCAAAAAGCAATCATTTTTGCACTCAAAACAACAAATTTAGTTCACATATAGACAATTGCAAACCACATCAAGATTGATAATGATTACACCTTAACGTAAAGAGCAAGAGACAAGAACCAAAATGCACTTGCCAAAATCAAAATCTGATTACCAAAACTTGAGAAAAATGGTTTACAATGTACTTCAGAGTAGCCGCTCTCAGTCGTATGTTGGGCTCTTCAAAACTGTGTTCAAACTTGAAAATTTGAACTTTATACCTAGGGCTCAATTGGCCAATGGCCGATTTACAAGGCTTTTAGCTTAGGACAAAAGGATTACAACTTAGATTCTACAATGTTGTTGCTCAATAAACATATGGCTCAATAATCATGACTCCAGAAGGCTTTCTCAAAAAAATAATATGAATACAAAAGATCTTGGCCCTGTGATGATGGGGCCGACAAGGAGGGTGCCTATTGGGTACATCTCCTAACATTGTGTGTGTGTGTGTGTGTGTGTGTGTGTGTGTGTGTGTGTGTGTGTGTGTGAGAGAGAGAGAGAGAGAGAGAGAGAGAGAGAGAGAGAGAGAGAGGGACACCGATCAATGAGAAGAAGAGGTAGAGAGAGGTTGTTTGTTTGTGTGTGTGTGTGTGTGTGTGAGAGAGAGAGAGAGAGAGAGATCAGAGAGGATTTTTTTGGACAATTTCTTATGTTGAAGTATCCTCAATTTTTGGTCAAAGAGAATTAATGGGTTTTTCCTTGTGATAAGACAGTGGGTCAACAGAATACACACATCAATAGATAGATAGATAGATACAAGGCCCTTAGCCATGAAATATAACAATTGACTTTGCCATGATGGAGAAAGAGAGAGAGATAAAAGGGTTGATGTTGACAAGCACACACACACCTACACATACTAGTACACAAGGAAGGATAGGATACAAACTCTTACACACTCTTACACAATAGGAAGATGACACAGAGAAGCTCCATAACTCAATAACCTTTACCCATAAGTAAATTGGTCATTCTAAACCAATCATGGAAGTTGTTATGTAGTAGTTTATAGCTAACAATTTGGTTAAGTACATTATTGTTGTGCATGTTTCCAACACTTCACCAAGTCTCTGAGTAACCTACTAAAAATAGCTAGTTACCTCATGTAGCCATAGTATGCATACATACACATGTTTCACAATATTAAAAAGCATATGTGAACACTACAGACAAAACAAAACTCTCCACACCACCAAAATGTAGATTTGTAGAATCTTGAATCTTAGCGTTTCTGCATGCGAACACACTCTTACTCCAAAACAGGGGCCAAAATGTGCCCGAAATGAAAATATGCCTACCTTTGCATAGTCATAGTACAAAGGACTACACTCAAACGTGAGAGAAAATCTCCAAAAAGAAGTACCTCAATCGGAGACCATTTGATGATGGCTCTCAAAACCCTGACTTAAGAGAGGGGAAAGGAAAAATTGAGAGCATCTCACACAAGAATGGTCTAAAGATTGTAGCCCCAAACTCCACAACACCTCTTGTGGAATTTGGTAATTAATATTTGATATTGCTTATTGGTGTCAAAAATTGGAGGCCCCTCTTTACACTTAGTTTCACTTTAGTCTTTGTGTAGTGGCTACCTCTTATTGCATGACCCTATTAGGGTGAGTTCTCACTAATTATTTACAAGCAAGCCATAGTGGATTATTGGAAAAAGAAACTATAACACAATGACATATAAAATTATTCGAGAATAATTTATTGCCGACACCTTCTCCTCAACTCCAAGAGTTTCAATCTACACAACATTAACTCAATGTTAGTAGAACTAGAAAGACACCACAGTAATCAACCATTACACACCAGCTATCCCATTTGTAGTTAAACACATACAACAAGAGGGTACTTGATCTTGTAACATCCCTCCCACCATGGATAGAAATTGTCCTTAGTTTCTCAATAGAGAATCAATTGGACCGTGATCGATGAAATGTGTGGAGAAAATCTGGGAAGTTTCGGAAAAGAAATTCAAGCATCCATTTATCATCTTCTCTATGGTGGCCTTTAAAAGTTAAAAGATAACGATTATAAACCATATCAATGTGTGTAGTGGTGGTCTCATGATCAACTATTTGGTCAGGGATGAGTTGCTTTTCTTAACCTACATGTGTAGGTGGTTCCTCATATATATGAAGTGTAGGTAGGGTTCCTCGAAAGGACTGTAATAGGCTGATGTGAAATACATTGTGAATGTGTCAGTGTGAAGGTAATTAACTATTATAATACATTACAAGGTTATTCTACTTAAATTTTCTTGGGAATTACACCATGACCCAAAAGATAGTGACTATCCAAGCATGAGCTAAGGTCATGGAGAATGGAAAATATCTTAACATTCCTCATGTCCAATATATCCATAAATGATAATAAAAAAATTGAATGTTGCCAAGACTTGATTGGTTGCCATTGGCTAGTCAGCATTGTGAATGAATAGTTTAAACATAATGACATAAAATTTAAATGAATTTTATATAAAGTGATTCAAGAGAGAGACTTTTACAAATCTCAGAAAGTATATTCACAGACACTCACTTGACATGCCATGTGACCAATCTAGTCCTAGTCTGGAAATTTATTGTTTGAATAGCTTCCAAAGTTCCAGCTATGTATACTGGATATGCTGAGGGAAGTAAAGATTATAAACAATGTCACCAAGCCACTAAATGTACAAATTTATGGGTATAGAATTTTATGGAATCAGGAGTAATGGTAAGAAGATGTTTACATTTTTAACATAAAAAACTATAAATTGATCACCCTTGTAAACTTCAAAGAATAGCTATTAGGAAGTCTTTGCGGAAATTTTAAGGTTAGAAAAGACACTTATCAATTTATTTGATATGAAGACTCCAACTATGATGAGAAAAAAAAACGCTCACTTAAAGGCATGCGGAGTAGCTACCCATGCAGAGGTTTCAATAAGGTTATGGCTATCATCA
The DNA here is from genome assembly GCF_014529385.1 of Adiantum capillus-veneris. NCBI lineage: Eukaryota > Viridiplantae > Streptophyta > Polypodiopsida > Polypodiales > Pteridaceae > Adiantum > Adiantum capillus-veneris. The sequence continues at coordinate 167,190,135 of NC_140931.1, read as the reverse complement.
AACATTTTTCGGCTAGCCATAGGTGGTACATGGTAAGGTATTTTTCGTTGCTTGACTAGCTTAGCCCCTTAGTGAGACTCTTCAAATATCCCTTTGAGGTCTCTTAGGATTATTCTTATGACGTTAAAAATATTTCTCTAATGTTAGGATCTGCATGCATGCAACTAGCAATGAGTAGTAATTGGTAAAGTGAGGACCACTTTTAAAGCATACTACACCAGTTGATGTTTATAATATTGGTGTCTTTTTTTCACTCTTTTTTTTTAAACAAATTTTTTTGGAACATCACTGACCAGAGAAGGACAATGGCGAGTTGAGCAAGAATTATTAGCAGGGGCTATACTCTGGGTTTGAGAAGAAGGTGTGGGTAGGTTTACCTTCCCAAAGGCTCACCTTAACTTGCTAGTCACTAGTGTGTAAGAGCTACAAGATTGGCGGTCCCACTTACAGTCAATTGGCTATAGACGCATCGTACCTGAGTGAGTGAGGTAATCGGCCCTAGTTTCTGGCAAGTGATTGTCTTGAAAAACTGAGAGGGGGTGGTGGCCACATCCATGATGGCTTTTTTGAATTGTTGCAAAAGACTAGGCAACCCCATTGCTATGGTTTGTAGAGGGTTTGAATGATAGGAAGTTTGAGGTATTTGGGTCGGATTGTTTCCCATGCTATTTGTTCTCTTAATTAAAGCAAAATGCCCTTTTATATTCTACACTAATCTTCTCTTTGCACTTCTATTCTCCTTCTTGGACCTCTGCTTCTTCTTCTCCATAAGCTTTACATGCAATATCTTGTAGCTGGTGCAAATCTTGCTTGAGTATTATGATGATGGGTTTTGAATTTACTTGCATGCAATCTTTTCTAGATGCCATTGTTGATGGCGTCAAACCAAACCTTTCTCATCAACTTGCAACTAAATCTTGGTCACCGTCTTCTTCATTAGTACTCTCTATATAGTAAGATCATTCAATTGATGTTTAGAGTCTTCTTCGGCATGTACCCTTGCTTTGATTCTCAATTCCTATTACTATAGATTTAACCTCTTCTACCCCATCACTAGGCACGAATTGAATTTTGATCAAATCTTACTATGTGTTAGTCACAACGTTCACAAAAATTAATTATCTTGATGCTTCATGCAAGTTTGAAACACTTAATTCTAGATCTAGTTTGATTTCTCTCGTGTAGGTATTGTGAGGTCAAAATTTTGAGCCTCTCTCACCTCACCACTAGCCACGGATTGAATCCTCATCAAAGCTTACTATATGGGAATCACAAAATTCACAAAAAATTAATTATCTTGATGCTTCATGCAAGTTTGACACACTTAATTCTAGATCTAGTTTGATTTCTCTCTTGTAGGCTTATTGCAGAGCATTGTTGTCCTCAATTTGGATGTAATAGGCACATCTTTAAAGATAATCTTTGAAAGAAATTACATAAAGATATAAACAAAAATTAAACTTGGCTATAATGATTGATCAACAAGATCTCCATGCTTGTGAATTGTTGTTCAGCCAAGAGAATTTGGAAAGCTCCAATTTCCAATATAAATCTTAATCTCTATGGTGGTCACATTTCCAAGAGCGTTGCCTTGCTCTGATACCATTATTGACAGCAAGGGTCGGCTTGCACCTTGGCCATGAAATATAACAATTGACTTTGCCATGATGGAGAAGGAAAGATAGAGATATAGAAGGAAGGGTTGATGTTGACAAGCACACACCTACACATAATAGTACATAAGGAAGGATAGGAGAAAAAACTCTTACACAGGAAGATGACACAGAGAAGCTCTATAACCCAAGACATAGCTTAAGAGAGGGGAAAGGAAAAATGGAGAGCATCTCAAATAAGAATGGCCTAAAGATTGTAGCCCCAAACTGCATGGCAACTCTTGTGGAGTTTGGTATTTGTGATATTGTTTATTGGTGCCAAAAATTAGAGGCCCCTCTGTACACTTAGTTCCACTTTAGTCTTTGTGTGGTGGCTACCACTTATTGCATGACCCTCTTAGGGTGAGTTCTCACTAAATATTACAAGCAAACATAGTGGATTATTGGAAATATAAACTATAACACTATGCCAAAAAAATTTGGCCGAGAATACTTTATTGCCAATTCCTTATCCTCAACTCCCAGAGTTCCAATCTACACAACATCAACTCACTACTAGTCAAAACTTAGAAGGACAGCATAGTCAATAGCCATTACATACTACCTATCCCAATTGTAGTTAACTACATACAACAAGATGATGCCCAATCTCGTAACAGTAAATGACCTCGGCTCTCGAAGCTTAGAAATTGCATGTGTGTGTGTGTGTGAGTGAGAGAGAGAGAGAGAGAGAGAGAGAGAGAGAGAGAGAGAGAGAGAGAGAGAGAGAGAGAGAGAGAGAGAGAGAGAGAGAGAGAGAGAGATGCTACTTATTTGTATGTGTGTGTGTATGAGAGACGTAGTTGACGTGCCATTCATTGAAGTGTTGGAGCATTGCACAGAAGCCTTTCACATTTGTGTTGCATTAATGAAGTGCAACAAGCTCAACTATTCACCAATGGGAGTCTAGCAATTTGTTGTGGATGTCTTGCACACACACACTGTGTGTGTGTGTGTGTGTAGCTGCTAAAGTATATAAATAACGCACCAATTGAACAAGATGTTCAAAAAGACGACTGGCTAAAGATGTCAAGGCAAAGATAAGTACAGAAATAATTCAGTCTTTGAATCAAAACTATACAATATAGTAAGAATTCCAAAGGAATTTGTACAAAGGTGTTAAAAACTATCCCAATTGCATCATTAAAATGCTTCCAAGGTCGAACTGTAGCAAGCTAAACCTCTTTAAGCCAAGATAGAATTCTCACTTGCATCCATATAGTCAAACAACAGATATGTTAGACTTGGCTACATATGGCACGCTTCAAGGAATCTATCAGTTGTTATCCATGTCAAACTTAAAAATTATTAGACCAGCTTCTGCCTTGTATAATAAAGTACTAAGGATTTTCCAGCATCATATTCCTGCTAGAGTTACTTCATTTGTTTTAACTTCTGCCATAAATCAGAGCAATCAACAACCAGACAAGGTATCCGTTTATAAATTTTCTTCAGGTTGAGATCATCAAAATAGCCAGCAAAGGCCAGCCAAAGCCAGAAGATAGCCAGCATCCCTAGATAAACTCATGTATCCAGTATTATCAGTCGAATCCGCAGATAGGTTAAATTGGGTTGTGTTATAACAATATTGGTAATCACTCCTTCTAACCAGTAAAAATCAATAAATAAACTAGTCAAAAACAGAGCAGTAGATCAAAGTAGGATCCAGTATGCAACACTAAAAAAAGAAACCATAAAGTAAGCTCGAGTAATTGCCAAAAATTAAAATATCGAGCAACACTTGTATCAAAAATTTACTTGTATCTGCTATACTCCAGCACAGTAGCAGAGAATCAATCAATACCAGATAAAGAAGCCCAAACACCATCATATGCTGATGTGAACAAAACTGAACCAGAAAATGGCAGCAAAACCACTGTACCATTTTGTAGTGTTCCTTAGATTAAGCCTGAAGATGTAAATTCTAAGTATAACCAGCTAGAACAGGCCAAGTATAAGCTCCCCCTTTTTTTTGAACATAACTAACAGGTAGAGAAGCCAAAAAGCATCCCATACTGATGTGGACATAACTGTACCAAAAAATGGCAGCCAAAACTAGTGTATCATTTTGCAATACCCTTAACTCATTTATGTTATTCTTAAGTCAAGCAAAAAAGGCCTAAAGTGAGTATAGGTAATCAATGCTATGCAAGAAAGAAAGACCCCTCTGAAAATATCAGTTATCTCAGCCCAGTGATTTGAGCTAGTGAGCAGAAGTATACTCATGATAGTTTTCCAGAAGCCAAGATAGGTAAACATCCAATGACAGCTACAATAATAACTATCACAATATGGCAGTATTCTAGTAATCCAGAAAATCTATGCATAACCAGCACCACCACCAGGCTTTTAGCCTTTACACTCACCATCTGATTGTAAACAAATGCAAAAAAGTAGATATATGATAAGTTAGATGTTATATTCTAGCACAGTAGCAATCAGAAAATTAGAGTGAATGTATGCAGTCAGTATCAAACAAAAAGAAGAAGGCCCCATTTGTAAAGATCAGTTAAATCAACCCAACTCTGTTAAATGGAAAAACCAGACCCTGCTATTATTCAAACATACCAAAGATTAAGCATGAAGATGTAGAGACTGTGTATAACCAGCTAGATTAGGCCAAGTAAAAGCTCTCCCCCTTTTTTTTGAATGTAACATCACCGACTGCAGCCATCACAGAATGACAGTATAACCAGTAACCCTCCTTCCATTATTAAGAAAAAGGCATGGATAACCAACAACTCACCATGCATTCAGCCTTAATATTCCCCATCACTGTCAAAACACCAAAATAATCACCGTATGAAAGATTTGATGCCATCTACTAGTATTACAACTTAACAAACCCATCAGATTTAAAACAGTCCTACATGTGAGGCACCGGGTGTCCAACATTATGTTTTTCAAGAGATGAATCAACAGCACCATTCCTTCCTCTCACTTTTTCTCAAGAAAAAAACAACAAAGTCTAAGTGAGGGAGCAGAAGATCCCTCACCTCTTTATATATGGTCTTGAAGCACCAAGGAGGATCATCTAATGCACTCCTTAATGTGATAGCTGCCTAGTTTAGAGACAGAGTGAATGTAAGATTCCGCCACAGAGGCAATCCCCAAAGAGATCCGGGCCGGGATGCAGTATGATAGCCACGACGGTTTGATGGAAACCAAGCAGAGTTAATGAAATTGAAAGCCGCCCAAAATACTCAAGAGGCCAAAGTATAAGTTCAGAGATATATAGATTAGGGGGTAGTATTCATAGGGTAGCCCCAAAAGTTGGTAAAAAGCACTAACTTCACGAGCAGTTGTACATCACTGGGTAGCAACTCAGTGTTACCAAGTGAGTGTGTGTGTGTATGTGTGAGTAGCTATGGTCAGCTTGCTGTGACAAAGTGTGTATGAGTGTGTGTGTGTGTGTGTGTGTGTGTGTGTGTGTGTAAGAAAGATTATCTAACAATAGTTTGATTTCACAAACTATTGAACCATACAATGGGACTAGAGACCAGTCAACATGTAAATAATCAACCCTTATGTATACATTAGATAACAAATAGATAAAGTTAAGACTACAATTGACATTTAAACTAGATACTGACGTATGTTTTTATCCAGGAAACATATACAAGGGTCATCTATCACTAATCAAAAAAATCAAACAGTGGACGATCTTCAGTTATTGCTGTAGTTGTTGTTGTAATCCCAAGGAAAGAATATCTTACCTGTCACCATCCAAGAAACACAAGCCTATCAGAACTGTCATTACTTGGGAAGATAGGTGTCAATGACTCCCTCCCCTTGTTATTGGTGTTAAAAATTACACCATAACAAAGATCTAATAAAGTTTATAGAATGAGCCATTTATTTATGATAATGTTTACATCATTTAATTCAAAAAAAAAACGAACAACATCTCCTTTGTAAATTGGATCAATTCTCAAAAGTCCAGTCTACTGCCATCTCAATCGAGACCCCCACTTGAGAATTAATTAAGGCACTTTTAACATTCATTTGAACTAATTTCCAAAGTAGACATTTGTTTCAAAAAATATGCATTTATCCACCAAGAAGGGATAGCATCAAAAAGTACTTTACAATTGTGAATTCACCACTACATACTTACCTTCATCAAAAGTGAGTTACTGCATACAAAGATAGAAGTAGATGTCTATAGGACCATTTTAAAATTGATTTCTATGTGATAAAAGAGAGGAATTGCTCTATATCTCCATTTCTTGGTAACTGCTCATTATGTTAAAACACACCAGTCAAAGTCATCATCCTTGAAACCATACAATATGTTCATTTTGAAGTTACATTATGTATGTCTTTTTTATTTATGAAGGAATTTCGACATCATTTCCTTTGTATTTGCTCAATATTTTCAAAAATCTAGCCCCAACAATCATCTATTGATACTTTACATGAGGTTACAAACCAGTAAATTTTGTGTGTAGGCATGTCCATGTATTCTTTTGCATCTTTAATGTAAAAGATCATAACAGAAAAAAGTTTTTATTTGTACATCCACCTACATCATGAGATCCCACAGCCGTAATCCGATATGTTGCTATGTATCCTGTGTAGAGTCATGACCACCTCATCCATGCATGTTACCAAGATGATGGTAATCTGAGATAATCATAAGAGAGAGCCAAAACAAGCCAAGTTTCTCTACATAGTACTCCTCAAAATCAACATGAAGGAGATTTTTATTGTGTGGGTGTTTGTGTGTGGTGTTGTATGAGTGACAGAAAAAATCCCACCCTTCGGCAAGCCAATCAAGTCATAGATTATGAGTCGGTGGGAAAAAAAGCCAAAGAGACCAAAACCAAATATTTTATGTGTCTCCTCTTTTGAAACAAAAAATATTTTTAAAAGAATAAGTTGATCACTATTTGATGCATAACTAAATATAAATGCACATTTTTTAATGAGATTGATATCCATGCAAACCCAAAATCTTTCTAACGATAAGTATTCAGTAACAACCAAGGAGGATGACATTAGTAAGATGTCTAGCATGTATCAATCCAAATACACCACCAATGGAATTTTTTAGTCAAATGAGCCAAATGCTTATAAAAATAGTCATTCACAACAAAGAATTTTTCATTCAAAAACCTATTTAAAAGCCCGGTTGTACTGAGTAGGTGCAGATGCACCTAACTGTGCGATCATAGTCGATGATCCTAAGGTATGAAAGGTAGACTTATGACAATCATCTCCATCCATCAATCTCAGATAGTACAGGTTGTGTATTCAATCAGACCCAAGCTTGAGTTGAGTAGTAGTTATGTGCTTACACTATGTAATCGTTTTGCCTCCATGTTAGTCTTTTGAGCCATGCAGATGCTAGAAGGTGCGTTAGCATATGCATAAAAAGTAGAGTAGTACACCAGTCTATTTTGTGTACAAACCCGGGTGTGTGTGTGTGTGTGTGTGTGTGTGTGTAAGCAAATGGGAAGAGTTTTGGTCTTGTGTAAACCATTAAGCAGTGTATAGAAAGATCTTGCTCCTGCAAAAACATTGTGACAGTTTGTGTGTGTGTGTGTGTGAGTGTGGGCACATAGGTTTTCATGTGGAAGGTACCAAGCCAAGCCCTTCGAAACTAAGGAGCGATCCCAAAAAATAAACAATCAAATGAAGTCTACTATGTGTGTGTGTGTGTGTGTTTGGCTGTTTTACCATGAATAATAAAACATAATTGAACTTTTTACATTCAAAAGATAGATCGCTTGAGAGAGAAGGAATGATAAGTACAAAAATAATCAGTCTCAGAATCACCTTTGTACAATATTTATATGAATGAATTTTCATTTTAGTATACAGCTATCAGAAGTACTTCCCTCATCAAAAAGTGTCTTTGTAATCATGTAAGGACAACTACTTAAAGCCAAAAAAAACTCCAAAGATAAGATAGAGTCCTTACCTGCATCCCTCCAAACAAGACAACAGATATGTTAGCCTTGAATGTGTTTTACAGGTATCAAGTGGACTATACCAGTTGTTATTCATGTCCATCTTTAACAAGTTTTCTGAAAAAAACTTCAAGCCTTGGTCCAAAGTATTTACTTTATCACCCAAACGTATTTCAGATGGTCATACTACCTTTAGAACTAGTTTCATTGATGAAGCTTCATATCCACTCTGCTATAAAGCAAAAGTTATATAGATGATATTTATTTTAAGAATAATCAACAAGTTTTTTAGTATTTATAGATAAAAGTTTAACCCTAATGAGGGTTCTATGTCCTTCTCCTTCCTCAAGTGTTACTTACCTTCATTCTCCGACAAGTAAGCCTATTAGCATAGATTTTTAGATATAAGCCCGATGTCAAGCTAGACCAAGTGTGAAAGATTAAGTGTGTGTTCTCAAAAAGGTATAGTTGTATGCCACAAGCCAATCAGATAACCCCCAATCCATGTGTAGTGCTACACCACAGTAAGTAGTCACGGCCTTTCTATATAGACCTAGCCAACCCATATGATGATTTATACCTATTTTTAAACAACAAGCAACATTACACCTTAGAAGTGCCATATTTTTCCACGACCCACCATACGTTGGTCTAATTTCACCAGGTTGTACGGCTAATTATGCCCCCAAAAAACTTTCAAATTTTTTGCTTAAGTGTCATTATCAACAATTAAAGAAAAGTGAATATCAGGTATGAAACACCCCTTTTTTATTAAAGTTTTTGATGTACCTGCAGTTAAGTAATGACCAGTTTCAAAAAACCAATAATTGTACCATGGTAATTTTCCCAACAGAAATATCTTTACCATGTGATGCCAGTCAAAGCCGACTACTGTAGCGGTCCATACCAGGCTGTAGCATGAGGAACAGAGCCCACAAAATAGAGGGTCAATCACTTATATCATGCCTTGGTAAGTATAGTCATCCCGACTATTTAAGTACTTTGAATATTGGGTATGAAAAAACCGTGAATATCGAGTATGAAAAACCCCTTTTTTCAAAAACAAATTAAACCTTCAGTTAAATAATGACCAGCTTTGAAAAAAAACCCTTATAGTACCATAGTAATGCTCCCAAAAGAAACCATCTTTATCATGTAATGCTAGTCAAAAGCCAACCATTGTAGTGGTTCTTAACATGTTGTAGAACAAGGAACACAACCCACCAAACAGAGGTCCAATCACTTATATTATTCCATGCTAAGTATAGTCATCCCGACTATTTAAGTATATACAATATTGGGAAAACCGTAAAAAACGGGTATGAAAAATCTCCTTTTTTAAAAAATTTGTACCTCTAGATAAATAATGACCAACTTTTTTTGAAAAAAACCTGTAATAGTACCATAGTAATGCTCCAAAAGAAACCATGTTTATCATGTAATGCCAGTTAAAATCTGACCACTGTAGTGGTTCTTACCATGTTGTAGAAGAAGGAACAGAGACCACCAAACAGAGATCCAATCACTTATATCATGCCATGCTAAGTATAGTCATCCCGATTATTTAAGTATACCGTTTGCTAAGTACATGCATTATTTAAGTATACCGTTTGCTAAGTACATGCATTTTTATGAAACATCACTTTACCATTTATTCAAAAAATGATAGTAACGAGATTATTGATGTTAAGCTTAGTGACCAACCTACATTCGCTGAGTTTTCAGCTCCATGCTTGGTGCAACAGAGATGAAAAAACACACAGTCCTTACTCTTGATGCAAGTAAAACACGCTCAAAGCTGAGTGAGGGGCAGAATGCACCCTCACATCTTTAAATAGAAGAAGGATGGCTGCCCTCACTCATGGCTCATCGTCTGCAGCGTATCATGAGTAGATCGAGCTCCCCTTTGGGAAATGTGGAAGAATAGCCGCCCGCAATGCACATAGGTTAAACCCAAGCGCGTCACGGCAGTAAAGATTGTAATAAGTATTTTATCATGCTTTGCACCCATCACACCCTTCTAAGGGTTCTATCCCATGTTTCAAGAGTAATAGGTCCCCTTAAATAGAACTTGGAGTATCGACAAAAAATATTCCATAATCTGATGCTTAAAACAGGCTACCAGCAAGTGGTTAAGTGTGTGTGTGTGTGTGTGTACCAGTAAGTGTAAACTACCCAATTATTACCAGCAGGTGGTGAAGAGTGTGTGTGTGTGTGTGTGTGTGTAGAGCCACATTAAGCGAGTGCGTAATCAATGAGGATGCAAGGGAGATGGAGAAAAAAATCTATGAGAGGGTGAGAGAGGAAGATCGATCATACCTGCACTCGTGTGTAACCCACTGTGTGTGTGATTATGCAGCAAGGGGGGAGAGAACATGTGATGGTTTCTACTGAGATGGGTGAGCACAGGAATGCTAGAAGGTTTGGAATGCATTTATGTAGTGAGAGCCAATGAAGCATAGAAGGCAATTGGGAAACACTGAAAGCCAAGCTCAAACATCATGCGGGAAACACCGATCGGATTTGTAGGCATACCTGACTGGTAGCTTTGTGTGAGGGTGTATGAGCAATGGTGATGGGCAAGCCGAGTAAAGAGCACTCCCTCCTTATTGAAACCGGTAGGAGTCGCTCAACCTGGTAGCTCTCTGTGAGGGTGTATGATCAATGGTGATGGGCAGCTGGAGTAAAGAGCCCTCCCTCCTTATTAAAACCGATAGGAAGCGGGTCGAGCAAAGGTCTATTTAGTAAGCAATAAACACCATATGTTATATTAGGTTGGAGACCACTACAAATAGTGTCATAAAATCTAATATCTAACCAACCCAAATGATTTTCTCATATTAAATTGATCACTTAATGTGGGAGAATAAATGGGAACAAGTGTTAAGATATAGATATGTGCTTATAGATCTATCTCAACACGGGGCCAATAATAAAGGGGCCCAAATGGGAGATGGTCTATCAAGAGCAAGGCTAACCAATGGAGCATAAGACCTTAGGGTTAGCTTCATTGAAGACCTCCAATAGTATGTGTAAAAGTCCTTTGACCTTAGGTAAGCTAGGGCTAAGCTTGAGGTGGGAACCCGGCCCAAGCTCAAGGTGCTTGTCGTGCTTGAGGTGCTTGTCCTGCTTGAGGTGCTTGTCATGCTTGAGGTGCTTGACTTGGTGCATGATTAAGGTTCTTGAGGTGCCTTGAGAAACTTGCCTGAGATGCTTGTGGGAACACCCCCTACTTCAAGTGCTTAGTCATGCTTGATGACTAAGGGGCTTGCTCATCCAAAGTCAAAAAGATCCCTACAAGGAGGGGGGTGAGCCTACAAGGGGGGGGGGGATGAGAGAGAACACACACACACACACACAAACACACGCACACACACAAGGGAAGCCCCAGCTTGAAGAGGCAGCAAGGACACTTGTCAAGTTCCTCCCCATGTTGCCCTCATGGTGTGCTTGAAGCCTATTGGTTGGCCACCCAAGGGGTCCAAGTATAATTTAGGATATTTAATTAATTGATTTTGCATTTATCAAGTCCTCTCTCTCAAAGGGGAAAGGGGGACACTTGTCCCAAGGCTACCCATGTTGCTTGTAATGGCTCCTGCTTGTGATTGGCTAGGCCTGGAGGGGTCCAATGAGCTTCAAGAATGAGCTACAAGGGGGGGTCGACCCAAGCAAGCTAGGGGGGTGCTTAGGGGGTATACTCACCCACACACACTCACAAACACTCTCATTGTGTACTATGCAAAGTGCAAGAACTCCCTCTCTCTCTCCAAGCAAGTAGAGGTTGAGAGCCTACACCAACACTCTTGGCTATGGAGTGCAAATCCATCCAAGAGCCATGCTTCAATGCTTGAGCTTGCCATCTATTTCTTCTTCATTACTATGCTATTATGTATGCTAGCACAAGAGTTATGATAAGTGAGGAACTAGCTCTTTCTCGTATGAAATGTTTCTTCTTCCTCTTCCCTACCCTCATTCCCTGCTAGCTCTCTCCACCTTCGAAGGTGTTTGAGGTCTTGGGACTGAGGCTTGGTATAGTTAAAGCTTTCTTCAAGTTTAGGTTATGCTATGATGGTGATGCATGAAGCTTTCCATCTTCATTGCTTCACCTAGGTCACAAGGAACACAAAGAATGTATTGTAACAGGTCTCTCTTTATGGGAGAAATCATAATATAAATGCCTATTGGAGGGGGGACCGGCTCCACATAAATCCGGTCCTCAACTGTTGTCATGTTCTCTAAATTCTCTCTCTTGCAAAAGTATTGTCTATGCCAAGTTAACTAATTGCTATGATTATGTTGCTATCTTCAATTATGTCAACCCGCTATGCTCACAAAATCATTTCTTGAAAGTACTCTCATTAAATTCCGCTACTCTCAAATTGAATAGGAAAATTCCATTACATTGGTATCAGAGCATTTGGTTTCTCTTTTCTTGCTTAAGAAGAGAGGTCCTTAAGTAGCCTATAAATGGTTGATGTTGTTAATTATAATAGAGTAAGTGGAACTAGGATCTAATATCGGTTTTGTTAAGCCCACTATGTGGGGGATGGTGCACACCTCGGGAGCTTTGGACTTAATAATGGAGTCTTTTTAGACTTGCCTACGGCTTTACCATTATTGAGCCATAAGAAGTCCGAAAGGAGCTAGCCCTTGGCAACTCTGCTATGTTAGACCTACTCCTCTACTCTCTATAATTAACCACTTTGAGCCATGGGTGTAGATACTTAAGAGACGATTTTCAAAGGCTAAGAGGAGTGGCAGCTAAGGTTTTGTATTGCCAAAGCATACACTAAGTATAAACATAAATTATGGCTGACAATAATCAAGAGAGTAGAATGAACATTGATAGCTTTGATTTTGCACATGAAGGTGCTAATGATGATGCTCCCATGTTTGTGAATTATCTCATCACTAGGTTGCAACAAGCTATGGGCAACCCTGTTTTTTTGCAAGCCGAAGTTACTCAACAACTTCGTGCTTATGGAATTTCCCTTCCTCTCCCAGAGGAGAGAGAGCTTAGGAGGCCTCTTGAAGAGACCCCCAAAAGAAGACTCTCTCCCATTCGAGAGGAGGAATCCAAAGAGAAAGAAAGCAATGAAAGTCTAAGTTCTTCTGAAGAGGTGGCTCCACGAAGACGGCGGTCTAGACGATCGCCTACTCCTCCCAAGAGGAAAAGAGCAACCTATAGTCCTTCTCCTCATCACTCTGAAAGGCAAGAGAGGAAACAAAGGAAGAAAAGGGCTAGGAAGAGGTCACCCTCTTCTCCTTCTTCTTCACCTTCCTCCTCTTCCAATGAAAGTTATGGCTATTCTCCTATAGAATACAAGAGGGGAGGACATCGCAAATTATTTCCTGCATGGCGAAGGTCACAAAAGCTAAAGAAGTTCAAGGAGGGAGGAAAGAGTATCTCTTTTCTCACCTACGATGGCACCTTTGGTGCTACCGACAAAGTGTTGGCCTTCATCCAGCAATTTGATGCGGCCTTTGGGGACGAGGGCTTCACAGAGTCCTCCAAGCTACGCCATGTAGCTATGCACTTCCAAAAATCAGCTCATCAATGGTGGGCTAGCCTTCGTGGCAATGGAGAAGCCCCAAAGACATGGAAAATTCTACGAGTTTCCATCATGAAGCAATTTCTTCCAAGTGATACTAAAGATAAATTTCTTACCGAATGGCGCGGCTTGAAGCTTCTCTCTCATGAATCTATCAACAAGTATGTAGACCAGTTTTGGGATTTACATCTCAAAGCTACTGTCTTTCAAAAGATAGACTTTGCCGAGCAAAGACAACAACTCTGTGCGGGATTACCTGAAGAGATGGCCGAATACATCAACTCTCAACGGCCTGGTACTATTACCGAAGTAATCCATCACACCGTGGTTGCTTCACGCATCAATTTCCATCAAGGGGCTAGACATAATTTCAAGCCCATGGAAAACAAAGATAAAAATGATGCAAAGGGGAAATCCAATGCTCAAAATAATTCCCAAGGCATTTCCAACAACAACAATAACAACAACAACACTCGGTCCAAGGAGAAGGGAGTTTACAAAGGTAAAAACAAACTCTCTCCTAAAGAGCTTGAAGCTTTTCGCAAGGACCATAAATGTTTCAAGTGTGGGGAGCAAGGACATGGCTATCGTTCTTGCCCCAAGAAGAATACTCGCAATGAGACTCCTAGGGCTTCCACCATCGAAGCTCCAAAAGAGGATGCTCATTGCAAAGGATCGTCACTCTCGTATGCTTGGGGAAAGGTAAGAGAGCATGATGCCTTCATCTTGTTTGACCCTGGCTCTACTCTCAACTTCATATCAATAGAGTTGGCCATCAAGTTGGGCATTCAAGCTTTTGAGATGGGAGATATAGTAACATCTGATGCAACTTCAAGGGACAACAAGCCTCCGTTACTCCCTTGATTGGGAAGTTGAGGCTTCATGTCCAAAGCGATGTTGACAAAGAAGACTTCTTCATCTCTCCTCTCCAACATCAGGATGTTATCCTAGGGGCACCATGGTTTGATTGCATGGCTGCCAACATGAAGTTCCCTGAAAGGAGAATTTACTTCACCTACAGGGGAAAGAACATGTATATAGATGCTAGTGAGCGTGGTCGCACTATTCCACTTGTAAATCCTCTTTCTTTTGATAAATCAATAAAGAGCTCAGTTTCTGCGTACATGATTTAGGTCAAAGAGTCTCTAAAAGCTAATAATGTTTCATCAAATGAAAATGATAGGAATCAAGAAGAGTTAGACTTGTCTACTTTTCTAAAAGGATTTCAAGATGTGTTCATCGATGATATCCCTATGGACCTACCTCCAAAACGAGGGGATGATGACCATCGTATTGAGCTCCTTCCAGGAAGCTCACCGCCTAACAAACCTCCTTATCGAGTCTCACAAGCTCAACAAGAGGAGATTATGAGGCAAGTACAGGAATTGGTAGACAAAGGGATGGTGAGGCCTAGTTCCTCTCCCTTTTGTTCTCCAGTCCTTTTAGTGCAAAAGAAAGATGGTACATACCGTATGTGTGTGGACTATCGAGCACTAAACCATATCACTATCAAAAACAGATTTCCCATGCCTCGGGTAGAAGATCTGTTTGATAAGCTACAAGGCTCTACCTACTTTAGTAGGATTGACCTTAAGAGTGGCTATCATCAAATAAGGATAGTGGATGAAGATATCCTAAAGACCGCGTTTCGCACAACATTTGGTCTTTATGAATATCTAGTCATGCCTTTTGGCTTGACTAATGCACCAGCTACTTTCAATCGTCTCATGGAGAAAGTTTTTAGACCATATCGTAAATTCACTGGAGTGTTCTTTGATGATATCATCATCTACTCCAAATATTTGGAGGAACATAAGCAACATCTCCAAGTGATTTTTCAAGCCTTGAGGGAAAACAAACTTTTTCTCAACCAAAAGAAAAGTGAATTCTTCCTTCAGGAGATTCAATATCTAGGTCATATTATCTCTCACGATGGTATTCGTATGGATCCATCAAAGTTAGAGGTAATAAAATCATGGCCTAACCCAAGGAATCAACATGAGATAAGAAGCTTTATTGGTATGTGTGAATACTATAGACGCTTCATAGCAAAATTCTCTCAAGTAGTAGGACCACTACACGACTTAACAAAGAAGAACGTTAAGTTTGTATGGACTGCTAAGGAGCAAAATGCTTTTGAAAAACTCAAAGAGAAGCTTACTTCCCAACCAGTCCTCGTGCTTCCGGATCTCTCAAAACCATTTGAGGTCCAATGTGATGCTTGTGGTGATTGCCTTGGAGCAGTTTTGCTTCAAGAAGGGCATGCCATAGCATATGAGAGCCGAAGGCCCAATAGTGATGAACGAGTCTTGGGCATTTATGAGAAAGAGCTTTTAGCTGTTCTACATGCCCTAGATACATGGAAGCACTACCTATTGGGGACTCCATTTATCCTACGAACCGATCACCAAAGTCTCAAGTATTTCATGACGCAAACCAAACTTTCCGACAAACAAATGAGGTGGGCAAATTTTCTTTCGCAATTTAATTTCCATATTGCTCACATAGCTGGTAAGCACAATCAAGTTTTGATAGATGAGTATGCTACTGACCCTGACTTTAGAGACATAATGTCAGCCCTTGATTTGGGAAGAAAGAGGAACCATTCACCTTGCAGGATGGTTATCTTCTCCACGGAATAGGCTATGTGTTACCCATTACCTTCGTGAGAAGGTTATGTATGAATCCCATGCTCCTCCATATGCAGGGCATAGAGGTATTCAACCTACTCTCCGAGGAGTAGAGATGTATTTCTATTGGCCTACCATGAAAGTGGACATACAAGAGTATGTTTCAAAATGTGTAGTATGCCAAAAGACCAAGTATGATAGAGGGAAGCAACCTGGATTACTCCAGCCATTGCCTATTCCAAATTCGCCATGGGAGAGTATATCCATGGATTTCATCTTTGGATTACCCAAGTCTATCCATGGGAATACAGGAATATAGACAATAGTCGACAGGTTTAGCAAGCAAGCACGCTTTATTCCTGTCAAAAAGACTATTAAGGCACATCAAATGGCAACTCTCTTCATATCTCAGATTTTCAAGCACCATGGATTACCCACATCCATCGTGTCAGATAGAGATCCTAGAATGACCAGTAATTTCTAGAAAGGTCTCTTTGAAAATCTAGGAACAAGATTGAATTTCTCTTCGGCCTATCACCCACAAACGGATGGCCAAAGTGAGATAGCCAATCTTACGATACTCGATCTACTCAAGACTTATGTTACCGAAGTAGATCAACGCTCACAATGGGAAAAGTATTTACCTCTAGTAGAGTATGCCTACAATAATACTGTCCATACTTCTACGGGGAAAGCACCTTTCGAGATCATAGAGGGAAGACCTAAAAGTCCCTTGCTACTCAAAGTACATGGGAAGATCTTCGCCGCCGATGAGTATAGCCGTGACCTACAAGAATCTTTTCAAAAGATTAGGGAGGCTATAGCCATATCTCAACAAAGGCAAAAAGCTGCTGCTGATAAGCACAGAAGAGCCTTAATGTTCAAAGAAAATGATTGGGTCTTACTCAAGTTTCCTAAGGCTCGATTAAGGCAAACGACGGGCAAAAATCCTACGGGCCATCAAAAGTATTATGCTAAGCTAGCAAAAAGATACTATGGTCCTTTCCAAATTTTGAAACCCATCAATGAGACGGCTTATCAACTCAAGTTGCCCAACCATTGGCTTATACACAATGCCTTTCATGTAAGACTACTTAAGCCCTACAAAGGAGAGCCACCAACTGAACCAATTATTGAAGACCCTCCCGAAGTTGAAGACCAAGAAGAGTTGCTACAACCCGAAGCTGTCCTTCGGCATGAAGACAAGGTACTACGACATGGTAAGATAATCCGATGGTATCTTATTAAGTTCAAAAATTATCCTTTTGAAGATGCTAAATGGATGCAAGGAGTACCACTTAAGGATAGTATGAACCTTGTCAATGCTTACAATGCTACATTAGAGTGAGCAAATGTACAACTCTCTTTCAAATGACTCATGTTTTTGTATTATAAGACTAATATTTTTTTTTAATGCACAAATTTAACTAGTATGCATGCTTAGAATCATGTTTGTGATGACGACGTCTCTCAAACACCAAGTAGAATTTGTCACTCTACTTTGGGAGAATGAAATGGACTAAAGAGCAGACATGCTTGCGGCAGCTATGTCTCCCCAGCACCAAATGGACTAGTCATCCATCTTGGAAAGATGTCGTAGGGTAAAAAAGGGATCCTCTACCCGCTAAGTACGATTGACTAATGACTAAGGCTTTATCTCTTATACCTCATAGTCGAGGACGACTATGATTTCAAGAGAGAGGTAATGTCATAAAATCTAATATCTAACCAACCCAAATGATTTTCTCATATTAAATTGATCACTTAATGTGGGAGAATAAATGGGAACAAGTGTTAAGATATAGATATGTGCTTATAGATCTATCTCAACACGGGGCCAATAGTAAAGGGGCCCAAATGGGAGATGGTCTATCAAGAGCAAGGATAACCAATGGAGCATAAGACCTTAGGGTTAGCTTCATTGAAGACCTCCAATAATATGTGTAAAAGTCCTTTGACCTTAGGTAAGCTAGGGCTGAGCTTGAGGTGGGAACCCGGCCCAAGCTCAAGGTGCTTGTCGTGCTTGAGGTACTTGTCCTGCTTGAGGTGCTTGTCATGCTTGAGGTGATTGATTAAGATGCTTGAGGTGCTTGAATGGCTCCATGCTTGAGGTGCTTGACTTGGTGCATGATTAAGGTGCTTGAGGTGCCTTGAGAAGCTTGCCTGAGATGCTTGTGGGAACACCTCCTACTTCAAGTGCTTAGTCAGGCTTGATGACTAAGTGGCTTGCTCATCTAAAGTCAAAAAGATCCCTACAAGGAGGGGGGCGAGCCTACAAGGGGGGGGGGGGGGGGATGAGAGAGAACACACACACACACACACACACACACACAAGGGAAGCCCCAGCTTGAAGAGGCAGCAAGGACACTTGTCAAGTTCCTCCCCATGTTGCCCTCATGGTGTGCTTGAAGCCTATTGGTTGGCCACCCAAGGGGTCCAATGATAATTTAGGATATTTAATTAATTGATTTTGCATTTATCAAGTCCTCTCTCTCAAAGGGGAAAGGGGGACACTTGTCCCAAGGCTACCCATGTTGCTTGTAATGGCTCCTGCTTGTGATTGGCTAGGCCTGGAGGGGTCCAATGAGCTTCAAGCATGAGCTACAAGGGGGGGTTGACCCAAGCAAGCTAGGGGGGTGCTTAGGGGGTATACTCACCCACACACACTCACAAACACTCTCATTGTGCTACACACACTCCCTCTCTCTCTCCAAGCAAGTAGAGGTTGAGAGCCTACACCAACACTCTTGGCTATGGAGTGCAAATCCATCCAAGAGCCATGCTTCAATGCTTGAGCTTGCTATCTATTTCTTCTTCATTACTATGCTATTATGTATGATAGCACAAGAGTTATGATAAGTGAGGAACTAGCTCTTTCTCGTATGAAATGTTTCTTCTTCCTCTTCCCTACCCTCATTCCCTGCTAGCTCTCTCCACCTTCGAAGGTGTTTGAGGTCTTGGGACTGAGGCTTGGTATAGTTAAAGCTTTCTTCAAGTTTAGGTTATGCTATGATGGTGATGCATGAAGCTTTCCATCTTCATTGCTTCACCTAGGTCACAAGGAACACAAAGAATGTATTGTAACAAGTCTCTCTTTATGGGAGAAATCATAATACAAATGCCTATTGGAGGGGGGACCGGCTCCACATAAATCCGGTCCTCAACTGTTGTCATGTTCTCTAAATTCTCTCTCTTGCAAAAGTATTGTCTATGCCAAGTTAACTAATTGCTATGATTATGTTGCTATCTTCAATTATGTCAACCCGCTATGCTCACAAAATAATTTCTTGAAAGTACTCTCATTAAATTCCGCTACTCTCAAATTGAATAGGCAAATTCCATTACAAATAGTGAGCTAGCAACTTAGAAAAACCTAGCCCAAGGAGTATGGTAGGCAATAAATACATCAAGCTTTATTAAGTTGGAGAGCCTCCACAAAAGATAAGCTAGCCAACTAGCCATAGTCTTCTCTAGCATGTTATAAGCCAAGTGTGGAACCCCATTTTAGGTATATAATTAAAAAACATTAGATTATTGGACTGAACACATGACGGAAGGTGGTATCTGACAAGTAGCATCAAACGATTATGAAAGCCATGTAAAAGTAAAATCGGCATAGTATTAGCCACTACTGTTCATATGCCAGATGATCAAGAGATGATTGCTCATGCAAATAGTTAAGTGCAGGTTCACAAAATCTGTATTTGTACAAACATATCATGATCTATATACAGTTTAAGAGGTGCCATGAGCATGGTTTGAGACAAACAGAATGTGTGTGATCCCCTATTGTTGGACAATGTGGCAAGAGGAGTAGATAACAAGATATACCTTTGGCACCTGTGTCATAATATACCCAGGCAAAAATTTTGAGCAAGGAAAAAGAACGGAGATTGGTATAGGCTACCAAACCTTGACAAGTATACATGATAGGGATTTCGAACAAGAATTTGGAATGAGACAGAAGGTTCTCATCTATTAAGGGTAAAACCAAACTATCATGCCTAAATGTGTGTGAGTGTGTGTAGCTGTTAAATCTTAGATAATAAGACATAATTGAACTTTACATTCAAAAGACAGCCGGCAATGGAACAAAGAATAGATAAGTACAAAAACAATTCAGTATTAGAATCATTTAAGTACAATTTTTGTAGGAAAAAGATCCCCTTTCAGTATGCAGATAGTAAAAGAACTTTCCAAATCATAAGTGATTGTTCCATCCAGTGTAGGACGGCTTGCCAAAGTCAAAAAAACCTTCCAAGATAAGATAGAGTCCTTACCTGCATCCATCCAAACAAGACAACAATTTAGTTAGCCTTGGATGTGTTTTACAAGTATCGATGGACTATACCAATTGTTATCCATGTCCATCTTACAAACTTTTTAAAACCTTTACAAGATTAGTCCAAAAAATTGTGATTTCTCTTATTTTTAAAGAATCCCAGAGATTTTAGTAAAAGAGTATCATTTTGATTAGAAGGCCATCACCCCTTCTAATCCAAGTGTCAAAATCCCCCCTTTATTTATTTTCAGCAGGTTTATCAGTTCTGAAAGCTCCACCAAATGAAGTTTTTTATAAAATTTTCCAATTACAGTTTTTATAAAATGACAAGCTCGTTAAAGCTTGTTTTTAGGTTAGAAACCTATCACAGTGAAGTGGATTCCAAATCATACATCTTTAACCATATACATCTCTTTACACAATCCAAGTAACAAGGAGTGCTGCTAAAAAATCCAAGCCATACTCCGAACCTTGAAGTTTTAAAGAAAAGGTTAACTATGTTTAAAGTGCTAGTTCCATAATAATATCCAAAGCTATCACATGAGCAACATCCTCCTTAGTACATGCGAAAATAACTATAATGTATATCCCATCCTTTCTAAAGAAAAGACCATGAAAAACCATAGTGTGTAACTGGAACCCCAAAAGAAGCAGAACCTTCCAACACCCATAGGGTGAATTTCTTATCTTTTTGTATTTACACAACAAGATGCTAATGCAAAATACAGTAAATCGGCCCGAGTTAGGGATCAGTCACAAAAAATCGTAACCCAATGCATTTTCAGCAGATTTCCTTACCAAGGTGAAGCCAAAGTAATAACCCCCTTTTTTTTAAAAAAAAAACAGTCACAGAAACGCAGACCGTAGAACGCCATAGTGTTAAGCCCTCAACGAGACATATATGATATGCAACCAGAAAATACCAACAAAAAATATGATATGCAACCAAAAAACCTTCCATTCAAACAGTAACCACCATATTGCCATAGCCACTGAGTCATGTTATGATGCGCCATTGCGGCCATTTAGTATAAGCCAGGTTCCAAAATCGTGACAATAAGCAATTCGGCCAAAACCAGCAATAAACTGGTGTGCGGAGGGTAGAGAACCACACACCCCCTCTTTTTCCCAACATCAAGAGTTTTTTATGTAAAAACCCGGGACAGAGTAATAATCAATCAAGGCACAAAACCACCCGCCATCCTGCAATAGAGATTAGTAAGCAAAACAAGAAAATATCCCAATTTGTACTGGTTACCAGGGCAAAAAAAACACCCCTAATCATCCATATGCTCTGACCATGGGGTGGATTTTTTTAGCATAAGCAGTTATTTTAATGCACCATTTGGTAATCATACAACGCAGAATAACCCCCATGCCTTGGTTTATTAAGATTGTAGGAGGAGACCACCATATTTTTCAACAAAACATCCTCCTTATAGAGTGTTAACCCATGCGAAAATAATCCTAAGTATGCAATAAGTAAAGCAAGAAATAACAGTGATCGACATGAGTAACTTGAGTAGGGAGCTCCATGCTTTGTATCAAAAATGCAGTAACTAGTTTCAAGCAATCAAGTAGAGTACAACCAAAATTGAGTGAGGGGCAGAGATGTGCCCTCACCTTTAAATAGAGCATGGAGGGAGGTAGCCATAACTCGTGCATATATCCAAGCATTAGGGGGATCTCAAGCAGAACAAATGAAGCCGCCTGCACGGTGCAATGAGGAGGTAACCCATAGTATTCACGGCAGGGTTTCACCCAAGGTAAAAGATACTCCAGTGTTGCGATGGGCTATACCCAGTAGTAGTACCCATAGGAGGTGGTTTAAAAAGACCTAGGAGGTAAGTGAGCTGGGGAACTCCCTCAAGTGAGGTGGAGTGTGTGTAGTCCTTCTAGCCAATGCCTTATCAGGATTTTTATTTTTAACAAAGGGTTTTTAAATCTCACAGAGCAGGCTCAAAAAAATATTCGGAAGCTCTCTTTTTTTAAGAGAAAAAAGTTCAAGGACTAATAAAGTAACCCAGTGTGTGTATGTGTAATTATCAAAAAACCAACCCCAACAGGTCCCGATCCAAGGGCTAGGTTTATGTATGGTCCCCCTGTTTTTTAATTAAGCTAAAAAAAGACCATGAGTACTAAAGTAACACTATGTGTGTGTGTGTGTGTGTGTGTGTGTGTGTGTGTGTGTGTGTGTGTGTGTGTGTGTGTGTGTGTGAGAGAGAGAGAGAGAGAGAGAGAGAGAGAGAGAGAGAGAGAGAGAGAGAGAGAGAGAGAACTCATAAGTGAGTGAGTGAGTGAGTGAGTGAGTGAGTGAGTGAGAGAGAGAGACTTTCATTGGCTACCCTCTATGTGAGTGACTGAGTGAGTGAGTGTGTGTGTGTGTGTGTGTGTGTGTGTGAGAGAGAGAGAGAGAGAGAGAGAGAGAGATAGAGAGATAAGTGAATGAGTGAGAGAGAGCCTCATTGGCTAAACTATATGTGAGTGAGTGAGTGTGTGTGTGTGTGTGTGTGTGTGTGTGTGTGAGAGAGAGAGAGAGAGAGAGAGAGAGAGAGAGAGAACGCATAAGTGAGTGAGTGAGTGAGTGAGAGAGACTGTCATTGGCTACCCTCTATGTGAGTGAGTGAGTGAGTGTGTGTGTGTGTGTGTGTGTGTGTGTGTGTGTGAGAGAGAGAGAGAGAGAGAGATAAGTGAATGAGTGAGAGAGAGCCTCATTGGCTAAGCTATATGTGAGTGAGTGAGTGAGTGAGTGAGTGTGTGTGTGTGTGTGTGTGTGTGTGTGAGAGAGAGAGAGAGAGAGAGAGAGAGAGAGAGAGAGAGAGAGAGAGAGAGAGAGAGAGAGAGAGAACACTAAGCTCTCCTTTGCTAGAGAGAAAGAGAGAGAGGGTGAGAGGACTCTCACACTGGCACTAGAGAGAGGGTGGAGGACTCTCCCACCAACACTAGAGAGAGAGGGGAGGGAGGATAAGCATTGGTCTTAAGACCAATAATCAGCAAAGTGAAGGTCGACGCAATCTAAAATCGAGAATCGACAATTGACATTGACATCTACAAAATCAAGAATCAACATAATCTGAAAAGTTCGATCTGACAAATCCAAGGCAAAAGGCCTAGACGTGCAAGGTAGAAGTGAACCTCAACATGCGACAAAGGCGAACGATGAGAGGCAACTCCGATAACTCTCAGCTATTTTTGAAGGTTTTTACTAGATTTCTTTGAGGTCTGCAAGTGCTCTCACCTTTAGGTTGACTTAATATTTAAAGATAAATCTCCAAAGTTATAGGTGGAATTGCACTAAACCTAGGTTTTTTTGAGCTCTTAGAGGCAAATTAGAATTTTTGAAGCAAATTTCAATAATTTGTAAGGAAGGAGGTTACACTAAATCGAGTTGAAGCACAATGCTTTCCCCAAAAACCTAAAAAAAAATTATTATTATTTTTTCCTTACCAAACTCACAATTGTGAGTGGGTGTATATATTAGAATCTTGACAAAATGTACAAAGCACCCTCAAGCTCATAAGGAGCCTTGAGGTATCATTGATTTTTTTTATAAAAAAACTTGAAAACTTTTTTGGACTTCATAAGTAGTCCTTAGTAAAGGGTTGGATTTTGGGTGCATCTCTAGACCATTGGATAGATTAGTGCCAGTAAGTCAAGGGGAGTTGGTCTAGTGGTAAAGGTGAGGGGCTTTAAGCGATGTAACATTTAATAGCCTAGTAACTTGTGTGTAGCGGAAAATAGCATGAACATAGTGAGCATTTCATTAGAATAGATTCCTAATTAGAATAACAAGAGTGCTTGGGTGGAGAGAGCAACAAAAAGTATAACACCTAGTTAGATAGCATGAACAAGCAGTTGACAACAGTTGAGGACCGGATTTGCATGGAGCCGGTCCCCCCTCCTAAAAGTCTTTGTATTATGGTTTATCCCATCAAGAGAGACATTTTACAATACAATTCTTTGTGTTCCTTCAATACCATCTACCTCACACACCTTTGAAGATGGTGAGAGCTAATGGGGTATGAGAGTATATTGAGAGGAAGAAGGAGTAGTCTTATGAGAAAGATGTACATCTCCTCACATAATCACTCATATTAGCATAGATTATCTTAGTAATTAGCATGGTGGAGGAGATGAGCATGCATTGAAGCTTGGCTCTTGGTTGGATTTGCATCACAAAGCCAAGAGTTGTTGGTGTAGGCCTCCCTTCTCACAAGCTTGGAGTAGGTGATAAGCTTTCCATTAAATCTTGAGAAGGAGAGAGAGAGAGAGAGAGAGTCTTCTTGCTTCACACATGAGTTTTTGTGAGTGTGTGTGGATAATGCCTTTGAAAAATCAGCCCCCTCTCTCTCTTGGTCGATCCCTCTTGCTATTTGCTCATGCTCACACCCTATTGGACCTCCCCAAGCTTATCCAATGGAAATTAAGCAGCATAAGTGATAGCCTTTTGACATGTGTCCCCCTTTTTCCCTTTTGTGAGAGCTTTTGCTAATTAATTAATGAAACTAAACTCTCATTGGAGGCCCCTTTGTCTCCTAGCCAATAGGAATCAGGCAAACCATTGGGCTGCTGAATGCTCATTGGACCCCTTGGGAGACTGTCCAATAGTCTTTTAGAGAGATTAATTCCTATTGGTTCTTTTATTCAGTGTTTTTAAATTAATTAAACTAGATTTACTCTAGCCTAGTTCTCATTGGTCCACCTCCAAGGCCATCCAATAGGATTTGAGTACACCTTGTGGGCATCTGGGCTAGGGAGCTGACATGTGTCCCTCTTTCCCCTTGTTTACGAATGAAGCTTGTGAGTGTGTGTGGGTGTTTCTCTCTCATCCCCTACTTCTTGGGCTCGCCCCCTCCTTTGTAGGGCTTGTAAAAGACTTTTTGGGACACACCGAAAGCATCCAATTTCCCTAGGCTTTTGACCTTTGGACACAACCTTTGAATTTTGGAACCTTAGCATTTTGGAAGTCTTAATGGGCTGAACCTTAGGATTTTTTAAGCCCATTGTTGCACCTTGCTCTTTTGCAGATGGCCCCCCTTTGGATCCCTATTTTTCCTCCTTTGGATCCCTACTGTGGCCGGTCTGCCAACTTAACCAATATTCTAGCTTTTTCCCCCCTGGCACTTCCCCATATTAAATGATCAGTTTAACAAGATAAAATCATTTAGGAGAATTAGATATTAGTTATTATGACATTAACTCTCTCTTAAAATCATAGTCGTCCTCGACTATGGGGTAGAGAAGATAAAGCATATTCATTAGTCCTTTTCCTAGCGGGTAGAGGATCCCTATGTTACTCTATGAGATCGTTCCAGAATGGATGACTAGTCCATTTGGCACTTAAGAGACTAAGCTGCTGCAAGCATGTCACCACAGTAGTCCTATCAATCTTCCATAGTAGAGTGACTTGGTGTTTGGGAGATGTCGTCTCCGCAAACTTGATCTGAGCATGCATACTACTTCATATTTGTGCACAATAAAGAAAAAGAGGGTCTTATAAGACAAAAACTTTGTTCATTTTTAACATTTGTACATTTTCTTACTCTTGGAAAGCATTGACAAGGTTTAGGTTATCCTTTAATTGTATGCCTTGAATCCATCTAGCATCTTCAAAAGGATAAGTCTTAAACTTAATAAGATATCGTCGAATAGTCTTACCGCCTCTTAACACTAGAATGGTAACATGACACTTTTATGTCCTGTTAAGTGACCATTTTGCTTGAATTATTTGAAGAGTATGAAAATGAATTTCTAGGTGCTATATATCCACAAAGTTGCCTTATGAGCTGAAAAAAACTTAGCATTTTTTTTGGAGTATCAATCTCACCATTAACCTTACTCTTGCACAACATTTTTGAACCTAAACTGTGTGAAAAAACGGGTCCTGTTTTTGGCTTTTTTTCAATTTTTGGCAACTATACCACTCTAAACTTCATGTTTGTGAGGTTTAGATGGCTAGAGGTTAGTCCTTCATAGTTCTCAACATGTTTTGATGCTTGTAGGGAGAGCTAAGTGTTAAAATTGAAAGTTATGACCAATTTACAAGAATTGCATAATCCTGTTTTTTGGCCAAAATTAGTACTTTTATGATTTTTTTGGTGGCTTTCTTGATATCCAAATTCAATTTTGATTGTGTAAGTGTAATGTATAACATAAAGCTAATCTTCCTTGAGTTTTGGAGGACCTAATATGCTATATAGCATAGTATATGATGATGGTTGAGTTTTTTGATTGCTAAAGAATACGATACATTTTAGAGCAGCAAGTATAACTTTCTCAATATTGCTAGTTTCTTAGACCAATTGTGTGTATTTTGTAGGTAGTAACCATATCTAATCATAGACTACAAACTTGGCTAGATATTGAGTAGTTTCTATGGGTTTCTAGAGGTCATAATGCTAAACACAGTTTTTTCATGTTTGCTGTATTTAGCACTTTATCATTGCCCCCAAAGTTCCAATTGTAAGAGATCCATTATCCTTTTGACATGCTCCATGACTTCTTTTGAATCCAAAGGCCCAAAGGGAACTAAGAAAACATGTATATAGTATCTGTATTGAGCGTGACTATAGAAACTTTGATGATAGGTCCGCAAAATGGAAAAAATGCAACTTTTTTGTACCTATTTTTTTTGCCCAAAAACAAATTAGTGAGGTAAAAGCAACCATATGTTTTGGTTACAAAGCCACTGAAGTTAACAGGGCATTTTATCTCATGTCCTACAAAAATCCCCACTCTTATTTATATGCAATCAACCGTAAGAAATTGCTGTTTTGGGCAAAATGCACTGGTATATCAACTTTGGAGGCTTGTAGTGACCAAGGGATGAGAAAAATTACAAGTTTCTCATTTTTTCCATATGTAGTAGTTATTGAACTATAAGTTCATGAAATTATTTTACAAAATGAGTGGATCTACTATGGTTTTGGAATTTTTTCCCAAAACCCTGAAAGGACACTTTTATGTCCTGTTAGGTTACGATTGTAGTGTTAATACCTTGTCTCCATGTTGGAGAATGGACTAAGGCTGTAGCACCTCTTCTTGGTCCTTGATCTCTGGTGGATCTTCAATAGTTGGTTCTTGGGGTGGCTCTCCTTTGTAAGGCTTTAGTAGGCTCACATGGAAAGCATTGTGTATGAGCCAATGGTTGGGCAACTTGAGTTTATAGGCCATTTCATTGATTGGCCTAAGAATCTGGAAGGGACCATAGTACCTTTTTGCTAATTTAGCATAGTACTTTTGGTGTCCCGTAGAATTCTTGCCCGTCGTGTTCCTTAATCGAGCCTTGGGAAATTTGAGTAAGACCCAATCATTTTCTTTAAGGTTTGGGCTCTTTTGTGCTTGTCAGCAACAGCCTTTTGCCTTTGCTGTGAGATAGAGATAGCATCCTTAATCGTTTGGAAAGATTCTTGTAGGTCTCGGCTATACTCATCTGCAGCAAAGATCTTCCCGTGTACCTTAAGTAGCGGGGGACCTTTTGATCTTCCCTCAATTACCTCAAAAGGTGCTTTTCCCATGGAAGTATGTACAGTATTATTGTAGGCATACTCCACTAAGGGTAAGTACTTCTCCCATTGGGATCTTTGATCTACTTCCGTTACATAGGCTTTTAGTAGATCAAGAATTGTTAGGTTAGCTATTTCACTTTGGCCATCCATTTGTGGGTGATAGGTTGAAGAGAAGTTTAGCCTTGTTCCTAAATTCACAAAGAGACCCTACCAGAAATTACTCGTCAGTCTAGGATCTCTATCCGACACTATGGACATTGGCAAGCCATGGTACTTGAAGATTTGTAAAATGAAGAGGGTTGCCATTTGATGGGCTTTCATAGTCTTTTTGACAAGTATAAAATGAGCTTGTTTATTGAACGTGTCTACTATCGTCCATATTCCCCTATTCCCATATAGACTTAGGTAATCCAAAGATAAAATCCATGGATATGCTCTCCCATGGTGAATTAGGGATTGGCAAAGGTTGAAGCAATCCAGGTTGCTTCCCTCTATCAAACTTCGTATTTTGGCATGCCACACATTTAGAAACATACTCTTGTATGTTTCCTTTCATGATAGGCCAATAGAAATATGTTTCAATCCCCTTTAGGGTAGACTAAATCCCTCTATGCCCCGCATAAGGAGGAGCATGAGATTCATACATTACTTTCTGACGGAGTGAGTTTATAACACATAGTCTATTTCCATAGAGAAGATAACCATCTTGTAAAGTAAATGGTTCCTCTTTCTTCCCTAGTGCAAGGGCTGAAATCACATCTCTAAAATCAGGATCAATAGCATACTCATATATCATAGAAGATAGATCATTGTGAGTTGCTATGGAAACCGCATTCACTCTCGGCCTTCTTGAGAGTGCATCGGCTACTTGATTATGCTTGCCAGCAATGTGAGCAATATGAAAATGAAGTTTTGAAAGGAAAATTTTCCACCTTGTTTGTTTGTTGGAGAGCTTGATCTACGTCATGAAGTACTTAAGACTTTGGTGATCCGTGTGCAGAATGGAAGGAGTCCCCAATAATAGTGCTTTCTTGAGTCTAAGGCATGTAGATCTGTGAGGAGCGCCTTTTCATATATTCCTAGAGCTTGCTCAATACGGTTGAGCCTTTGACTTTCATAAGCTATGACGTGCCCTTCTTGGAGCAAAACAGCTCCAAGGCAATCACCACAAGCATCACATTGGACCTCAAATGGCTTTGAGAGACCCGGTAGTGTAAGCACAGGTTGAGAGATGAGCTTTTCTTTAATCTTTTCGAAAGCATTGTTCTCCTTGGTAGACCATGTGTACCTAACATTTTTCTTTGTTAGGTCATGTAATGGTCCTGCTATTAGTGAGAACTTTTCTATGAAGAGTCTATAGTATGCACACATACCTATAAAGCTTCTTAGTTCATGAAGATTCCTTGCTTTAGGCCATCCTTTTATTACTTCTAACTTTGATGGATCCATTTGGATGCCATCTTGAGAGATAATGCGACCTAAATATTGAATCTCTTGCAAGAAAAATTCACTTTTCTTTTGATTAACATAAAGTCTATTCTCTCTTAGTACTTGAAATATTACCTGGAGGTTTTGCTTGTGTTCTTCTACTGAATCAGAGTAGATGATGATATCATCAAAGAACACTCCAATGGTGAGGACTGAATAGCTTCTCCGTCAAGCGGTTGAAGCATTGGTCAAGCCAAAAGGCATGAAAATGTATTTGCAAAGAGCAAACGTAGTGCGAAATGCGGTCTTTACAATGTCTTGATCAACTATCCTAAATTGATGATCGCCACTTTTTAGGTCAATCCTATTGAAGTAGGTGGACCCTTGTAGCTTATCAAATAGGTCTTCTACCCGTGGAATGAAAAACCTATTCTTGATAGTGATCCTATAGTTGACACACATACAATATGTGTTGTCTTAGTTTTGCACTAATAGCACAGGTGAGCAAAATGGAGATGAGCTAGGCCTAACCATGCCCTTCTCAACTAACTCATGCACTTGCCCCATAATCTCCTCTTGTTGAGCTTGAGAAACTCTATAAGGAGGTTTATTAGGCGGTGAACTTCCTGGAAGAAGGTCAATTGCATGGTCATCATCGCCTCGTTTAGGAGGTAACTCACAAGGGATGTCGTCAATAAAGACACCTTGAAACCCCTTGAGAAAATTGGATAACTCTAATTCCTTGTGAGTGTGTTTATTTTATTTTGTTAAAACATTAGGTTCATTTTGAGAATCTTTAGCAAAAATCATGTACACGAAAAGAGAGCTCTTTATTGACTTATTGAAAGCTTGTGTATGTACAATGGGAATGGTGTTACCCATTTGCTTGGCATCTATGTACATATCTTTTTCCCTGAACCTAAAGTAGATTCTTCTTTTAAGGAATTTAACATTGGCAACCATGCAATCAAAC
This sequence comes from Adiantum capillus-veneris, assembly GCF_014529385.1. Taxonomy (NCBI): domain Eukaryota; kingdom Viridiplantae; phylum Streptophyta; class Polypodiopsida; order Polypodiales; family Pteridaceae; genus Adiantum; species Adiantum capillus-veneris. The sequence continues at coordinate 167,160,195 of NC_140931.1, read as the reverse complement.
CATGGTGCCCCTAGGATTACATCCTCATGCTTGAGAAGAGAGATAAAGAAGTCCTCTTTGTCCACATAGCTTTGGACATGGAGCCTCAATTTCTCGATTAAGGGAGTGATTGAGGCTTCTTGCCCCTTGAAAGCACCATATGTGGGTAGGACATCTCCCATCTCGTAAGCTTGTATGCCTAGCTTGGTGGCCAACTCTGTGGAAATGAAATTGTGAGTAGAACCAGGGTCAAAGAAAATAAAAGCATCATGTTCTCTTACCTTTTCCCAAGCATGGCATAGAGGAGATCCTTTGTGATGAGTTTCCTCCTCTTTGATTTTGACCAAGGCAGCTCTAGGAGGCTCATGGCGGGTGTTCTTTTGGGGACAAGCGCGGTATGCATGCCCTTGCTCGCTGCACTTGAAACATCGATTATCCTTGCAATAACACTCAAGTTCTCCAGGAGATATTTTGTTTCTGCCTTTGTAAACTCCCTTCTCCTTAGCTTTGTTGGAATTTCCCTTAGGAGACTTTTGGACATTGTCCTTCCCCTTAGGCTCATTGGAGCCCTTGTTTTTTGTGGGCTTAGAATTTCTCTTAGCCCTTGTTTAGAAATTGATTCGAGAAGCCACCATAGTATGGTGTATAACCGACGATATGGTGCGTGTCCTTTGGGAGTTGACATACTCCACCATTTCTTCAGTTATGCCCGCACAAAATTGTTGCTTTTGCTCTCCAAAATCTAACTTTTTGAGGATAGTGGCTTTGAGTTGTAAGTCCCAAAACTTTTCTACATATTTGTGAATAGATTTCTAGGGAGAGAGCTTCAAGCTTCACCATTCAGTGAGTACTTTGTCTTTGGCATCGTTGGCCAAAAACTGCTTCATAATTGAAGCTCTTCAAGATTTCCATGTTCGTGGAGCTTCACCATTGGCCCGTAGGCTAGACCACCATTTTCTGGCGGACTTTTGAAAGTGCATAGCTACATAGTGTGGCTTAGAGGACTCCGTGAAGCCCTCATCTCCAAACACCGCATCGAATTGTTGGATAAAGGCCAAGACTTTGTCCGTATCACCAAAGGTGCCATCATAGGTAAGGAAAGAGATGCTCTTCCCTCCCTCTTTGAACTTGTTGAGCTTGGATGACCTCTTCCACGCGGCATAGGATTTCCTATGGCCTCTTCTTTTTTATGGTTCAAAAGTTGCACCATCACTTTCTTCAAAAGATGAAGAATTTGAGGAAGATGGACAAGAGGGTGATCTCTTTCTTGCCTTTTTTTTGCCTTGATCTTCTTTGTCTTCACCATCACTTTCATAATTGGAAGAGGGTGAAGAAGATGGAGAAGAGGGTGTCCTCATTCTCGCCTTTCTTCTCTTGCTTTTTGTCATCCCTCTTTGAATTATTGTGTGGAGAAGCATGCGACGGTCTTCTCCGTTTTGGAGGTGATGGAGAGTGTTTAGCCCACCATCTTCGTGGAGCCATATCCGCGGAGGTGGAAGAAGACTCGCTTCTTTCTCGTTCCGAGAGAGAGAGAGAGAGAGAGAGAGAGAGAGAGAGAGAGAGAGAGAGAGAGAGAGAGAGAGAGAGAGAGAGAGAGAGAGAGAGAGACTCTCAAGAGGAGCTGCATGCGAAATGCAATGTATGTATGTCGCAAGAGTTTTGGAGGGAAGAACGAGCAAGAAAACCTACAACATGGAGAGAAATTTAGTTAAAAAAACCTTGAGCCGTTACCTATATCTATCGATACTATCTACTAGGCACGCAAGGATTCCGAAAGGTGCAAGGGGAGGCCAACAACCCATCACACAAAAATTGTGGGGAGTGGATGCGAGGTGAACAGAGATATAGATGAAAGTAGAATAGTCGAGACTCAAGTACTTGATGTGAAAGAGAGAGAGAGAGAGAGAGAGAGAGAGAGAGAGAGAGAGAGAGAGAGAGAGAGAGAGAGAGAGAGAGAGAGAGAGAGAGAGAGAGAGAGAGAGAGAGAGAGAGAGAGAGAGAGAGAGATTCCGTTAAACACTAGCTTGGCAACAATCCTTCATATGCCTTATTAGATGGGAGTCCAAACGCCACTAGCTGCTGCCAAAGGCTCAAGATGAGGGATTGAACCTTGGATCGAGAGGACAATGAGCTTTGGGTTGTTTTTAGCGGATGCGAAACGAGGGTGTCTCATCCACACCCTGGGCTATTTTCAGCAGATGCAAATTGAGAGTGTGTCTCCAGATTCAATGTTGTCTCATGGAGTGCATTGATTGCAGGATATGTCCAACAAGGTGAGGGAGGGAGATTGTTTGTCGCTTTGTGGGTGCCTTGGTCGTCATGTATGCCAAATGTGATGCACTTTATAAAGCACGCAAAGCGTTTGAGGAGCTTCCTGTTCGGAATGTCATCTCTTGAAATGCACCTATTGCGGGATATGCACAACTTGGGGAGGTCCACGGAATGGTTCCCCTATTCCCCAGAGGATGCAACCACTTTCGCTTGCATACCGCGACAACATGGCCGGATACCCAAAAGGTTATCTACAAAGACGCATGTCGGCAATAGTCACAACCGTCACACACACATATACATGTATCGGTGGTAAGAGCGAGCAAGACCCACCGGTAGGCGGATCTTACGAGCTAGTTGGATTTTAACCGGCCTAGATTACACAAGTTTTAGCGGAATGATCAGCAAAAACTTCATATTTTGACCTAAAAGCCAAGATAGTTTCAAGTTGTGCACAAAAAGACTAGGGCCCATTGCATTTTAACTGGCTGAAATTCTGAAGTCCCGCTTAGATTTTGAGCTTGCCTTTAAGAATCGGGATACCTACACAAGTTTTAAGTGCAATCATCGGCAAAAGCTTCAAATTTTGACCTAAAAACTGGGATAATTTCAAGTTTGCCCTTATTTTCACTGGTTAAGGAAAATGTATTTTTGTAGCCTTGCGTCGTTGATTCTCCTCTAACAAGAGTAGTTTAAAGAAATCAGAAGGAAAAAAAAAAAATTTGGGCACCAACATGCACCACCCATTCTTCCATGTGCACCACCTGGCGAAAGCTTGGCTTGTCCTTTTTCTTCTTCGCTCAAGTGGGAATCTCGGTTGATTCTCCCTAATAAGACCCCAAAAAAATTGTTTTGGACACCTACCGAGGAGGAATCCCCCCTGCCCCCTCGACACGTGTCAATGGCTCCTTTTTGTCGGCCAATGTTTTCTAAGCGGATAGGGAGACAGTGTGTGAGAGTGAAATGGAATTCCGATGGTCGATTTGACGCTATTCAGTATACCCATTGCACCTGCGGTGGTGGGCTGGGATTTTAATTGATATTACCTTAGCCCCTGTCCATGCAAAATGATGTTTGCCGCATTGAGAGGGAACAAATATTTATCTACGTTCTTGCTCGCAACACACGAGCGAGAGAGAGAGAGAGAGAGAGAGAGAGAGAGAGAGAGAGAAGAGAGAGAGAGAGAGAGAGAGAGAGAGAGAGAGAGAGAGAGAGAGAGAGAGAGAGAGAGAGAGAGAGAGAGAGAGAGAGAGAGAAGAAGAAGAAGAAGAAGAAGAGGAAGAAGAAGAAGAAGAGGAAGAAGAAGAGAATTTTAACGTCTTAGGGAACTATCCCAAGAGACCTCAACGATCTATCTGACGAGAGTTGAACTCAAGACCTGTTACTCAAGAGGGAAATGGCATAGCCAATCTACCACACTTGGGTGATAGAAAGGCACGAGCAACAATACCTGCTACACAAGGAAAAGAGAATAAGGATTTCTTTTGTGAGCTCACTTAAAACTGTGCTAAACAGAAGGATTTGTACCAAGGTAGTAGGATACATGCTGATATAGGTTACTTGAAATGAACACATACTTGGGCAACATGTTAGTCAATATGTATGCCAGAGCGCAATAGGTCCTCGATGAGCTTCGAGTCCGCAATATTGAGTGCATTGATTGCATGATATGTCCAATAGGGTCAGGGTAAAAGGAATCTCTAGGCTGTTTTGTGGAGATGTACAGAGAGGATGGTGCACTTCTCAAGGCACAACAAGTCCTCGAGAAGCTTCCTGTCTACAATGTTGTCTTATGGAGTGCATTGATTGCAAGATGGATAGTATGTACGTCAAGTGCGGTGCACTTCTTAGAGTGCCATTGGTCCTTGATGAGGTTCCTCTCTCAATGTTGTCTCATGGAGTGCATTGATTGCAGGATATGTCCAACAAGTCAGGGTCAAAAATCTCTAGGCTCTTTTCAGGAGATGCAAAGAGAGGGCATCTCTCCAAAATGCAATGACGTACACTTGCACCTTGAAGGCATGTGGCATTACACAAGATGCTATTATTGGCAAAAAAAATTACAATAATATTGTTAGTCAAGGGATATAGAAAGATAACATCGTGCTTGGCACTGCCTTGGTTGCCATGTATGCCAAATGTGGTGCACTTCATAAAGCACACAAAGTGCTCGAGGAGCTTTGTGTCTGGGATGTTGTTTCTTGGAATGCACTGATTGTGGGATATGGGTAGGGCCAAGAAGCTTTGGGCTGTTTTCGACGGATATGAAGCGAGGGTGTTCTCCAGATGCAATCACATACGCCTACATCTTGAAGGCAAGGGTTATGGTCAGAAAGCTCTGGATTGTATTTAGCACATGCAGAGAGAGGTCATCTCGCCAAATGCAATCACGTACAGTAGTACCTTGAAGGTATGTGGCATTACACAAGATGCTGATATGGGCAAAAGAATTCATGATGATATTGTTAGTCATGGGTTGTTGAAAGAAAACAATCGACATGTATGCCAAATGTGGTGCACTTCATAAAGCACAAAAAGTGCTTGAGGAGATTCTTGTCCGGGATGTGGTCTCTTGGAATCCATTGCTTGTGGGATATATGCCCAACTTGGGTAGGGCCAAAATGGTATGGGCTGTTTTTGGTGGATGCGAAGCAAGGATTTCAATCACATACACATGCATCTTGAAGGCAAGGGGTAGGGCAGGGCCAAGAAGCTCTTTGCTCTTTTCAACGGATGCGAAGCGAAGATGTCTCCCCATATGCAATCACATACGCTTGCATCTTGAAGGCAAGGTTGGCTTAGGATCAAGAATTATGGGATGTTTTCAGTAGATGCTGAGAGAGGGCATCTTTCCAAATGCAATCACATATAATTGCACATTCAAGGCATGTGGCATTACACAAAGATGTTAATATGGGAAAAAGTTGTTGAAAGAAAACACTTCCTTGGTCCACATGTATGCCAAATGTGGTGCACTTTATAAAGCCCAAAGAGTGCTCAAGTAGCTTCTTGTCCGGGATGTCATCTCTGGGAATGCATTGATTGTGGGATATGCCCATCTTGGGCAGGACCAAGACGTATGGGCTATTTCTGGCGGAATCACCTTGAAGGCACAAGAGGCTGATATGGGCAAAATAATTCACGATGATATGTTAGTGACGGGTTGTTGAAAGAAAACACTTCCTTGGTCGACATGTATGCCAAACGTGGTGCACTTAATAAAGCACAAAAAAGTGATTGGGGATCTTCCTGTCTGGGATGACGTCTCATTGATTGCAAGATACGCCCAACTTGGGAAAAGCCAAGATGACATGGGCTGTTTTTGGCGGATGCAAAGCGAGGGTTGCAATCACATACGCTTGCATCTTGAAGGCAAGGGTCGAGGCAGGGCCAAGAAGCTCTGGGCTGCTTTCGACGGATGCGAAGCGAGGGCAATCACACATGCTTGCATCTTGAAGGGAAGGGTGGGTCCGGGTCAAGAATTTTGGGTTGTTTTCAACAGATGCAGAGAGAGGGAATCTCTCCAAATGCAATCACGTATACACTTGCCCCTTGAAGGCATGTGGCATTACACAAGATGTTGATATGGCAAAAGAATTTAGGATGATATTATGAGCCAAGGGTTGTTCAAAGGTGCTTGGCACTGCCTTGGTCGACGTGTATGCCAAATTCTTGGGGGGCTCGCCATGTTTAGTACCCTCCTATATAACGTGCATTTGCGGGGTATTAAATAAAAACTCCTCTTTTAACACTAGAATGGTAACCTAACAGGACATAAAAATGTCCTTTCAGGGTTTTGGGAAAAATTTCCAAAACCATAGTAGATCCACTCATTTTGAAAAATCCTTTCATGAGCTTATAGTTCAATAACTACTACATATGGAAAAAATGAGAGACTTGTAATTTTTCTCATCCCTTGGTCACTACAAGCCTCAAAAGTTGATGGACCAGTGCATTTTGCCCAAAACAGCAATTTCTTACAGTTGATTGCATATAAATAAGACTGGAGATTTTTGTAGGAGATGAGATAAAATGCCCAGTTAACTTCAATGGGTTGGTGACCAAAACATATGGTTGCTTTTACCTCACTTATATTTTTTTGGGCAAAAACAATAGGTACAAAAAAGTTGCATTTTTGCCATTCTGCGGATCTACCATCAAAGTTTCTATAGTCACGCTCAATACATATACTATATACATGTTTTCTTAGTTCCCTTTGGGCCTCTGGATTCAAAAGGAGCCATGGAGCATGTCAAAAGGATAATGGATCTCTTACAATTGGAACCTTGGGGGCAATGATAAAGTGCTAAATACAGCAAACATGAAAAAACTGGGTTTAGCATTATGACCTCTAGAAACCCATAGAAACTAGTCAATATCTAGCCAAGTTTGTAGTCTATGATTAGATATGGTTACTACCTACAAAATACACACAATTGGCCTAAGAAACTAGCAATATTGAGAAAGTTATACTTGCTACTCTAAAATGTATCGTATTCTTCAGCAATCAAAAAACTCAACCATCATCATATACTATGCTATATAGCATATTAGGTCCCCCAAAACTCAAGGAAGATTAGTTTTATGTTATACATTACACTTACACAATCAAAATTGAATTTGGATATCAAGAAAGCCACCAAAAAAATCATAAAAGTGCTAATTTTGGCCAAAAAACAGGATTATGCAATTCTTGTAAATTGGTCATAACTTTCAATTTTAACACTTAGCTCTCCCTACAAGCATCAAAACATGTTGAGAACTATGAAGGACTAACCTCTAGCCATCTAAACCTCACAAACATGAAGTTTAGAGTGGTATAGTTGCCAAAAATTGAAAAAAAGCCAAAAACAGGACCCGTTTTTTCACACAGTTTAGGTTCAAAAATGTTGTGCAAGAGTAAGGCTAATGGTGACATCGATACTCAAAAAAAAATGCTAAGTTTTTTTTAGCTCATAAGGCAACTTTGTGGATATATAGCACCTAGAAATTCATTTTCATACTCTTCAAATAATTCAAGCAAAATGGTCACTTAACAGGACACAAAAGTGTCCAAGGACATAAAAGTGTCCTGCTACCATTCTAGTGTTAACATGTCTAAATGAATAAAATGACCCCTTATTTTAGGAATTTTTTTCAAAATTGAACATAAAACCCCCTTATTTTAATGTATCTCTGTTAAATTGCCTAAATTTTTTACATTTTAAAACCCCTCCTTTCAAACTCGTCCAATTTTAGTATTTTGGTCAGAGCCTGATTCTCTATCTGGGCCTTAGATTCACTTTCAGTGATCTAAATACCTTGAAATTTGGTGTGTATGTTGTATAGGCTCTGCTAAAGCTCTCCCTAGGGGAAATTTGAAAAATAAGGTCCTCAGCAGCAGCTTCCCTAGTCTATTGCGATAGACTCAGCAAGTTCTCCACTATTGGCATTTTTCACAAGTTATCTCCACAGCTGGTTCACCCACTCCTTGTGTAGTGCATTGACAAGTTTTTGCACTGTTTGGACATTTGGTCAAATCCTTCTGGCCCCTGTCTCTGAATTCAGACTCTAAAACACTAGTTTTTGAAGTTTTGTGGTCAAGATGGTGTTCAATTTCACTCAATTTTTGTGAGCACCCTTGTATTGATGTGTTAAACCTATGGTCTAAAGGGTTTTTCCAGTTGTTAGTCAATCACCAAATTCACCAGTCTATCGAGATAGACTCAGCAGAGAGCAATTGGGATTTGATTTTTGTCTGTTTTTGGACAGTTATGTCTTCTATGCCCATATAAGTCTATCCCTCAAGTTTTATGAAGTTTGGACTTATTTTGATCTTGGACTCAAGCACTTCACAAATTTCACTTTTCTATGGCAATTTACAACTCAAATGCACTTAAAGTGATGCAAATTTGATGACACTTCATCTTAAGCTTGTGAATATCAGTTGTACCACATGACACAATCAGTTTACCCTAGGCTAGTGGTTATATCTCTTCTTGGCCTCTTTAGGTTCACTTAGTGTTTTCTTATGACTATCACCTGTTTCTTTTTGTTGGTTTTGGTCGCAATTTTTATGTTTTCTCAAGCGTTGGATCATAAATTCCAATGTCTACTCTTTTTACCCCCTTAAAGAGTATATGGTGTGGGTTTTGCTTTCAAGGCAAGCAAACAGCCTTATTGTTTCTTCTTTTTGTTTGTTTTGCGTTTTTACAACGTTTTTCTACACTATTTCTACACAACCATAACAAGCACTCAAAACCAAAAAACCATAGCTCCACATTATCCTACCTAACTAAATCTAACTATTCACAGACCCTCGGCAAGACACAGGCTTCCTGGATATCCACTAGACCTTAGGATACCCTATCTTGGATCTTGTTCTAAAAGTTTAAGCTCTCTCTAGTCGAAACTAAAGTAAGCTAACCATCACACGAGTGACGTAGATCTCCCTACTTAAGGTCTTGTGTCCCCGGCAACGGCGCCAATGTTTTAGGGAAAACTACCCCCATGTTCATGCTCACAAGCACAACACAGACACCATACTTATCATCCGATGACACGACTAACCCGTAGGTGTACAGAGGCAATCTTGTTAGCTTGTCAGGCTGAGACCAATCTACACATACACACTTCTATGATGCATCAATCATTAACCCTTGTTGAATGCAACCCACTCTATCCCTAAATGCTCACAACACCGTTTACACCTCAGATGAACTCGGAATTGCGTCAAACTTACTAGGCATCATCCTCTCAATAGGATATACTTACCTATAAGTCTAATCTCACCAGATTTTAACCCTAGTTATCTCGAATACAGTCGCGATGGAATCACATGTCATAATCTAGAAGTGTGAGAAACCTAAGTCTATGAGTATCTATGTGTAGCTAATCTCTCACTCATTCCATAAAGTACTTGATTGTTGAAAACAAACACTGTTTGTGATATTTACAAGCAAAACAAGCTCGAGGAAGGATCGCTCGCGAACAGCTCGAAAAGGTGAATGCGTGGCGTGGGCGCATAGCTCTCGGAGAGGCTACCGCGATGGTGTGGTCACGTCGTGAATCCGGTGAGGGAGATGAGCGTTACAAAGAGGATAAGATACATTCTCTCTCTCTCTTTCTCTCTCTCTCCCAGACTCGTACGACACATGATTAATTATTCAAATGTTTTTTAAAAATGGTTCTAAGGTGACTTTTATACTTTAGTCACCTTAGCTCAAAAATGTACAGGGGGTTCTCTTCATCATAATTACAAAGTGGAAACACATCTGGGTCCTGACTGACTGATTAATATTTACATAACCCAGACAAGTGGATCAAAATGATAAGACGTCTTTGACATAAAAATGGAAATTTGATAGGCTTTACAAGGTGGGCTCATTACAAGAGTTGGACAAGTTGGGCTCCAACACTTTTCATGTGAGCCTACTTAAGTCCTACAAAGGAGAGCCACCAAGTGAACCAATTATTGAAGACCCTCCAGAAGAGGTGCTACAACGCAAAGCTATCCTTTGGCATGAAGACAAGGTACTACGGTATGGTAAGATTATCCGACCGTATCTTATTAAGTTCAAAACTTATGCTTTTGAAGATGCTAGATGGATGCAAGGAATATGCTTACAATGCTACATTAGAGTAAGCAAATTTATAAATTTCTTTTGAATGACCAATATTTTTGTCTTATAAGACTAGTTCTCTTTTTATTGCACACAAATTTAAGTAGTATGCATGCTTAGAATCATGTTTCTGATGATGACATCTCTCAGACACCAAGAAAAATTTGTAACTCTACTTGGGAGAATAAAATGGACTAAAGAGCAGACATGCTTGTGGTAGCTATGTCTCCCAAGCATCAAGTGGATTAATCATCCATCTTGGAATGATGTTGTAGGGTAAAAAGAGATTCTCTACCCGCTAAGCAAGATTGACTAATGACTAAGGCTTTATCTCTTCTACCTCATAGTCAAGGACGACTATGATTTCAAGAGAGAGGTAATGTCATAAAATCTAATATATAACCAGCCCAAATGATTTTCTCATATTAAGTTGATCATTTAATGTGGGAGAATAAGCCGGAACAAGGGTTAGAATATAGACATGTGCTTACAGATCTATCTCAACATGGGGCCAATGGTAAAGGGATCCAAATGAGATATGGTATGTCAAAGAGCAAGGCTAGCCAATGGAGCTTAAAAAACCTTAGGGTTAGCTTTATTAAAGACCTCCAAAGGTTAGTGTTAAAATTCCTTTGACCTTAGGTAAAATAGGGCTAAGCTTGAGGTGCTTGTCATGCTTGATGACTAAGGTGCTTGAGGTGCTTGTCGTGCTTGATGACTAAGATGCTTGAGGTGCTTGTCGTGCTTGCCGACTAGGGAGCTTGAGGTGCTTGTGGGAACACTACCCAAGCTTGAGGTTCTTTGTCATGCTTTCTGACTAAGGGGCTTGAGTGTAAGGTGTTCAAAAAGTCAAATCCAATCCCTACTCATGAGGCAGTGAGCCCCAAAGCTAGGGGGATGAGAGAGAACACACACACACACACACACACAAGGAGAGCCCAAACCTCAAGAGATAGCAAGAACACAAATCAAACACCTACCCATGTTGCCCTCATGGTGTGCCTAAATCCTATTGGTTGGACTCACAAGGGGTCCAATGATAGATTAGTTAATTTAATTAATTGTTTTTGCATTTATCAAGTTCTCGCTCTCTCAAAGGGGAAAGGGGGACACTTGTCCCAAGGCTACCCTTGTTGCTTGTTATTCATCATGCATGTGATTGGCCAGGTTTGCAAGGGTCCAATGAGCTTCAAGCATGAGCTACAAGGGGGGGACGACCAAAGCAAGAAGGGGGTTTGCTTGAGGGGTATACTCTCCCACACACACTCATACACACTCTCATTGTGTGAAGTGAAAATTGCAAGAGATCCATCTCCTTCTCCAAGCTAGTAGAGAAGTTGAGAGCCTACACCAACACTCTTGGCTAAGGAATAGAAATTCAACTAAGAGTTATGCTTCAATGCTTAAGCTTGACATCTTCTCCATGTTCATTACTATGCTATTATGTATGCTAGCAAGAAGAGTGATGATAAGAGAGGAAATACTTCTTTCTCCTATGGAATGTTTCTTCTTCCTTTTCCCCTACCCTCATTCCCCGCTAGCTCTCTCCACCTTCAAAGGTGTTTGAGGCCTTCGGACTGAGGCTTGGGATAGTTAATTCTTTTTACAAAGTTTATGTTATACTCGTGATGTATGAAGCTTTCCATCTTCATTGCATCACCTAGGTCACACAAGGAACACAAAGATTGTATTGTACCAAGTCTTTCTTAATGGGAGAATCTATAATACAAATGCATATTGGAGGGGGGACCGGCTCCACATAAATCCGGTCCTCAATTGTTGTCAAGTTCTCTAAACTCTCTCTCTTGGAAAAATATTGTTCATGCCAAGATTATTAAGTACTATGTGTATGTTGCTACTATCAATTAAGTTCACCCTCTATGTTCGCAAAGTAATCTCACAAAAATGCTCTCTTTAATTCTCCTAATTCCGCTATTCTCAAAGTTCATAGGCCATTTCCATTACAATTTACTTTTCCATCCCCTTCATTTACATCGTTAGCTCCATGTTCGAACTGAGTGGCTCTACTCAAATTCTCTTTCAAGCGGCTAAATACGCTCGGCCGGAACTGTGGGCCCATGACATGCATGTCTTGGCTTGAACTATCAAGATTGAGCATCAAGTAACCTTCCATGATGTCGTAGTTAGAGGAAGAGTCACTAGATGCAATATGTGGGTCCTGAGTGGTACTACCTTGGGTTCCCACTGAGGGCCTAGAGCCTTATGTGGAGGAATAATGGGTATACGTGTAAACGGAGACACTCTCTATGTGATTGTCCTCTAGCACACGACTAGAGTGTTGGTGCATGTGACCTCAACACCCTAGAAGTGTTGGTGAGTGCCTGTGAAGGCCACTCACCTAGTTTTTTGGGTGTTTGCAACCCAAATTTACTCTCAATATTTTGGTTATTTTTTGTCATTTTTGTAACCAAGCCACAGAATATGGCGTGTGATAGCTCAAAACAAGTGTCTTGGTTAGAGGGATGTGTCGTTCTTTACAGTCCCCCAATTCGATTACTTAAAGCCCTTGGAATCCTAAAAATAGTCTTTTCCTAATTGAGAAGAAGGCTAAAATTAGTAAGGGGTAAGTGTGAAGGGAAGGGTGGAGGGCTTGAAGGACTTGTTCCACATGCCCTCCCTTCACTTGAGGGGCTAGTCTTTATATATATAGTAGTGTCTATACTATATCAAAAGGCTGAGGACTGAGGCATGGGCTCGGGCTCACGATCCTAATCCTTCCTTTTAATATAAGATTTTTTTCTTTTTCCTATTGGTCTTAGATTTTCGAGCGTTATTTATTTATTTTTAATTTATTTTATAACTTTTTCAAAATAAACTTTCTGTGGATAATGTGGTGCTACATGGACACCGAGCTCACGTGGACAGAGCCTGCCTCAAGTGCACGCACAACTGCACCTGACATCTCTGTCTAAGCTAAATTACACAAGAGGTGGATGAGCAGTGGAAAGCAGCGATGGATTGGGAGTTGAGAGTCCTTCACTCTGTCAACGTTACACAACTCACTCCCAGTCAAATCAATGTGGAATGGCATCAACAATCCCTACCATATCCTTTGATAAAGGTGGAGTTGCTCCAAGTTAAAGAGAGACTGTACAAAGACATGCAAGTAGAAGGCGCAAATCAAGACCACCCAAAGTGGAGGCTGATCTGGTTGAACAAGAATCCAAGGCATTTGATTCTGTTCACAAGAGCACATGCGGCCCTACAAAAGGATCCTACTTTCTGTCTTGTACCAAGAGTAAGGACCTCGCAAGCACATGAGGCATTAACAAAGAAGCCGCCAACTTGGCTGAACTACCCAAGAGTGCCTGCTCCAGAAAAGGGACCGCCGACTGAAGAGTAGATGGTGAAAACCCTAACGAGCACCATGTCCTTCTTCAAAGTCTTCCGGATTTATCATGTGCAATGCTATATAAAATTTGCCGAATGTTGCTCACCTGCATCGAAGTTTCCATGAGCCAGAGCAAGCAGGCACCCTGTGGATGTCATTCCTCGAGGGTAATAAAGGTTTATGCTACAATCTCAGTGGCCAACCTTTCGAAGAAGTCCTCTATGGCTTCTACGCCAGATGTATGTTCTTACCTTCTTACAATATGCTGGCATTTGAGGAAGCATTCTACACAGGGTTCTTCACTTGGTGAACGAAGATATTTGGGCCAGTGATCAACAACCTGATATCAAGATTTGTAGGCTACTCCATAGTAGAGCTGAAAAACAGAGTCACTATGCAGTTCTTGCAGGTGCCAAATAAAGAGAGGAAGATCAGATACGAAAAGGCCCTAAATGCGCTTATAGACCACCTCGCCAGCCATCAACCCGAAGACTACTTCATCCCATAAAGCTGTGTCAAGGGGGACGACACAGACGAGGAGGGGGGTAATGTTAGCAAGAAGCTAACTCAAATGCCATTTTTCGGAGCTCTCATTGTAAAAACACTTATTATTTTTTATAAATCGAGAATATTGTAACTCCTATTTTTTGGATAAACCTTGTAATTTATGAGCCGGGGCTACAAGCTTCCAAATTGTGCCAACCTGTCATTACCTATCTTTAGTTAGAGCTCCCAAACTATTAGTTTTGACCACCAAAAACCTTGGCTAAGGTATAAAAGCCAATTTTTGTAAGTTATTTTCAAGTTTTGGATAATGAAATACACAGCATGAGCTAACAACGCTCACTTCTCTATTTCTCACGCTTCCTACTCCCTCTCCGGTTGTCGCATTGCAGTCGCGTTTGTTGCATTGCAACCGCAGGTAAGAGCTCTACGCATTGACGTAAGCACATCACACTATTTCGTAGCTTTTGGCATCGTCGACCCACGGCCTAATTTCATCATAAGTAGGAATTTATACTTCAAAAAACTAAGCATAGGTGGGGTATTGGGGAATCATTGCTAAGCATTTAGGTGCACTCTGGGTCGAAAACGACTAGGTCCAAAATCCACTGCTGTTAATAATCGTGATTTTGGCACTTGACGTAAAGTGGGATTTGATCCCATAAGCATGTGTGCTTAGGTCTTATAAACATATCCTAGAAGTTTTATTATGTTTGGATGTCATTTGATGCTGTAACATATGTGATTTATTTGCCGATGAGCGATTGGATTTTTTGTGATTTCAGTCACTTGAGTGTAGCTTGAGTTAGATGCAAGTTGTTTGTTGTTTTTCGAGAGATTAACAACCTCTTGTAGCCTCTATGCACTAGTCGAGTTAGCTTCATCCCATGGATTGACAATTTAATCGTGGTTCTCGCTAAATCTGCAATAAGATAGGAGTGAGGCTAGACACTTGTCCCACATGAAGGATGTAGTGATAGAATGCTTGAAGAAAACATTTGTATCCATAAAACAGATCTCTCTCACACATCCAAAGTCCATGAATTCTCCATTCAACACTTGCAAGTTTTATTTTGACATCAAAACATCAATTTCTCTAGATGAAACCTTGATATGGACTACCATAAAATTTCTCAAGAAACAAAAATTAATTATTTCTTATTAAATTATCTGACATAGATCCCAATTGAATAAAAAAGAAGTCCCCAGAAAATAGGGTGCACTAACAATACATTGGACTCTCCTTACAATAGGATGCACTCTAGTAATACATTAAAGTCCCCTTAGAGCAGGGTGTACTTTATTAAAGTGTTCATCAAATTGACACATCTTTTCTCTAAGATAAAATTTATATCATATAATTATAAAAATATTGAAAGATACCCATTACAAAAATGAATGAGACAACTTATGGAAAACTAAAATTATCTTTTTTTAAGCATAAATTTAAGGAGAAAATTAGCTAAATCACTTAGATAATTATATAGTAATTATCATAGCTAAAAAACATTATTAGGAAGCCAAGATAATTAGATCATGAGCAAATAATTAGTTTAGCTAATTAATTAGGCTAAAATTATTTGTTTTTAAACATAAATTAAAGGGGGAAGTTAGCTAAATCACTTAGATAATTATATAATAATTATCATAGCTAAAAATTAGTGTTATAAAGTTACAACAATTACTTCAAGTACATGTATTTAGTTTAGCTAATTAATTAGGCTAAAATTATCTATTTTTAGTCATAAATTGAAGGGGGAAATTAGCTAAATCACTTAAATAACTATACATCAATTGTCATAGCTAGAAATCATTATTAGAAAATAGAGAATAATTTTCTTTTAAGTATAGATAATCAGTTTAGCTAATTATCCTAGATAATATTATCTAATTTTGACTATAAATTAAGAACATAAATAAGCTAATTAGTTTATATAACTACATAGTAACTACCAATGATGGAAAACAGTATGAGGAAGCTGGGATAATTATTCCGAGTACAGATAATCAGTTTAGCTAATTACCTTAGCTAATATTGTTTTATTTTGACTAAAAAGTAAGTGTAAAAATTAATAAATCAATTTAAAATTTAGCAAGATAATTATCAAGGTTATAATACATCAAAATCCACCCAAAATAAATATCTCACAAGCAAATAAGTAATTCATAAATTACTAAAGCTAAATTAGGGTATTTTTGAAGAGAAATTAAATAAGAAAATCAGTAAAATAGCTTCAATAATTAAAGGATAATCATGGGAGCACAATAATCCTACCAGGAAGTTAAGATAGAAATATCTCACCCAGATATTTATCAAAGCTACTTACTAGGTCCAAAAATCCCTATTTTTGGGTAAAAGAAATAAGAGAGATTATTCAATTAATTCTCTAACTGATTAAGTATCCTTTTATAAGGCTATCACCTTTGGCTCCAAAGAGGACCGAGGGAAATCCTTAGTATGACGAGGACGATGCAACTCACAAGAGGGCTAGGGCATCCTTATCAGACTGAGGATTTCCGCGGGTTCTCTTTGGAGCCATAGTGATAGCCTTATAAAAGGGTACTTAATCAGTTAGAGAATTAATTGAATAATCTCTCTTATTTCTTTTACGCAAAATAGGGATTTTTTGACCTTGTATAAATATATGGGTGAGATATTTCTATCTTAGCTTCCTATTGTGCTCCCATAATTATCCTATAGTTATCGAAGCTATTTTACTAATTTCCTTATTTAATTCCTCTTCAAAAATACCCTAATTTAGCTTTAATAATGTATGAATTATTTATCTGCATGTGAGATATTTATTCTGGGTAAGTTTTGATGTATATAACCTTGGTAATTATCTTGCTAGCTTCTAAATCGATTTATTAGTTTTTCCATTTACATTATTAGTCAAAGTCGGACAATATTAGCTAAGGTGGTTAGATAAATTGATTATTTGTACTTAAGATAATTATCCCATCTTTCTAATACTGTTTTCTATCTCTAGTAATTAGTGTGCAATTATATAAACTAATTAGCTAATTTCTCTTTTCAATTTATAATCAAAATCAGACAATATTATCTAAATTGATTATTTGTACTTAAGACAATTATTCCCTATTTTTTAATAGTGACTTCTACCTATGATAATTACTGTATAGTTATCTAAGTGATTTAGCTAATTTCTTCCTTCAATTTATGCTTAAAAATAGACAATTTTAGCACAAATAATTAGTTAAAACTAATTATCTATACTTAAGGTAATTATTGAAAACTTTATAACAGTGATTTCTAGTTATGATAATTATTATATAATTATCTAAGTGATTTAGCTAATTTCCCCCTTTAATTTATGCTTAAAAATAGACAATTTTAGCCTAATTAATTAACTAAACTAATTATCTGCTCATGAACTAATTATCTTGTCTTCTTAAAAATGATTTCTAGCTATGATAATTACTATATAATTCTCTAATTATTTATCTAATTTTCCGCTTAAATTTATGCTTAAAAACATATAATTTTAGTTGTCTATAAGTTGTCTCATTCATTTTTGTAATGTGTATCTTTCAGTATTTGTATCATTATATGATATAAATTTTATCTCAGAGAAAAGATGCGTCAATTTGATGGACACTTTAATAAAGTGCACCCTGCTCTAAGGGGACTTTAATGTATTACTAGAGTGCATCCTATTGTAAGAAGACTCCAATGTATTGTTAGAGTGCACCCTCTTTTTTGAGGACTTCTTTTTTATTCAATTGGGATCTATGTTAGATCATTTAGTAAGCAATAATTAATTTTTGTTTCTTGAGAAATTTTATATTAGTCCATCTCAAGGTTTCATCTAGAGAACTTGATGTTTTGATGTCAAAATAAAACTTGCAAGTGTGGAATGAAGAATTCATGGACTTTGGATGTGTGAGAGAGATCTATTTTATGGATACAAATTTTTTTCTTCAAGCATTCTATCACTACATCCTTCATGTAAAAGAGGTTTAGAAAACTAAAAAACTCTGAAAGGAAAACTATGGAATCTAACTGCATGTATTCTTGAGTTGGCCTAGAAGTCAATGTACACATGCATGTATGATGAAGGTTCAGATCTAATTAGATTCTTCTTGGAAATTACCTTCTCCTATTCAATATGAAATAGCCTATTATAATTTATTTTCTTATAGGCAAAAAATATTTCATTATGTGTATTTTGAACCTAATTGCTTGACCCTAAAACCAAATCTCATATGTTGCAATAGAGAACCACTTAAAAATAGTCAATGATAGTGAGTTTCAACTAACTTTATCACTTTGAGTGTATCTTGAATAAGAAGTGGACTTTGCATTCATCCATAAGTCAAGGGAATCTAGCTTGGACAAGTGTTGGGCTTTGAATTCCTCCATAAGTCAAGGGAGGTTAGCTTTGATGAGTGCACAATGAAACCAACACTCCTATGATGCAACCAAGCATATGCTACATGCTTTATATATGCTTCATGCCTCAAATGAGGAAGTCCTAGATTAGCAGTGGACCTTGCTTGAACGTCATTAAAGAGTAGATTGTATTCCTCAATGGGTCCTAGCTTGGACAAGTGGTGGACCTTGAATAAAATTGTTAGTTATACACTTTGAACTTGGCTTGACCAAGTGGTGGGCCTTGAAACCATGCTCTTCACATTGAGATAAGTCATAGGTAGGAAAATAGAGCATAGACAATGGTAATGGATGCAATGTACTAGTTTCTTAATGGTCTTGATGTCCAATTTTGTTCTCAATGTGTAATCTACATGCATAAATGTGAGGTCCCCAACCCGCGGACACCAAAAATGGGATGGGTTCCTTCTAGGCCAAATAAAAATCAGAGTCTCTAAACAAGAAAAATCCAAGGAATAGACCTTTACCATTAACAATGGTTTGGGCCTAAAGCCCTAGAAGAAGGCCTAGTCCTGTCTCGCAACAGAAAGGAGACAACATATATAAAGTCCAAAATTATTTCGGCCCTATAACTTCCACAAGTTAGACTAAGGTATCCTCAACCAACGCTTTTTTTTCCCTAACAGATGTGAGGGCACAGCCATTGGTGGACTCCTCTTCTAGGTGAAGAAGTTTTTTTAACATTTATAGTGCTCAAAAATGGATAGTTACCTGACTAATCAGGTCCACCCATCCATGATTGACAACATTAGTCAATCCCCACTTACCACCCCCGCACTCACAAATGATACTTTGTTATTTAATTACTACCACGTTCTTATCACAATTAAAATAAAATGATTCCTTTTATCTTTCATAACAATAATTCATTAAAACAACCCTTGAAAGCAGTATTGAAAACATTCTTTTAGAAACAAATTTAGACTTAAGACAAGGTACTATCAATCTAAAGTATCTCTGACCAGTACTGGCTTGTCTCAAGAACACCTATACATGGGTGAAAAAAACGTCACCCATTCCTTATTCATAAAAACCGGGGTGGAAAAGACATCATACAAAGTCCCCGCGGGCGCCTATACGCCAAACCACTTGCCCATACAACCGAGTGGTTCCCCTAGGATAAAAACGATATCCTAAGTAGTATCCAAAAACACACACATGTATGGGGTAAAAACTCCACGTACACGGAGGCAACCGACACATCCATGGCTGACTCACCATCATTACTCATCACTTGGATTAAAAATATTCCAAGGAATCAGAGATGTGTTGAGACAAGTTGTCTTAAGGATGATCAATGATTCTTTCTTAGGTCAACCAGTCTTAGCCCAAACAATTCTTTCCTAATTACAAACAATGCACGTTGGTTTCTTGGAAGTTACCTTTTGTTTTTGGCCAATTATTCGTTTTCTGATTCTTACTCACTCCTTACGTATGCAATGTTAACTTATAAAAGAACTTAAACTATCTAAAGACTTAATTGAATAATGGGAAACCCACCTGGAACTAATCGGCTATCTGCTGCTCCGTTGGCACCTGAAGACTCTCCTCTGTAGACCTACTACTAGGCCCAGCCTCATGGTCATGGGACGATGCAACTCACAAGAGAGCTAGGGTGTCCTATGACCATGAGGATGGGCCTAGTAGTAGGCATACAGAGGAGAGTCTTTAGTGACAATGCAGCAGCAGATGGCTGATCAGTCCCAGGTGGGTTTCTCATTATTCAATTAAGTCTTTAAATAGTTAAAGTTCTTTTATAAGTTAACATTCCATACGTAAGGAGTGAGTAAGAATAAAAAAGGGAATAATTGACCGAAAACAAAAGGTAGATTCCAAGAAACCAACATGCATTTTTTGTAATTAGGAAAGAATTGTTTGGGCTAAGACTGCTGACCTAATAAAGAATGATTGATCATCCTTAAGACAGCTTGTCTCAACACACCTCTGATTCCTTGGAATATTTTTACTCCAGGTGATGAGTAATGATAGTGAGTCAGCCATGGATGACTCGGTGTACGTGGAGTCTGTACCCCATACATGTGTGTGTTTTTTGATACTACTTAGGATATCTTTTTTATCCTAGGGGAACCACCCGGTTGTATGGGCGATTTGTTTGCCGTATGAGCGCCCGCGGGGACTTTGGGTGATATCTTTTCCACCCCGGTTTTTATGAATAAGGAATGGGTGCCGTTTTTTTTCACCCCTGTATAGGTGTTCTTGAGACAAGCCAGTACTGGTTAGAGATACTTTAGATTGACAGTACCTTGTCTTAAGTCTAAAGATGTTTGTTTGTAAAAGAATGTTTTCAATACTGCTTTCAAGGGTTGTTTTAATGAATTACTATTATGAAAGATAAAAGGAATCATTATTTTAATTGTGATAAGAACGTGGTAATAATCAAATAACAAAGTATCATGTGTGAGTGCGGGGGTGGTAAGTGGGGATTGATTAAGGTTGTCGATCATGGACGGGTGGACCTAATTAGTCAGGTAACTAAGCTTTTTTGCACACTAAAAATGTTTAGAAAACTTCTTCACTTGGAAGAGGAGTCCACCAACGGCTATGCCATCAAATCTATTAGGGGGGTAAAAGCATTGGTTGAGGATACCTTAGCCCAACTTGTGGAAGTTATAGGGCTGAAATAATTTTGGACTTTAAATGTGTTGTCTTGTTTCTGTTGCGAGAGAGGACTAGGCCTTCTTCTAGGGCTATAGGCCCAAACCATTGTTAATAGTAAAGGTCTATTCCTTGGATTTTTCTTGTTTAGAGACTGTGATTTTTATTAGGCCTAGAAGGAACCCATCCCATTTTTGGTATCGGTGGGTTGGGGACCTCACATTTATGCATGTAGATTACACATTGAGAACAAAATTGGACATCAAGACCATTACGAAACTAGTACATTGCATCCATTATCATTGTCTATGCTCTATTGTCCCACCTATGACTTATATCAATGTGAAGAGCTTGGTTTCAAGGCCCACCACTTGTCCAAGCCAAGTTCAAAGTGAGTAACTAACAATTTTATTCGAGGTACACCACTTGTCCAAGCTAGGACCCATTGAGGAATACAATCCACTTTTTTATGACATTCAAGCAAGGTCCACTGCTAATCTAGGACTTCCTCATTTGAGGCATGAATCATATATAAAACATGTAGCATATGCTTGGTTGCATTATAGGAGTGTTGGTTTCATGGTGCACTCATCCAAGCTAACCACCCTTGACTTATGGAGGAATGCAAAGCCCACCACTTGTCCAAGCTAGGTTCCCTTGATTTATGGATGAATGCAAAGTCCATTTCTTATTCAAGCTACACTCAAAATGATAAAGTTAGTTAAAATCATTATCATTGACTATTTTTAAGTGGTTCTCTATTGCAACAAATGAGATTTGGTTTTAGGGTTAAGCAATTAATTTCAAAATACACATAATGAAATATTTTCCACCTACAAGAAAATAAATTATAATAAGCTATTTTATATTAAATAGGAGAAGGTAATTTCCAAGAAGAATCTAATTAGATATGAACTTTCATCATACATGCATGTGTACATTGACTTCTAGACCAACTCAAGTGTAACATTTAATGGCCTAAAATCTTATTTGTAGCGGAAATTAGCATGAACATAGTGGGCATTTCATTAGAATAGATTTCCTAATGAGAATTACAAGAGTGCTTGGGTGGAGAGAGCAACAAAAAGCATAACACCTAGTTAGATAGCATCGACAATACTTTCAAAAGAGAGAGAGCAATTAAGCTATTGACAACAGTTGAGGACCGGATTTGCATGGAGCCGGTCCCCCCTCCAAAAGGCTTTGTATTATGGTTTCTCCCATCAAGAGAGACATTGTACAATACAATTCTTTGTGTTCCTTCAAGACTAGCTAGTGCAATGAAGATGGAAGCTTCATACACCAAACAAAACACTTAATCAAACACAACTTGAATTATCCCCGTTCTGAGACCCAAGACCTCACACACCTTCGAAGATGGTGAGAGCTAGCAGGGTATGAGAGTAGATTGAGAGGAAAAAGAAGTATCTTACGAGAAAGAAGTACATCTCCTCACATAATCACTCATATTAGCATAGCTTAGCTTAGTAATTAGCTTGGTAGAGAAGATGAGCATGCATTGAAGCTTGGCTCTTGGTTGGATTTGCATCCACATGCCAAGAGAGTGTTGATGTAGGCTTCTATCTCACAAGCTTGGAGTAGGTGATGAGCTCTCCATTAAAGCTTGGGAGGAGATAGAGTATTTCCCTTCACACATGGTCAAGTGTGAGAGTGTGCGTGTCAATGCCAAGCAAAAATCAGCCCCCTCTCTCTCTTGGGCGAGCCCTAGCTGCTAAGTTAGTCTGGCTTTTGCCTCATTGGACCTCCCCAGGTCAAGCCAATAGGGATTAAGCAGCATAAGTGATAGCCTTCTGACATGTGTCCCCCTTTCCCCTTTTGTGAGAGCTTTAGATAATTAAATAATTAAACTAAACTCTCATTGGACCCCTTTGCCTCCTGGCCAATAGGAATCAGGCAAGCCATGGGGCTCCTGAATGCTCATTGGACCCCTTGGGAGACTTCCCAATAGTCTTCTAGGACACTTAATTCTTATTGGTTTCTTTTATTAAATGTTTTTAAATTAATTAAACTAGATTTACTCTAGCCTAATTCTCATTGGTCCACTTCAAGGGTCTTCCAATAGGAATTGGGCATACCTTGTGGGCATCTGGCCTAGGGAGCTGACATGTGTCCCTCATTCCCTTTGTGTAAAGGGAGCCTGTGTGTGTGTGTGTGGCTTTCTCTCTCATCCCCTAGCTTTGGGGCTCGCCCCCTCCCATGTAGGGATGTAGAAAGACTTTTTGGGCACACACTAAGCATCCAATTTTCCCTAAGGTTGACCTTTGGACACAACCTTTGAATTTTGGAACCTTAGCATTTTGGAAGTCTTAATGGGCTGAACCTTAGGGTCTTTTTAGCCCGTTGTTTCACATGGCTCTTTTGCAGATGGCCCCCCCTTTGGATCCCTATTTTCCCTCCTTTGGATCCCTACTGTGGCCGGTCTGCTAACTTAACCAATATTCTAGCTTTTTCTCCCTTGGCACTTCCCCACATTAAATGATCAGTTTAATATGAGAAAATCATTTAGGAGAATTAGATATTGATTATTATGACATTACCTCTCTCTTGAAATCATAGTCGTCCTCGACTATGGTGTAGAGAAGATGAAGCATATGCATGAGTCCTTTTCTTAGCGGGTAGAGGATCCCTATGTTACCCTACGACATCATTCCATAATGGATGACTAGTCCATTTGGCGCTTGAGAGCCTGAGGCTGCCGCAAGCATGTCTGCACATTAGTCCTATCAGTCTTCCATAGTAGAGTGACAAGCTCTACTTGGTGTTCGGGAGACGTCGTCTCCGCAAACTTGATCTAAGCATGCATACTACTTCATTTTTGTGCACAAATAAAGAAAAAGAGAGTCTTATAAGACAAAATTTTTTGTTCATTTTTAACATTTTGTACATTTGCTTACTCTTGGGAAGCATTGTAAGCATTGACAAGGTTTAGGTTATCCTTTAATTGTATGCCTTGCATCCATCTAGCATCTTCAAAAGGATAATTCTTAAACTTAATAAGATATCGTCGGATAGTCTTACCGCCTCTTAATACCTTGTCTTCATGTCGGAGAATGGACTCGGGCTGCAGCACCTCCTCGTGGTCCTCGATCTCCGGTGGGTCTTCAATAGTTGGTTCTTGAGGTTGCTCTCCTTTGTAAGGCTTCAAGAGGCTCACATGAAAAGCATTGTGTATGAGCCAATGATTGGGCAACTTAAGTTGATAGGCCATCTCATTGATTGGCCTAAGAATCTGGAAGGGACCATAGTACCTTTTTGCTAGTTTAGCATAGTACTTTTGGTGGCCCGTAGGATTCTTGCCCGTCGTGTGCCTTAATCGAGCCTTGGGAAACTTTAACAAGACCCAATCGTTTTCTTTAAAGGCTTGGGCTCTTCTGTGCTTGTCAGCAGCAGCCTTTTGCCTTTGCTGTGAGATAGAGATAGCATCCTTAATCTTTTGGAAAGATTCTTGTAGGTCTCGGCTATACTCATCTGCAGCGAAGATCTTCCCATGTACCTTAAGTAGCAAGGGACTTTTTGATCTTCCCTCAATTACCTCGAAAGGTGCTTTTCCTGTAGAAGTATGTACAGTGTTATTGTAAGCATACTCTACTAAGGGTAAGTACTTCTCCCATTGGGATCTTTGATCTACTTCCGTTACATAGGCTTTTAGTAGATCGAGAATAGTTAGGTTAGCTATTTCACTTTGGCCATCAGTTTGTGGATGATAGGCCGAAGAGAAATTTAGCCTTGTTCCTAAATTCTCAAAGAGACCCTTCCAGAAATTACTGGTCATTCTAGGATCTCTATCCGACACTATGGACATTGGCAAGCCATGGTACTTGAAAATTTGTGAAATGAAGAGGGTTGCCATTTGATGGGCTTTGATAGTCTTTTTGACAGGTATAAAATGAGCTTGTTTACTGAACCTGTCTACTATCGTCCATATTCCCGTATTCCCATGGATAGACTTAGGCAATCCAAAGATAAAATCCATGGATATGCTCTCCCACGGTGAATTAGGGATTGGCAAGGGTTGAAGCAATCCAAGTTGCTTCCCTCTATCAAATTTTGTCTTTTGACATACCACACATTTGGAAACATACTCATGTATGTTCACTTTCATGGTAGGCCAATAGAAATATGTTTCAATTCCCTTTAGGGTAGACTGAATCCCTCTATGCCCCGCATATGGGGGAGCATGAGATTCATACATTACTTTTTCACGTAGTGAGTTAGTAACGCATAGTCTATTGCCATAGAGAAGATAACCATCTTGTAAAGTAAATGGTTCTTCTTTCTTCCCTAATGCAAGGGCTGAAATCACATCTCTAAAATCGGGATCAATAGCATACTCATCTATCATTGAAGATAGATCATTGTGAGTTGCTATGGAAACCGCATTCACTCTCGGTCGTCTTGAGAGTGCATCGGCTACTTGATTATGCTTGCCAGCAATGTGAGCAATATGAAAATGAAATTGCGAAAGGAAATTTGCCCACCTCATTTGTTTGTCGGAGAGCTTGGTCTGCGTCATGAAGTACTTAAGACTTTGGTGATCCGTTCGCAGAATGAAAGGAGTCCCCAATAAATAGTGCTTCCATGAGTCTAAGGCATGTAGAACTGCAAGGAGTTCTTTTTCGTATATGCCTAGAGCTTGCTCAACAGGGTCGAGCCTTCGACTCTCATAGCCTATGGCGTGCCCTTCTTGGAGCAAAACAGCCCCAAGGCAATCACCACAAGCATCACATTGGACCTCAAATGGTTTTGAGAGATCCGGTAGTGTAAGCACAGGTTGAGAGATAAGATTTTCTTTAAGCTTTTCGAAAGCATTGTTCTCCTTAGCAGACCACGTATACCTAACATTTTTCTTTGTTAGGTCATGTAATGGTCCCGCAATTTGTGAGAACTTTTCTATGAAGCGTCTATAGTATGCACACATACCTATAAAGCTTCTTAGTTCATGAAGATTCCTTGGTTTAGGCCATCCTTTTATTACCTCTAACTTGGATGGATCCATTTGGATTCCATCTTGAGAGATAATGTGACCTAAATATTGAATCTCTTGCAAGAAAAATTCACTTTTCTTTCGATTAACATAAAGTTTATTCTCTCTTAAAACTTGAAATATTACCTGGAGGTGTTGCTTGTGTTCCTCTAATGAATTAGAGTAGATGATAATATCATCAAAGAACACTCCAGTGAAGGTTCGATGAGGTCTGAACAGCTTCTCCATCAAGCGGTTAAATGTGGCTGGTGCATTAGTCAAGCCAAAAGGCATGACAATGTATTCGTAAAGACCAAATGTAGTACGAAATGCGGTCTTTACAATGTCTTGATCAACTATCCTTATTTGATGATAGCCACTTTTTAGGTCAATCCTACTGAAGTAGGTCGATCCTTGTAGCTTATCAAATAGGTCTTCTACCCGTGGAACGGGAAACCTATTCTTGATAGTGATCCTATTTAGTGCTCTATAGTCGACACACATGCGATATGTGCCGTCTTTCTTTTGCACTAATAGCACAGGTGAGCAAAATGGAGATGAGCTAGGCCTAACCATGCCCTTCTCAATTAACTCATGCACTTGCCGCATAATCTCCTCTTGTTGAGCTTGAGAAACTCTATAAGGAGGTTTGTTAGGCGGTGAACTTCCTGGAAGAAGTTCAATTGCATGGTCGTCATTACCTCGTTTAGGAGGTAGCTCAGAAGGGATGTCGTCAATAAAGACATCTTGAAACCCCTTGAGAAAATTGGATAACTCTAATTCCTTTTGGTTGCTTTTATTTTCTTTTGCTAAAGCATTAGGTTCATTTTGAGAATCTTTAACAAAAATCATGTACACGGAAATAGAGCTCTTTATTGACTTGTTGAAAGCTGGTGTATGTACAATGGGGATGGTGTTACCCATCTCCCTAGCATCTATATACATGTCCTTTTCCCTGAACTTAAAGGAGATTCTCCTTTCAGGAAATTTAACATGGGCAGCCAGACGGTCAAACCATGGTGCCCTTAGGATTACATCCTCATGCTTGAGAGGAGAGATAAAGAAATCCTCTTTATCCACATAGCCTTGGACATGAAGCCTCAATTTCCCGATTAAGGGAGTGACTGAAGCTTCTTGCCCCTTGAAGGCACTGTCTGCGGGTAGGATATCTCCCATCTCGTAGGATTGTATGCCTAGCTTGGTGGCTAACTCCATAGATATGAAATTGTGAGTAGAACCAGGGTCAAAGAGAATAAAAGCATCATGTTCTCTTACCTTTCCCCAAGCATGGTATAGAGGAGATCCTTTGTGGTGAGTTTGGTGAATCTCCTCCTCTTGGATTTCAACCAAAGAAGCTCTAGGAGGATCTTGGCGGTTGTTCTTTTGGGGACAAGCGCGGTACGCATGCCCTTGTTCGCCGCACTTGAAACACCGGTTATCTTTACGATAACGCTCAAGCTCTTCAGGAGAGAGTTTATTCTTTCCTTTGTAAACTCCCTTCTCTTTAGCTTTGTTGGAATTGCCCTTAGGAGACTTTTGGACATTGTCCTTCCCCTTAGGCTCATTGGAACCTTTGTTTTCCGGGGGCTTATTATTTCTTTTACCCCCCGTTTGGAAATTGATTCGCGAGGCCACCATAGTATGGTGTATTACCGCCGATATGGTACGTGGCCTTTGGGAGTTGACATACTCCGCCATTTCTTCGGTTAAGCCCGCACAAAATTGTTGCTTTTGCTCTCCAAAATCCAACTTTTTGAAGACAGTGGCTTTGAGTTGTAGGTCCCAAAACTTGTCTACATATTTGTGGATGGATTCATTGGGAGAGAGCTTTAAGCTTCGCCATTCGGTGAGTACTTTTTCTTTGGCATCGGTGGCCAAAAACTGCTTCATAATGGAAGCTCTTAAAGCCTTCCATGTTCGTGGAGCTTCACCGTTGGCTCGTAGGCTAGACCACCATTGTCTGGCAGACTTTTGAAAGTGCATAGCTACATGGCGTAGCTTAGAGGACTCCGTGAAGCCCTCATCTCCAAACGCCGCATCGAATTGCTGGATAAAGGCCAAAACTTTGTCTGTAGCACCGAAGGTGCCATCATAGGTAAGGAAAGAGATGCTCTTCCCTCCCTCTTTGAATTTCTTCAGCTTGGACGACCTCTTCCATGCGGCATAGGATTTCCTATGGCCTCTTCTTTTTGATGGTTCAAAAGTTGCACCATCACTTTCTTCAGAAGATGAAGAATTTGAAGAAGGTGGAGAAGAGGGTGACCTCTTTCTCGCCTTTTTCTTGTCTTGATCTTTGTCGTCTTCACCATAGCTTTCATAAGAGGAAGAGGATGAAGAAGATGGAGAAGAGGGTGTCCTCTTTCTCGCCTTTTTCTTCTCTTGCTTTTTATCATCCCTCTTTGAATTATGGCGTGGACAAGAGTGTGAGGGTCTTCTCCGCTTTGGTGGTGATGGAGAGCGTTTAGCCCGCCGTCTTCGTGGAGCCATCTCCGCCGAGGTGGCGGGAGACTCGCTTCTTTCTCGTTCCTTCGGTGGAGGCTCTTGAGTTCTCCTTTGGGAAGGAGATGCATCATCAAGAAGTAAGTTCTTGAGCCCTTCATATGGATTCTCTTCTTCTTCCCGAATCGGAGAGAGACCTCTTTTGGTAGTCTCACAAGGAGGCTTCCTAGGTGTTCTCTCGTCATGGTGATGAGCTTGGAGAATCCCGTGAGCACGGAGCTGCCGTTGCACTTCACTTTGGAGAGATGGATTGCCCATGGCTTGTTGAAGCCTAGAAACAAGATAATTAACAAGCATTGAAGCATCATTAGTAGCTTGCTCATGAGCAAAATCAAAGTTATCAACATTAATTTCACTCTCTTTAATATTGTCAGCCATTCTAACAACTTTTAGGTGTAAACTTTTTAGGTGTACTTTGGCACTTCAAGCCCTAGTTGCTACTCCTCTTTACCCCTTTAGAAAAAGCTCTCAAGCTACTGTACCCGCGGCTCGAATACCATTAATTGCAAGGAATAGAAGAGAGGGTCTTTCGACACCAAAACAGCACCGGCTCCTGTCAAGCTTCTAATAGCTCAATAGTGGTTAAGCCGTAGGCAAGCCCCATAGGACTCCATTATTAAGACCATAGCTCTCGACGGTGATGCCCCGTTAACTGCACAAAGGCAGGCGCACTGAAAGGCTGAAAAATCCCTATTCTACTTACTCACAGGCAATTAATAATACCAACCATTTGTAGCTAGCTTGAGGACCTCCCTTCTTGAGCAAGAAAAGAGAAACCTTGAGCTCTGATACCAATGTAACATTTAATGGCCTAAAATCTTATTTGTAGCGGAAATTAGCATGAACATAGTGGGCATTTCATTAGAATAGATTTCCTAATGAGAATTACAAGAGTGCTTGGGTGGAGAGAGCAACAAAAAGCATAACACCTAGTTAGATAGCATCGACAATACTTTCAAAAGAGAGAGAGCAATTAAGCTATTGACAACAGTTGAGGACCGGATTTGCATGGAGCCGGTCCCCCCTCCAAAAGGCTTTGTATTATGGTTTCTCCCATCAAGAGAGACATTGTACAATACAATTCTTTGTGTTCCTTCAAGACTAGCTAGTGCAATGAAGATGGAAGCTTCATACACCAAGCAAAACACTTAATCAAACACAACTTGAATTATCCCCATTCTCAGACCCAAGACCTCACACACCTTCGAAGATGGTGAGAGCTAGCAGGGTATGAGAGTAGATTGAGAGGAAAAAGAAGTATCTTACGAGAAAGAAGTACATCTCCTCACATAATCACTCATATTAGCATAGCTTAGCTTAGTAATTAGCTTGGTAGAGAAGATGAGCATGCATTGAAGCTTGGCTCTTGGTTGGATTTGCATCCACATGCCAAGAGAGTGTTGATGTAGGCTTCTATCTCACAAGCTTGGAGTAGGTGATGAGCTCTCCATTAAAGCTTGGGAGGAGATAGAGTATTTCCCTTCACACATGGTCAAGTGTGAGAGTGTGCGTGTCAATGCCAAGCAAAAATCAGCCCCCTCTCTCTCTTGGGCGAGCCCTAGCTGCTAAGTTAGTCTGGCTTTTGCCTCATTGGACCTCCCCAGGTCAAGCCAATAGGGATTAAGCAGCATAAGTGATAGCCTTCTGACATGTGTCCCCCTTTCCCCTTTTGTGAGAGCTTTAGATAATTAAATAATTAAACTAAACTCTCATTGGACCCCTTTGCCTCCTGGCCAATAGGAATCAGGCAAGCCATGGGGCTCCTGAATGCTCATTGGACCCCTTGGGAGACTTCCCAATAGTCTTCTAGGACACTTAATTCTTATTGGTTTCTTTTATTAAATGTTTTTAAATTAATTAAACTAGATTTACTCTAGCCTAATTCTCATTGGTCCACTTCAAGGGTCTTCCAATAGGAATTGGGCATACCTTGTGGGCATCTGGCCTAGGGAGCTGACATGTGTCCCTCATTCCCTTTGTGTAAAGGGAGCCTGTGTGTGTGTGTGTGGCTTTCTCTCTCATCCCCTAGCTTTGGGGCTCGCCCCCTCCCATGTAGGGATGTAGAAAGACTTTTTGGGCACACACTAAGCATCCAATTTTCCCTAAGGTTGACCTTTGGACACAACCTTTGAATTTTGGAACCTTAGCATTTTGGAAGTCTTAATGGGCTGAACCTTAGGGTCTTTTTAGCCCGTTGTTTCACATGGCTCTTTTGCAGATGGCCCCCCCTTTGGATCCCTATTTTCCCTCCTTTGGATCCCTACTGTGGCCGGTCTGCTAACTTAACCAATATTCTAGCTTTTTCTCCCTTGGCACTTCCCCACATTAAATGATCAGTTTAATATGAGAAAATCATTTAGGAGAATTAGATATTGATTATTATGACACAAGAATACATGCAGTTAGATTCCATAGTTTTCCTTTCAGAATTTTTTAATTTTCTAAACCTCTTTTACATGAAGGATGTAGTGATAGAATGCTTGAAGAAAACATTTGTATCCATAAAACAGATCTCTCTTTGAATTCTCCATTCCACACTTGCAAGTTTTATTTTGACATCAAAACATCAATTTCTCTTAGTTTACAAATAGATGAAACCTTGAGATGGACTAACATAAAATTTCTCAAGAAACAAAAAATAATTATTGGTTACTAAATGATTGAACATAGATCCCAATTGAATAAAAAAGAAGTCCCCAAAAAAAAGGGTGCACTCTAACGATACATTGGAGTCTTCTTACAATAGGATGCACTCTAGTAATACATTAAAGTCTCCTTAGAACAGGGTGCACTTTATTAAAGATTTCATCAAATTGACACATCTTTTCTCGAAGATAAATTTTATATCATATAATTATAAAAATACTGAAAGATACCCATTACAAAAATGAATGAGACAACTTATGGATCATTGTTAATCAATGATTTTGTATCAACAAAGTACACACCAAGGTCCTAGAATCATAGTACCGATTCACAATTGTGATGTATGCATATTCTCTCTTGTCTCTTGCAAACAACTATCCTTCCAACCATGGCATCATTTTTTCTTCCAAGAAGCTTTGAAGATGCCTAGATGTTTGCCTCCACATGTTTGGAAATATAAGATATGTCCAGGCATGTTCCATATCACTCTGTATGGAGTGTCGTAAAAAAATAGGGTATTTTTTGCATCCAAATCCTCAAACATCTTCCAAATATGACTCAATTTTTTGTGATAATTCCTTGTTAATCCTAGCATGATGTTTGGATTTTGGAAATTCTTGTTACTCTCATAAGCATCTTGAACTTGGTATAATGCTTAGGGAAGAATTTTTGTATGATGTGTTGCACTCTTGTAAAGTTATAGAAACTCAATATCCATAGCTCAAAGTATTCACTACAAAAATCCCAAAAAATCACTACATGTGGTCGCGTCGCATGAAAACTTCATCTTTATACTCCATAAGAAGTCGCATTTGTTGAGCCCAAGTTGGCATAGAATCTTCATGTTTTGTTTCAATTGTCTTGAGACAAAATTACTCTAGCTCCAATATAAGTACTCTTTTGATGTCCTTGTTGATAGCAAGTGGTAGGGTATAAGGAGGTGGTTGAAGCCTTGGAAAAGGTCTTGGATGAGGTTGTTTGGGTAGTTCAATAGTTTTCTTCAAACCGTTCATGCATATAGCCAATCCATTTTCTTGTAATGAAATGAATTTAAAATTAAAAAACAAGAACATTTAATGTCGATGAAACAATATATGTGAGTTTTATATTGTTTATCATATGGTAATATTAGATGGAAAAATCCATCTATCAATATAATCATTGCCCTAAAGAAAGTCAAATTGAAAACCTAAACTTTTTTATGTTGCACTCTCTCTTAGTCTCAATATCATAAACTTCAACTAGATCTAAGTCAATTAGTAAGTACTACTTGTCAAAGGTATGCTCAAAGTGCATAAGTTCTTAACCAATTCTCTACTACTGTAGAATGGGTCCTTAGGTATCAATTCTACCACTTTTCCAATAAAAGATCCATTTGGATATGGAAAGAGAAACTCATAACCACTTGTGCAAGTGATCAAATAAAGGTTAAATCTTGATTCCTAACACTGGATTTTGACTAATGTCTACTCAATCTTAGCATATATTGAATCAAGGTTCACCACTTGTCCAACCTAAGCACTATGCTCAATTATAGAATGGGGATTTAGTCTCAAGATTCACAAATAATCTAAGCTAGGATTCATTAAACAATGATGACAAAAACATCACCCATTATCTGTGCTAGAGTCCATGTGGGTAAATCAGCTATGGATTTTAAGGTCCACCACTTTTTTGCAAGCTTATGATTGTTTGTTGCATGGGGAATTGGTTTGAAGGACCACTGCTTGTCCATGTTTGTAGCATGGAGAGAATCAAGGTTCACCCATTATCCAAGCTAGGCTTACTTTTATCATGAAGAGAATCAATGAGCATCACTTGTCCAAGCTAGGCATAACCTATTCATACAATGCCACCACCTGTGAACCCCAAGTGGTGGATCTTTTCTCGCTTTCTATTCATTGATAGGATAAGTGGTAGAATATACTTCCATCCATGTGTCAATGGAGCCCAGCTTAGATAAATGATGGACATTGAAATTGAACCCTCCATGCTACAACATATCATAAGTTGAGCAAATGATACGAAAAAAAACTATCCATTTTGTAAAATAGCATAGGTGTGGGACCTTATATCAAGTGGTTTTCCTAAAATCTTGGACAAGTGGTGGACCTTTCTTCTTTCTATGCTTCAATAGGGCTTAACATGCACAAGTGGTGGCTCTGGCTTCTCTCCACTCTCCATTAGAGCGTAGCTTGACAAGTGCTAGACTTTGAAACCGACCTCTTCATGATACAAGATAGAGTGGATTACTAGAAAAGTGATGGACCTTGTAGAGTGGTTTTATTAAAACTAGTTGAGATAGATGGTGGATTTCTGCTTCTCTCTTTGTTTCAGTGAATCTTTGCTTGGATAGGTGGTGGACCTTTCTCCTCTCTATGATTCAACGGAAACAAGATACAATAACTCGTAGACCTTTCTCCTTTGTATGATCATTAAAGACAAGATTTAATAAGTGGGGGACCTTGTATATTAGTCACTTAGTCATTCTATTAGAGATGATAGTTTGGAAAAGTGGTGTATCTTGAAGTCATTCATAGTAAAAACCTTGGAGGAGTGGTGGAATTGTGTTTTAAGGAATCATCACTCGGACAAATGGTGGACCTTACTTCTCTTCAAGCTTGGAGAAGTTGTGGACTTTACTCTCTATGTCGAGGTGGGATATCAAAACATTGATCACTCCAGAAGAATCAATCGTGAGTTGTTTATGTGAAGTTGCAGAATTTCATATCTACGCCTTGAAACAACACCAAAAGACTGTCAACCATTGAATCCGGCTAAAGATTATGCTCTTAAAGTTGTACGAACCTGACTTGACTCAGAGGATTGAAACAGGCCATAAAAAGACCGTCCATTGAAAAAATTGCAAGAAGTGTTCATTTTAGGCCAAAAGTAAATAATTGTGATTATTTACTTTTAGCTCAAAATTGACCAAGGTTGATACCAGAGACTCTATGCATGATTGCAAAAAAATTTTGTAAAGGCTCATAGAATTTGGATCACAAAACAGACCAAAACCTTGAGAAAAACTAAAATATGTCGAGAACTTGAGTGTGACTTGGTAAATCTTGTCCAAATTCAGTGAAATTTGACTCAGAGGCTTAGGTTGAAGTGTTAAACATGTGTGTATGCTCTGTTGACCAAAAATTTACCAGAAGTAAATAATCACGATTATTTACTTTTGCCCTATTTTTCAAATTTTTCAACCAACCCAGCATACCACCAGTTTTATTGTGTTATATTGAGCACTCACATCAAATTTGGTAAGATTTAGATTTATAAAGTGAAAATTATGGCCAGATTTGTAAAGTCAATCTGTGGATAGAAAACTGCTGACAAATTGAGCAGTAAGTATCCAAACTTGGTGAAACTTGGCTAGGGAGCTTAAGTTAAGTTGCTTAACCAATCAGTATCAACATTTTGGCAAAAGGTTGCAAAAAATTTCCAGTTGTAAGTAAACGCGATTATTTACATCTGCTTCAGAATTGAACATTTTTGCACGTTTGGGTATACCACAAGGTCAAGCATATCAAGTAGATTCCACAAATCAAATTTGGTGAAATTTGGATCACAAAATTGAGACTTAATCCAGATTCTTGGAAGCAGAGTCTACGGACACTAAACAATTGTTAACTTGGATGAATCTTGTTCAAACTCAACCAAACTTGTCCACAAACCACAACAAGGTGATTACCTGAAAAAAAAAGCCTAAAAAGTGTCAAAACTGAGAAAAGTAAATAATCACGATTATTTATACTAAGACCTAGAGATAAGAATTTTGACTTTTGAGCTTGTACAATGCTAGAACAACATAATACAAGGCCACTGGTCAAGTTTGGGTTCATCGGGTCCAAATCAGTACATGTAAGCTCAATTTCCAGGTTGTAGATTAGTCCTTTGGCTCTTTGCAAGGGTAGAATCTAAAAGTCTAAATTGCTGACTCACTTAGCTCAGATTGAAGTGATATACATAGACCAGTCACAATAGATAGCAAGAATTGTACAGTCTTTGTGAAAGAATAGCTAACTTGATTAAAACTGACACAAGAATTAGATTGCAGGCAAGGAATTGAAAGCTTGAAAGGAGTTGCATTCAAGTCAAGTGGAGAAAATAGATAACAAGTTAACCTGACTGTAGGTACTCTATCTAGGGCTTAACCAGTCTATATGAACCTTAGATCTGGTCGTATACTAGCAAATCATATCCACGAAATGAAGGAGTACAAGCGGAAGTGCGACGCGAGAGAGAGTGCGAGAAGAAGAGCACGACGATATGGTGAACTCGCTCTGTTGTAATGTACAGAGCATAGTGAGTTCTTATTAGGTTTTTACAAAACAATATGTGTACATACCTGGCGGCCCGCCCACTTACCCGGGCGACCACATTGGGCTTTATACCCGAACAACCTCCCACTTAAAGTCCAATGTGGTACTTTAAGTGTGAGAGAAGCTACTATACAAGCTAATATACAAGAGATGTAGAGAAGTGATGTACTACCCTACACCTAATTGCTTGCGAAAATGCGCAAAGCTCTCTGAGGGAAGTCCTTTTGTAAGTAGATCAGCAGGATTTTCTATGGTGTGAACTTTGACAAGCTGAATTTTCTTATCCTCGAGCACTTCCCTGATGAAATGATACTTCACATCCACATGCTTTGTCTTTGAGTGATAAACTGGATTGCGAGCCAATTGTATAGCACTCTGACTATCACAATATAACACAGGCATCTCTTCTTTGATTCCCAAATCTGTTACTAGTCGATTAAGCCAAATTGATTCTTTGCATGCCTCTGATGCTGCAACATATTCAGCCTTTGTAGTAGACTGAGTAACACAATCTTGTAATCTAGAACGCCATGATACTGCTCCACCAGCCAATGTAAAGACATACCCTGACGTAGACCTTCAGTTGTCTAAGTCACCTGCATAATCTGAGTCTGTAAAACCCTTTACACTTAGCTCTTGACTCCCATAGCATATACGAATACTCTTTGTAGCTTTCAGGTATCTCAATATTCCTTTCACTGCCTCCCAATGTTTCTTGCATGGGTTTGACATGTATCGACTTACTACTCCCACTCCAAATGCAATGTCTGGGCGAGTAGCAATCATTGCATACATCAAACTACCCAATGCAGAAGCATATGGAATCTTATCCATTTCAGCCTGTTCTTTCTCAGACATAGGACAATCTTGTTTGCTAAGTTTCACATATGGTGGCAATGGAACACTCAATGCCTTTCCCTTCTCCATATTGAAACGTTGCAAAACCTTGTCAATATACTCTGTTTGAGATAACCAAATCAACTTCTTTGATCTGTCTCTCTCAATGCGCATACCAAGTATATGACTTGCCTCACCCATGTCTTTCATGTCAAACAATTTTTCCATATTTGACTTCAAAGCTGAAATTTCTTCCAAGTGCTTGCCAGCAATCAACATGTCATCCACATACAAAATAAGGATCAGCCAACTGTCATCCTTAGCCTTATTTGTATATAGACAGTGATCGAACTCACTATGTTTGTAGCCTTGAGAAAGCATAAACTTGTGGAACTTATGGTACCATGCCCTCGGTGATTGTTTTAAGCCATAAAGACTCTTTAACAACTGGCATACCAAATCTTCCTTGCCTTTCTCAACAAACCCTTCTGGTTGCTGCATGTAAATTTCCACATCTAAATCACCATGCAAGAACGCTGTCTTGACATCCATTTGGTGCAACACCAAATCTAATATGGCAACCAATGCAAGAAAGCATCTCAATGTAGTCATCTTAACCACCGAAGAGAAGGCTTCATCAAAGTCAATGCCTTGTTCTTGCTTAAAGCCCTCGGCAACAAGCCTTGCTTTGTACTTTGGCTGACTATCATGAGCGGTGATCTTATACCTGTAAACCCATTTACAAGGTAGAGCCTTTTTTCCCTGTGGTAATTTAACTAGCTTCCATGTCTGGTTTTTATGCAGAGCTGTCATCTCTGACTGCATGGCCAATTGCCAATTTCAGAAATCCTTCATTTGCACTGCTTCGTTGTAACATGAAGGCTCATTGCAATCAGTCAACATGACATAGTTCATAGATGGAACAAACCTATCAGGAGGTCACGTGATACGTCCAGATCTACGCAAAATAGGTGGCTCAGGCTCAGCCACAACCTGTGGTTCCACTCTATCCTGTCCTTGCTCCTCTTGAGCCCTGACATTTTGTCTTGCACGTGCAGGTCCATCTTCTTGGAAGGAAACTCTTCTAATCTCCTCAACCCTCTCTGGTTTAGAATGATATTTGGATTCATTAAAGTGAACATCATTGCTGTGGATAACCTTTCTGGATTCGGGATCCCAAAGTCTGTACCCCATCTCACCAGAATTACCATAGCCTAGAAAGATGCACTTTCTACACTTTGGCTCAAGTTTGTTCCTAGATTCCTTTGGAACGTGAGTATATGCCTCACAACCAAAGACTCTGAGATGCTTGTATGAGGGCATTTTTCCTGACCATACCATCTCTAGCACTGAATCCTTCTGCAAAACCTTGCTAGGAGATCTATTTATAAAATGAACAGGTGTTGATATAGCTTCAGTCCAAAACCCATTTGGCAGCTGTGCATTAGACAACATAATTCTGACCTTCTCTTGTATGGTCCTATTCATCCTCTCAGCAACATCATTTTGAGGAGGATTGTAAGGAGCAGTAAGTTCACGTTTTATACCTTTTGACTCACAAAAGTCCTAAAAGGCCTTTGAAACATACTCTCCACCATTGTCAGTGCGTAAGCATTTAAGCTTCTTGCCACTCTGATTCTCCACAAGTGTCACAAACGTTTTGAAAACACTAAATGTTTCATCCTTGTGCTTGAGAAAGTAAACCCATACTTTCCTCGAGTAATCATCTATAAATGTCATAAAGTAAGAAGCTCTCCCTAGAGATAGGTTAGGCATAGCTCCACACAAATCACTATGAACAAGTGCCAACTGTGTATCTCTTCTACTGCTTCTATGCTTATGTGGCTGCTGTGTTTGCTTACCATATAGAAAATGTTCACAGAATTCAAAATCATTAAATGAAAAGCCAGGAAAATAACCAGAACGAGACAAGATTTCCATTCCCTTCTTGGACATATGTCCTAACCGGCTATGCCACAAAGAAACGTTCGGCTGCTCGGTTACATTGATTACATTTTTTAGAGACATTTGATACATAAATCATGTAGAGTCCTCCAGACTTTACTCCATGTGCTACTGTCATCGAACCCTTGGATATCTTCCACATGTTTTGTCCAAAAGTGGTGACGTAGCCAGCATCATCAAGTAAACCTGTGCTGATCAAGCTCCTTGTAATTGCGGGAACATGTCTCACATTCTTCAGCGTGAAAGAAGAGCCATTCTGAAACCTCAATTGAACATCTCCAACACCTAAGATCTCACATGTCTGCCCATTGCCTAGCCGAACATGATCTTTAGTGGTCACATAAGAAGTAAACTACTTCTTGTTTGGAGACACATGAAGTGATGCCCCTGAGTCTATAATCTAGTCACTCAGTGCATTTCCATCAGATGATGTAAGAAGAGCGGAGTCCATTGTATTCTTCAAGAAGTAGATGTCTCCTGACACTAGACTGTCATCCTCTGCAACAGTGTTTGTCACATTTATTTCTTGAATCTTCATTGAGGACTTGTTCTTCTCACCATGTTCTTCAGCTTTCTCTTTGCCTTTTTCTGCTTTCCATTCTCTGCAGTCTCTTTTCATGTGACCCTTCTTGCCAGAATGGTAGCATTCTATGTCACTCTTGCCTTTAGCACTGCGGGACTTGCTACGAGACTGATTCCTCTTTCCACCTTTGTACTTTTCTTTGGTCCTTCCCCTGACAACTAAGGCTGTTCCTTTGCCTTTGTCCATTGTCTTTCTATTGGTTTCTTCAGTAAGCAGACTTCCTTCTACACCTGCTATTGAGAGAGAAGGGTAATGGTGAAGAGGATGGGAGAAGCCATGGAAATTGCAGGTTTGAGTGAGGGAAGGAGAGGGAGGGATGTGTAAGAGTGAGTAGGTGTGTGGAAGGGTGAGAGAACACTAAGGGCTACTTGTGAGAAAAGTGGGCAGACTGGGGTCCGCTCAAAAAATCATAGCTCACCGTTGGTAGCTCAAAAAATCATGAAAAAATTTGAGGTGATTATTCAGAGTGTGGGCTACATTTACTCTTTTGACCACCGCTCCAAATTCGGTGTGGAGATAGGAGCCAAAATTCTCACCAAAAAGCCTGTTTTTATGCCTGCAAAAGTCTTTTAGTGGCCCCCTCCTTTGTTGAATTTGTACAATGCATCCAAGAGTGAGCCCCTCCTTTGTCATATTATAATACAAAGCATCCAAGTTGCCCTTGACCCATGTATGGAGGAGGATTATTGGTGAATAAAGAAATATATACATGGTGGGACTAGTGTATGGACTATTCATGGACTTTAGCTCAATGAGCACATGGTGTTAGAATAATGAGTAAAAATAATAATAAAAATATGGAGGAGTTATGGATATGGAAAGATATTGGAATCATATGATATGGTCCCTCCTTGAATTATTTTGGGTGAAAGAGGAAAAGGTATGCAAGTAAATAATATAATAAACGTGACCAATGAGTAGAAATCAATTTTTTGTTTTCACGAGGGTGAGGGTGAAAATGTGGGAGTGATTTGTATAAAGGAAAACTATAAGGTTAGAGTATGTACATATTGGCAAAAAATATACTTATGGTGTAAGAGGATGAAAGAAGGTATACACAGGTTTAATAAAACACACACCTAAGTATAAATATTTAAATAAAATACCAGAATAATTATAAAAATCTCTATATTTAGGCCA
Organism: Adiantum capillus-veneris; assembly: GCF_014529385.1. Taxonomy (NCBI): domain Eukaryota; kingdom Viridiplantae; phylum Streptophyta; class Polypodiopsida; order Polypodiales; family Pteridaceae; genus Adiantum; species Adiantum capillus-veneris. The sequence goes on along the minus strand of NC_140931.1, from coordinate 167,120,479 downwards.
TATGCAATATTTACACACAAATGGGCCATAATATTTTTTATTTTTTTTATTGTTTTGACTCAACTAGCCGAGTGACTAGCTAGCTGAGGATTTTAAGAAGATATGGGAAAAGCCCCCTAACTCACACACGCCTATTTACAGTGAAATGGTAGGGATAGCCATAGTGCTTGGGTGAATTTGGTAGGGTGAGGTAGCTTACTATGGCAATTATGGAAAGCCAAAAAACGGCTATCATTAGCCCCCCCCTTAGATAATGGTACATTCATGTACCATTTATTCCATCATACAACATGTAGATTGTGTAACGTCTGTCTTTGTCTGCTCTCATCTTTGAAGAACCTTTGTTGTATGATTAAAAAACCTTGTGTGATATGAAAGGTTCTCGAGCCAATAGTAGGATGAAGTGACTGAGGAAACCTCCTCCATTGAGAAAGTTTCCATAAGCACCCCCCAGGATCAAAGATCTTGAAATATCTTTCCCAAAGAGAGATGTATGGTATGGAATCACTCACTGATTTTGGTTGAAGAAACTTGTAGATTTTACTATTGTCCATCATTGCATCTATCACTATGAATGTGATATAAAAGATTGGTTGCTCTTCCTCCTGTATAAAGTTGATGTATCTGCTACGATCTTCAAGAGCTTGTATGAGCGAATTCCTGAACTGTAGCTCATAAAATTCATTCGACCTGGGTAGGCTCACCAAGTCAAAAATTATATGGCCTTCATGATTTAGGAAAGCTTGATCCATGCTTCCAGCTGCTATTGAAAGGTATTGCAAATAGTTTACCACATAAGTAGATAATAGACGAAGGTTTCTATTGCTTCCAACACATTGGAAGAGAATTGATTTTGGTACTGATTGATGAAATATCCACATGTAGCAATCAACAAGTTTTTCATCTATGATGAAGACCAGAAGCATCACAATGTGCGACCTCCATACACCAAAGAACCAAATGAAGAAGGTTTGGAAACATCCGTTCATCACCAAGTATTCATGTCCTCCTCCACTTAAGAAGGTATGGTGCCCTCGATGAAAGGTATATGTGAAGAGAGGAGAAGTTGACTTTGAAGAGGTAAAACCCAATGTGAAGATGATTGGGGATTCCAAAGTTTGGATTTTCTTGCTAAGAGATTGTCCCATGAATGAAGAGCCACCCACTAAAACACCATTGGAGAGAATGATACCCTTCTGACAGTTTCCTTTTATGATTTTATTTTTTACTACTCTCCCTTGTTCTTCATCCCCTTCTAAGCCCCCCCTTTGGCAAGGTTGTAACTCCTCACTTTGTACCACTTCAAGGTTGATGGATTACTGTTTGATTTTGTGAAACATTTGGCTTCTTGCATGATAGGTTCCTCCATGCTTAACATACATGGGTCATACCAATGCTTTTCAACATCCTCAAACACTTCTTCAAGATTATCCTCACATGGATTCAACTCACACTCTTCTACTTTGTTTTGGAGTTGGCATTCCATGTACACAATCATCTCTTTATGATCTATGTGGTCTATGATCTCTCCACCTATGATTTCATCTTCTTCTTCACTCTCTTCTTTTAGACAAGATACACTCTCAGAACATTCCATAAGATCAAGGTTACCTTCAAGTTCTTCATTCTCCATAGAGTCATGTTGCACAAAAGCTTCGTCTGCTCGGACTAGAAATTGATCCTCCGCCAAAAGGTTGGATGTATCCATTATTGAATCATCAATTCCATTTGAGATATCTTGTGTCAATTTTTGCATGCTTGTGATAAAGGTAGAAGAAAGAGATTCCACATTTGAATCTTGGCCACACACTTTAGCACTTGAATAATCAGTTGGCATGTAAGTAACTTCTTCAACATTTGTCGGAGTAGAAGGAGACAAGTATGGCAAAGGAGATGACTCCTTGATAGAAACACTTTCATGATGGTTGGTTCTTCCAGCATGATGGAAACCATTTTTGATGTAGAAGTACTTGTGAAACTTCCTTCGGGCAATAGTGACCGCTTCTTCAAAGGTAGAGGGTCCACTACAAGTAACCTTAGTCCTTAGGAAAGGAGACAAACCCAAAATAAATTGATCCATTTTTACATAATCTGGAAATGTAGAACTAAATCCACATCCTTCCCATTGACGAGAAAAAATATCCTCATAAGCATAGTAGTCTTCACCATGTTGTTGAAGTCTCCATAGTGAAGCCCATGCATCTTCAATCTGAGAAGACATACTCCAAAACCATTGCTCAGCGTTGCCTCTAAGGCATAGCAATAGAAAATCCCCTTTTTCAATGTCATCCCTTTTACCAAGGATATGACAAACCATTCTAAAATCAGCAAGAAAATAATCAACATCTTCTTCTGGATTTTCGAAGAAGATTGGGATATCATCAAAGGTATAGTGTGTCATAGTCTCTCAATGCTAGAACCACACAAAGATTAGTTCCAAACAATCATCAACTAACTACACAAAGTTTTGAAAGGTCTTTCAACATGAATTCTAGACTTTTATGTGAAAATGTTTTTTTCCTTTCTTATGTTATGCATAATCCGAACCATATTCTAGATCAATTTTTGTTTCCTTGAAATTAAACTCGGTCTGTTTTCATGATTCATAAAATCTACTTGATTATGCTGAAATTCAAGCATTCATGCAATACAACAACACTAAGCACACAATCGCTCCTCAGTGGGGGCACCAAAATTGAGGCGGTCCGGGGCAGGCAACAAGAAGAGCAACCTCTAGACACCCTTCAAGGCTCCCGTGTTGCTCAATGGGGCTGGAGCACAACACAACACAAACCAAAACAACAAACCCACAGCCAAATCCCAACTACACAAGGGGCACCACCTAGTTTAAGAGCGAACTAGGACGCAAAAGAGGAGAATCGTTAGAGCAACCCACAAACAAGCAAGGAATTTACACTAACCCTAACACCAATGGAACACTCTAACACACTAAAACATGAGAGAGAGAGAGAGAGAGAGAGAGAGAGAGAGAGAGAGAGAGAGAGAGAGAGAGAGAGATGGTGTACAACTTAGCTTCAACTTTATATTTTGCACAAAAAGGAACTTAGAGCTTGCGGAATCAAGTGACAAGATTTGGTTATAGCATCACTAGCACATTGTCTTAGGGTTATGGGAGCCCTCTCACCATCCACCCTCTTGCAATGGTAGCCAAACAATAGCCAATGAATCACAAGCAACAAAACAACAACCTTCAATGAAACAAGTCACCTTATGAAGCTGAATGAGTTTGCCAAGCCAAATTGGAGGAGAAGCATGAGCCTTTGGACATGAATTGCACCCAAAACTACCAATTCATTGATGTTGGGGTAGATACAACAATGGTAGGAAGAATATCTTCTACTCGCACTCACTCAAACTAGCTCAAGCTTTTCTATGCACCAAAGTGATGGTGTATAGAAAGCTTACTCTCTCTTTACAACCAAGATAGAACTGGCGTGTGGTACGCTCAATCTAGTGTGCAATGGTATAGTGATGTCTTTTACAAGGAGGAATGGGTTCTATTTATAGGTTTTAAAAGCCTTGATTAGGATTAAGCCTAATCAATTTTATTAGGAAAGATCAAGGATTATGAATTTTTATGAATTTCAAATGAGAATGGGGTATCTCTTTTCTCTTGAGTCACATGGATGTGGGCTCAAGTAAGAGAATTATTGATGTGGTGAAAGGAGAGAAACTTTCATGTAGGTGAGTGAATTTGGTTTACTTGTGCGGTTGCCTACTCCATATGTTGATAGTGTGGGTGCATTTTTACAAGAGAAGTTAGTTGTTAGTGGTAATAATCACTAGAATTGTTAGTGATACATTTACAATGGGTAGGATGAGTTGATTTGATGAAGGAAGAGGGGTGAGTTAAAAGAGAATCATTGAGATGGTGAAGCTTTGAAGAAGCTTGAACTCACCCTTGTGTAGATTGAGGAAAAAATGACCGCTGGTCTTCTTCTTCTTCTTCGCTTCTTTATGCCGCCGCCACGGTTGACCACCACGATGAAAAAAGGATTTGTTGATGAAAAATCCTCAATTTGCAGAAGTTATCATGGTTAAGATGCTGAATTTTAGATATTTTTAGGAGAGGTAAATGAAATTGTAACATAGAAGCAATAGAGAGAGACATGGAGAGGGTGTATGTATGTAGAGGTTCATAAAAGAACTATAGGGATGAGAGAGAAGGGTAATGGTGAAGAGGGTGGGAGAAGCCATGGAAATTGTAGGTTTGAGTGAGAGAAGGAGAGGGAGGGATGTGTAAGAGTGAGTAGGTGTGTGGAAGGGTGAGAGAAGACTAAGGGCTACTTGTGAGAAAAGTGGGCAGATTGGGGTCCACTCAAAAAATCATAGCTCACTTCTGGTAGCTCCAAAAATCATGAAAAAATTTGAGGTGACTATTCCGAGTGTGGGCTACATTTTCTCTTTTGACCACCGCTCCAAATTCGGAGTGGAGATAGGTACCAAAATTCTCACCAAAAAGCCTGTTTTTATGCCTGCAAAAGTCTTTTAGTGGCCCCCTACTTTGTTGAATTTGTACAATGCATCCAAGAGTGAGCCCCTCCTTTGTCATATTATAATACAAAGCATCCAAGTTGCCCTTGACCCATGCATGGAGGAGGATTATTGGTGAATAAAGAAATATATACATGGTGGGACTAGTGTATGGACTATTCATGGACTTTAGCTCAATGAGCACATGGTGTTAGAATAATGAGTAAAAATAATAATAAAAATATGGAGGAGTTATGGATATGGAAAGATATTGGAATCATATGATATGGTCCCTCCTTGAATTATTTTGGGTGAAAGAGGAAAAGGTATGCAAGTAAATAATATAATAAACGTGACCAATGAGTAGAAATCAATTTTTTGTTTTCACGAGGGTGAGGGTGAAAATGTGGGAGTGATTTGTATAAAGGAAAACTATAAGGTTAGAGTATGTACATATTGGCAAAAAATATACTTATGGTGTAAGAGGATGAAAGAAGGCATACACAGGTTTAATAAAACACACACCTAAGTATAAATATTTAAATAAAATACCAGAATAATTATAAAAATCTCTATATTTAGGCCATATGCAATATTTACACACAAATGGGCCATAATATTTTTTATTTTTTTTATTGTTTTGACTCAACTAGCCGAGTGACTAGCTAGCTGAGGATTTTAAGAAGATATGGGAAAAGCCCCCTAACTCACACACGCCTATTTACAGTGAAATGGTAGGGATAGCCATAGTGTTTGGGTGAATTTGGTAGGGTGAGATAGCTTACTATGGCAATTATGGAAAGCCGAAAAACGGCTATCACTATGTTCAAACCATTTGGAGGTGCATAATTACTCAAAGTTGTGCGAAAAGTGTCCCAACTTTCCAGCAATGTGATCAACAGGAACATAGCTCTAACAGGTTCATCAAACTTGACACCTTGAGCTGACAACTGACTGTAGATGGTGTTGAATTCATTCAGATGATTGGACATAGGTGTCCCTTCTTTCATCTTCAAGTCAACAAGCTTCTTAAGCCAGTATACCTGTGAAGCTGCACTCTGCTTCTCATAAAGATCACTCAGCTTTGTCCATGCTTCATAAGCCGACATCTCGTCTGCTACATTGAAGTAAACGCTTTCTGCCAAAGTCAGCATAATGGTAGAAAGTGCCAATTCATCCATTTCTCTCCATTCATCTTCGTCCATATCTTGTGGTTTTATCCCCTTGAGCTTTATAGGTTTTATCTGCTTCTTTTGTACCAACACATGCCAACTCTTCTTCTTCCACAATGGGAAATTGGTTCCATCCAGCTTCTTGATATTGTAAAGAGCAATGTCCTATGATCAAGCCATAGCTACGCTTCATAGTAGTTTACTTTCCTGGGAAAAATTCGGCAAAGTTTCCCCTGTAAACTGACCTTTGAACCAATATCAACCTGTCAAATGAACCAAGAAAGCTTCAGATTCTGCAAAAATTTCGACAGAGTCTCCTTTGTAAAATGGCTCTGGTGTACTCAAAAACATACCAAAAAATAGCTCAAAAAACATTGTCTCTTTGACACTGTAAGCTGCGGGTAAACCTGTCCTGCACCTGTACTGTCTGTCACTGTCCTGTCACTATCCTGTAAGCATAGACTGCAACAATGCCTCAACGGCAGTAAAGCAAAGATGCAATCCCAACTGTCTAACTCACACTCAATACATCCTAGCTTCCTATCTAAGGGTGCTCAAGGGATCGCTCCAAGACCTGTATCACCGAAAGGATCTCAACATTCGAGAATCCCCCAGCTCAATAAAACCTCACTCGACCCTCAACAAAGGCTACAGTAAATCTGACAATACATAGACTTCCCACAAAATCATACATCCACAAATTTCCCACTATATGCTGTAACCGCTGCGGCGGTTGTTTGCTGTGTGACTCACAGCCAGCAAACCCTCAACAAGCATACATCATCTCTGACAATACATCCCATGTGGAAGTACCTGCAATGTCAGGATGAAATCTGGAATATCAAGCAGCAAACACAAGCTACCTGATGAACTAGTGGATGTCGCCTACAGTCTGTGTGTAGATACGTCCGTGTCGTATGTGACACGCCTCCAAGAACTGTGAGCCGTCCTTCGATGTGTAGACAACCACGAATCAGCACTCTGGGAGTGCTGATATCCTCAGCACCTGCAGTCGTAGGCCGAAACCCCAAATTTGCAGAGTCGAATCTGCACCGCCGAGACCACGTAGTCAAAAATGGCCTGCGCAAAACTTTGTCAAAGCCGAAAGGTGGCCGAGATGACCTCAGAATGAAATTCTGAGAACACCGAGCCATTCGAGCTCTCCCATAGGATTTGGGGCCATATCTTTGCCTGTCGAATCTCACTCCAATATGAGAAGGTGACTCTAGCTTCCTGCAGTGCTTCCCCGAGCCTCGATCTAAGCTTTGATACCAGTTGAAGGAGTACGAGCGGAAGTGCGACGCGAGAGAGAGTGCGAGAAGAAGAGCATGACGATATGGTGAACTCACTCTGTTGTAATGTATAGAGCATAGTGAGTTCTTATTAGGTTTTTACAAAAGAATATGTGTACATACCTGGTGGCCCGCCCACTTACCTGGGCGACCACATTGGGCTTTATACCCTAACACCAAAGAGAGTGTGAATCAAGGTGATCACTTGGACAATATCTTTGAAGAAGTCTCAGACACTTATTCAGAATCAACATCTGAAATTTCATCCTATTTGACTCATTCAAGAACCGGAACAACAGTGCGATATAAGTACATACTCACCTTTTATAAGACTAATGACCATGGAGATTAGGTTTACCTGGATCCTAATAAAGAGTATGTCATTTGCATTGATGACCATGACATAGAGTTTGAAGAGAAAATAAGGACAAACAACCAAGGGAAAATGTATATGGATAAAAACGAAACTCAATATTTAAAAGTTGAAAACCAAGATGTGATAGACACATGGGGATTAGAGGTGAATACACTCATTTTGGATATGGCAGCAAAAGAAGGTAGACTTTAGAATTTGATGAATACGATCAAGTTGATTTGAAACCGTTGAAACGGCTTAAAAACGGATAATCCTAGGATCGAATTCTATTGTTGGGAGGATAGGAACGTCAAGGATCTTTTATGGACTTCTCATGCCAAATCAAGACAATTAACACCCATGAAGATCATCTATATCTTCAAAATCAAAGACAAGGGTTCATCAGATCTACCAACTTAACTATTTAGGGATTGTTATAACAATAACTTTGTTATGATGAGTCCTGAGGAGGTAGAACAAACCACATACCAAGGGTACTAATGATTCTTGTAATCTCACGAATGCAGACGTACAAGGCAGTACCAAATTGGGACACCAACCAACTCAAGCTATCACCTAAAGGAGGACAACTCATCGCTCCAATTTCACCGAGCAAGTAGGAATGAAAAAGAGGTTACCCACAAAAGAAACCAGGAAGTAATCAATCTTCTTCATCCTCTAGACAAGAAAATGCTACAAGTAGCATGCAAGGAGTCAGGCAAATTTGGGTACCAAAAGCACAACTCAAGGACAAGCCATCTCAAATTTGGGTGCCCAAGACATCATCTACTACATCGAAGAAAGTTCCAAATCTAACGACTCAAAGAAAAGAATCTTCGAACAAGGAACCTAACACAAGATGGGTTTGGAGGGAAAAGGAGCATTTATCTTCTCCACAAATTGTAAAGCCAATGAAACAGTGGAAAGTCACGTCTCAAAACACTCAACACCAAGATACCAGTGGTGAGTTAAAGCTCAAGAACCGTCATCATTGATACCAACGGCTAAGGAAATCAGCGTACCAAAGAATCTTGACAGTAGAATAAAGCAAAGAGCACACAAACTACAAGATTTTCTCTTTGGGAAACATCAACAGGAAACCTCGACCACAGAAACTCTCGAGTTAATTACCCAAGACCCAAATCTTTCACAGCATACTGGTTTGAATTTCATTGATCTTCAAAGCATGGTAGAGCCAACCACGACTATGCATAGACACGATTAGAGAGCTTTCTGCCTTCTTCAAGCGCGATTTTTGGAGTCCACAATAGCCCATTTACAGCGTCGTCTCACACGAGACATGAGGGGTAAGCTCTAAAATCATCAAAAAACATTTCATACGGTTGGGTAGCAAGTCTAGGCTCATGAGAAAACCCTAGAATCCCAGTTGTGCATGAACTCCTATGACACGAAATTGACCATAAAGGCATGTCAGCTCAATCTAAATGGATGAGACTTGAGCAGTAGCATACCCCTAGATAATAGAACATTTCCATATCATTAGATGACCATTTGGTAGGGGTCGAGGGGTCCCAAGTAAATAATCTAAGTTTTTGCCATATGCCATAATTGGATACTGACTCCACGAGCACCTTATAGTCAAGGTCTGTACATAGTGTACCTAGATGGTTTCAAGGAAACAGTCAAGGCAAGATCTCAAACATCAAGAAACACCTTGAAGGCTACAAAGTGTCAAATTTGACATATGAAGTTAAAATGACTCCAAATGAGTCCAAACTGGACGAGCAGCATCAGGACTATGTAATGGACAAGTCCATGGCTTCAAAAGTGACCAACCAACTCTATATGCCAAGTAGTCACAAAAATTAGTGATTTCAAAGTTGACAAGAGCACGAAGTGATGCTGGAAAGACCAAAATTTACCAAATTCATTTTAGGACTTGTTTTAGATGTATTAAAGATGTTTAGGTCATCAAATTATCATCTCATGCAAAAAAGTGATTGTTGTAAATAATCGCAATTATTTACTTTTGTGCAATTTTGTCTTGAATTTCATCTTTTCACTTCACCTGTCACATGTACACATTTATTACATGCCAGATGTCAACTATGAGCCAAAATGATAAAGAAAAACTCTGATTTTGTCAAAAAAATGCACTAAAGGCTTTTCATTCCAATTTTGGGTTAACTGTCACATTTTTTGATCCAAATCACCCCATATCTCACACACAGACTCTACATCATGCGTAGAACCAGCTTGCAACAAACAATAAACAAGTTGATGAAAAAGTTAATAATCGCGATTATTCACTTTTTAACCAAAATGGGTTCACATTGCAACTTTGACCTCATGGAACCAAAGTACATGATGTTCCAAGCCTTCCAATCAAGTTTGATCAATTTTGGATCTCAAAAACTCAAAATCTCTTTATATCTACTATTTCAGAGCCTGGAGCCTAAATCTCACACCATTTTCACCCAGTGCACTCAAATGAGCCTACACTTCACTTAGAGTACCCAAATGCCACATGATTCAAGCTTGTGATGTCAAAAATGCAAAAAGTTAGAAAAATTCCATATCTGGTAATAACCGTGATTATTTACTTTAGTTGCAAATTTTGCATGGATTGCATGATTTTGATCTCTGCATGTTTTTATCCATCTATGCATGCTCCAAAATTGATTTGAAGCAAAATGGACATCATTCACCAACAATTTAGACTCATGGCATTTCACAGCGGAATCTGTGAAAATTTCTAACTTTGACATTGTATTCCCCTCATAGGTGCAATGCAAGCGATCGAGAAGGCAAAGAAAAGGATGTCTCAAAAAGATAAGCTACAAAAATTTCCACCATACCAGTTGGATCCGAGCTCAGTGAAGACGGCAAAGGCAACCTACCTGTCTAAAGAGTAGCTCAAGGAAAACAACAGAACGGTCTTCACTGGCAGATTCAAGAGTGAAGAAGTACACCAGATAGAGTTACCAATGCTATCCAATGAGTTTTATGATGTAGTTGCAAAGCTAGACACTAAAGAGGTTAATAGAAGACTAGGTCTTCAAGATTTCTACGACCAAGAACCATGTGGAGTGGATTTCCAAAGAGCCTATGAATTGTTGTCCACAATTAAAGAAGATGTATCTGCTCAGGTCACGAATCAATAGGGGAAAAACGTTGAAGTGGTGATCACCAAAGACATAGCGGCCGAGGCACTTAAGCTGCCAACAGAAGGTATGACAATGCGGGCCAGGGATATGAAATAGCAGGTACTTTTACCAAGGATACTGCTGTTGCTAGCTTCTCTGATCTCATCCTAAGGCAAGTGGAGGATCCAACTCGCCTTTACCACCAACATTATATTTCCACTTCCTTTCAAAGATACCACCACGGTACACAACTCCAAATCATGTAGTTGCGACTACTTTCACTCAAGTGTTGAAGTCGAAAACAAGGCAAGCTATAGATCACACGTAGTACGTGCTTACAACACTAAAGGGCACAAAGAAAGAGGAAAAGATAACATATTTGGGTGCTCCATAAGTGCTAACAGTAATAGAAGACCATTCTATTGGAATGGTATACAACTTGCCGCCAGCCCTAGATCAAAACACGTGGATCATCTCAGCTCAACCTTTTCCATGAACCACTAGATCAACAAAGAGAGTCTATAAATCAGATGAGGAATCTGCAAAAAGCTCTCATGAATCCCACAACAGCGAAATCTCTTACAATGAAGAAACAAGGGCAAGGATGGAAGCAATGAAGAAGAAAGCAATGGCAGCTTATCAAGAGGAACCTCAGCAAAAAGGGGCAATATTTGAAAGAGAGAAACAAGCATACGAAAGAAGCCGCCAAGCTGTAGGTGAAAACCCTGAGTCATGGAGCCCGAGGAAGGTCAAGGGTACAAGGACCAAGAACCCTGTAAAGAAGGTTCTAGAGGATCCAAAGGATTTATTGGAGAGGATGTATGTTGAAGCTGAAGCATTGAAGATGCAGGAAGCTCTAGAAGCTCAAAGGAAAGCAAAAGAAGAAGCGGCTAAGCAGCAAAGGCAAGCAGAAGCTGCACAACAAAGTGAGTCACATCCTGAACAAGGAGATATGTCTCCAAGATCCTCTTCACTGACTGCAGAACAAGAAGATCAACCCATGCAAAGTCCAAAACCTTCACCAATAGCTAAATCCAATGAAGGCGAGGAAGCAAAGGAAAAAGAGCCCAAGTAACAGGAAGAGGTAAGTTTTGAAAATCCCAAGGAAGCCAAAAAAAACTGAAGTGGGACCTTCTTCTACAACCACTCAAGCAAAACAAGCTACGAAGCCTCAAGAAGAATCAATTGAACCACCTACAAGGCCACAAGCAGAATCCGCTGCACCAACAAAAGAGCCGCAAACCGAAACCGTTGAAACTTCTAAGCAGCCTCAGGTAGAACCTGAAGATTAGGAAACCACAGATGAAGTGATCATGTAGGTAAATGAGTATACAAAGCAAATGCAGCTGATGATAGAAAAGATGAGAAAATAGCAACACTTAACCGCAATGCCAAGGCTAAAGAACTAGAATACATAATAGATGCTCTACAAGGTGAGCTAGAAGACAGAATGAACATTATTGAAGATCTTCAAAAAGAGATTAAAGAGCTAAAAAAAGAAGCATGACAACACCAGACTATCAAGGAAAGACAACAAAAAGAGATCGAAGATCTGGGGGAGCTCCTCACAAAGCTATCTGATGCATGCAAAAGTAAGGACCAACCACTGACTGAAGTGACCTATGAACTTTTAACCACTACTCAGTCAGTCCAAAAGATCCAAGTGTAGCTAGATGTAGCCAATGCCTCCATACAATACTCCGGGCAACGAATCAATGATCAAGTGATATTTCTAAGGCAGATAGGAGAAAACCCCATTGTAGCTTCACTCAAGGGAACATATGAAGTCTACAAGACTTTGGACAAGAGGAACAAAGACCTCGAACTTGAGTTGAAGTTTGAACAAGCACAAAGACGAGACCTTGCAATGATGCGGGTACAAAGAGAAGAGCAACTGCTCAAGCAGATAGAAGATTTGAAGAGAGCCAATCAACTGCTGAGAGAAGTACATACAGAATCTCAAGAGGAGGCAAGAACCTCTGAACAATCAATCATAGATTGTTGGAATTAGGGTTATAGGGAAACGTACACATCTTGGAGAAGACGAAGGAAGCTCAAGGCACACAAGAGAGAGTGTGTTACTTAGCGTGCAATGGAAAGATAGATAGTCCTAGAATGAATGGACGTATACATAATGCCCGGGGGAAAAAACCTCCTAAAGAGGGAAAAAATTTCATGGCGGTCCTCGTGTGTTCACACACATCACTACCACATGTATATGGTAACAAATTCCCCTTGGAGTGATGCAGTGAACTTAGGAGAAACTTGAACTCAATTTTGGGCCTTGTAAGAAACGCCAACTTAGCATAGAGAGAGGTAATTTTGAAAAATATAAAAGTAGTTTTTTGGAATTCTATTTCTCATAGTACATACGTAAAAGTTTCTCGATCACTTAAATGCATGCTCGTACAAAATGGTTTTCGAGAGCCCAACTTAAGTATACACAAAAATCCATGTCTGTGAATTTTAATGAGTGATGTGATGTTCGATGAGAGAAACACATAAGAGATGTTTTCAAAATACAAAAGAAATACCACAGATGCATCCGGAACGTCCAATAACCTTAGGATAGCACTTTAAAACGCTGAAATCTGACGTCTCTAGATCAAGATATAGCATTTTAAAGCCTAGGGCCTCATGAGGTCAGTATTAAGCGAATAGAGGCCCTTGAGTCAATTTCTTCAAGGAGCACTACATCGCTTTGGACTAGATGAAAATGGTAACAAAATTCCTATCCTCTTTCCACTTTCAAGAATTTATTAAGACGGACATGACTACCAAGGAGGTATTTGAATTTCTTCAAGGAGCACTATATCGCTTTGGACTAGAGGAAAATGGTAACAAAATTCCTATCCTCTTTAGAACTCACAAAAGTCACAAGCACAAGTTTAGATGGATTTCTGATGCATCTAACTGTATCATGTTGCATGTAATGGAAATGGCCTAAGAACTTTGAGAGTAGTGGAATTAGGAAAATTAGAGAAAGCATTTTTGTGAAACTACTTTGTAAGCATAGAGATGAGCTTAATTGATGGTAGCAACAAAAACATAGTACTTAGTTAACTTGGCATGAACAATACTTTTGCAAGAGAGAGAGTTTAGAGAACATGACAACAATTGAGGACCAGATCCAGTAAAAGTTTTTTCTCCCTTAGTGCTTGAAAAATCACTTGGAGATGTTGCTTATGTTCCTCCAATGACTTGGAGTAGATAATGATAACATCAAAGAACACTCTAGTGAATTTACAGTAGGGTCAAAAAATTTCTCCATTAGATGATTGAGCGTGGTTGGTGCATTAGTCAAGCCAAAATGCATGACTAGATATTCATAAAGACCAAACATTGTATGAAACGTGGTCTTTAGGATATCTTTATCCACTATCCGTATTTGATGATAGCCACTCTTAAGATCAATCCTACTGAAGTAGGTAGAGTCTTGTAGCTTATCAAACAGATCTTCTACCCAAGGTACGGGAAATCTGTTTTTGATAGTGATATGGTTGAATGCTCGATAGTCGACACACACACACTGTGTACCATATTTCTTTTACACTAAAATGACTTGAGAACAAAAGGGAGAGGAGCTAGGCCTCACCATCCCTTTGTCTACCAATTCTTGTACTTGCCTCATGATCTCCTCATGTTGATCTTGAGAAACTCAATAAGGAGGCTTGTTAGGCAGTGACCTTTCTGGTAGGAGCTCAATGTGATGGTCATGATCCCCTCGTTTTGGAGGTAAGTCCATAGGGATATCATCGATGAACACATCTTGGAGATTTTTAGAAAATTAGACAAGTCTAACTCTTCTTGATTCCTACCATTTACATTAGATGATACATTAGGATCTTTTAGGGACTCTCTTTGACAAAAATCATGTACGCAAAAACTGAGCTCTTCATTGATTTATCAAAAATCAGGAGGATTTACAAGTGGTATAGTACGACCAGACTCGCTAGCATCTATATACATGCTCTTTCCCCTGTAGGTGAAGTAGATTCTCCTTTCAGGGAAATTCATGTTGACAGCCATGTGGTGGAACCATGGTGCCCCTAGGATAGCATCCTCATGTTGGAGAGGAGAGATGAAAAATTCTTCTTTGTTGATATATCTTTGGACATGAAGCCTCAACTTCCCAATCAAGGGAGTCACGGAGGCTTGCTGTCCCTTGAAAGCGGTGTTGGATGTTACAATATCTCCCATCTCAAAAGCTTGAATGCCCAACTTGGTGGCCAACTCCATTGATATGAGTTTGTGAGTAGAGCCAGGGTCAAACCAAATGAAGGCATCATGCTCCCTTACCTTTCCCCAAGCATAGGAGAGAGGAGATCCTTTGCAAAATGAGCATCCTCTTTTGGAGCTTTGATGGTGGAAGCTCTAGGAGTCTCATTGTGGGCATTTCTCTTGAGGCAAGAATGATAGCCATGTCCTTGCTCCCCGCACTTAAAACACTTATCGTCCTTGCGAAAAGCTTCAAGCTCTTCAGGAGAGAGTTTGTTTTTACCTTTGTAAACTCTCTTCTCCTTGGACCGACTGTTGTTGTTGTTGTTATTGGAAATGCCTTGGGAGGAATTTTGGGGATTGGTATTTCCATTTGCATCACTTTTGTGTTTGTTTTCCATGGGCTTGACATTCCGTCTAGCCCCTTGTTGGAAATTGATGCACGAAGAAACCATGTTGTGGTGGATTACTTCTGTGATAGAAACATGCCATTGAGAGTTGACATACTCGGCCATCTCTTCAGGTAATCGTGCACAATTTTTTTGCTTTTTCTTGGTAAAATCTATCTTTTGGAAGATAGTAGCCTTGAGATGTAAATCCGAAAACATGTCTACATTTTTGTGGATAGACTCATGAGAGAGAAGCTTCAAACTACACCATTTGATAAGCACTTTGTCCTTTGCATCTGTTGCAATGAATCGCTTCATGATAGAAACTCGTAGAGTTTTCCATGTCTTTGGGGCTTTGCCGATTCCACAAAGGCTAGCCCACCATTGACGAGCCAATTTCGTGAAGTGCATAGCTACATGGCGTAGCTTGGAGGACACCGTGAAGCCCTCGTCTCCAAAGGCCGCATTAAATTGTTGGATGAAGGCCAATACTTTGTCAGTAGCACCAAAGGTGCCATCATAGGTGAGAAAAGAGATTCTCTTTCCTCCCTGTTTGAACTTCTTAAACTTTTGTGACCTTCGCCATGCAAGGTATGATTTGCAATGTCCTCCCCTCTTGTATTCTCTAGGAGAATAGCCATAGCTTTCGTCGGAAGGGAAGAAGAAGGAGAAGAGGTGACCTCTTTCTTGCCCTCTTCTTCCTTTTTCTCCTCTCTTCCCTTGTGGTGTGATGAGGAGAAGGACTGTTGGTTGAACATTTTCTCTTGGGAGGAGTTGGCAATTGTCTAGACCTTCATCTACATGGAGCCACATCTTCAAAGGAACTTAGAGATTCATTACTTTCTTGCTCTTTAGATTCCTCCTCTCATATGGGAGAGAGTCTTCTTTTGGGGGTCTCTTCAAGAAGCCTCCTAAGCTCTCTCTCCTCTTGAAATCCCATAAGCTTGAAGTTGTTGAGTAACTTTGTCTTGCTGTAGGGAGGCGTTGTAGCATAACCTAATTGCAACACACACAAAATTATCAAATCTGTGGATCCGGAAACCCGGCTAGGGCATGGAAGCACGAGCATCGGATGAATGGAATAGAGGATTCAAAAGATCACCTCTCCAATGCAAGTAGAGATTAGCCATGTCAAGACTAACTCTAAACCTACTCTAATCACTAATCAAAAAACTCCTACACACATCAAGCCCACCGAATTCCAACTTGCCATAGACTAGAAACCCCAAGCACACTAATGATAAGCAGACACTAATTACCACATGTCAATTACGACACTTCATCAATAGCTTACACACACGAGGTGAATGGTGCTAGAGCTTCATAAAACCTATCTACACACAAGCAAAGAATAGGGCACACACACAAATTACAAGATTAAGACCCAACTTAATCAACCTAAATTGTGATGCTAAATATTGCAAGTTAATTCCTCGTAGAGAGATAAGAGTGGTTACTAGCAAGAAGTACATACATCTCTTAAATCTAGAATAATGAAAGTGTAATACTACTTCATAACAAGATGAAATGTACAGAAGAAGTAGACTAGTGAGAAAACAAGAATTAGATTAATCAAGAAGAGCTTACTCTAATTACAATGGTTAGCACTAGCCTCTTAAGCATAAACATTAAGCTCAAGGCTAGGCCAAAGAGTGAACACTCAAGAGAGAGGGAGCTCTCAAAAGTGGATCCTCAAGAGTGGATACTCAAGAATGAAGCTGCCTTGCCTGAAGGCTTCCTTTTAAGGTCTTTCACCACAATCCCTTCTATTATGGGTTTAAGCTTGAGACCTCAAACTACCAAATATAACTTTGGAACTCCAAGTGAGCCTAAGACTTATACAAAGTGAGTGGAAATATTCTGACATCCATAGATATCTCCCGCTTGATGCATATTCGGTGTAGCCTGTGTTAGCTGATCTGCTAACATTCCCCCCTTCCTAATTTGGCGCACGTCCTCATGTGCCGGTGAAGCAAGACACGGTGACATGGTAGAAATCAAGTCCATGGACGAAACCTTGAGCTGCAAAACATAAGAACAAGTAATGAGCATCAAAGGCCAACAAGGATACAAAACATGAATTACAATGAGCAATCATGAAAAGTGAATTTTTTGCTTCTAAAAGATGGGTGAATCATAGTAAAAAACTACACAACATAAAGTAAAAAAAAACTTAAACTATCATGTAGATTAAACCACTTAAAATTTCAGTTTTATGCATGAAACACAAGCAATCAATTATGACCCTAGGCTAATGCAAGTTCATAAACTTACTAGCCTAAAAACTATGTGACCAATAATAATAAATCATTCAAGTCTATCATGTCTACGGGCTATAAAAAAGCTCCTAATCTATTAGTACATTGTCAAAGCCTTTTTGAAGCTCATGGAAGTTTCGGTTTTGTCATTCATTGAAAAAAGTAAAGCACAATTATACAAAGCTACCACCCCAAGGCAAGTCTACGTGCGACTCTCGGCTCCTTGAACCCTCAAGAAGGTGTTCCAAAAGCCTACTAGCCTACCAAGGGTGTTCCAAAAGCCTACTAGCCTACCAAGGCGGCGGCTAACCCCTATCAGCCCAGGGCATTGGTTTAGGGCCTTGACCAAGCGAGCCAAGGTGATTCCCCTTGCCTGCCAAGTGCTAATAAGATGCTATGCCTCACATAGACACAACATAACATAGAATTTTCTTTTCATGCATCTAATAGCATTTTTGCTACTTTTTCTTGACACTTCTTTGCTTCATTGATTCATTTTTTAGCACTTTTTTGTTGCTTCCAGCTTGATATGCTAATGGCAATTGGACTAAAAAGACTAAGCCTAATCATAGCCCTAGGTCATGTTAAAAATGAATGGGGTATTAAAATATCACTAATAATCTAGGACTAATGAGAAATGAACCTACATTAACCTAAGGTCAAGGCCAATTACCTATGATTAGCACACATAAAACCTAATTTTTTGATGAGTTAATTTTCACAAAGCAAAGGGTTGAAACTTTAGGATGCCTAGCTTTTGAACATGAAAGATCCATAGCTTAGAAGCAAAAAATACTTAAGCCAAGCATGGAGAAATAAAAAGAGCAAAATGATGGAAGGATTACACCTATTCATGCCCTTTGTGCATCCTTGATCAAGCATCCCCTTTGTGTAGAGAAGTCTCTTGATCTTTTATTACAATCCAAGATTTTTAAAGCTAAGTGTAAACACAAGCTACAAAAGCCAATTATTGAAAAGCAAAAATCACAAAAACATTAATGAAAACCTAAAGCTAGGGTCTTGAATATCCAAATTTTCCAAAGGGAAAAAACCCAAGGGAAAAAAATGCCTTTGCTTATGCACATGACACTCTTTGTAGCAAATTTATGCATACATAACAATAATGAGA
Organism: Adiantum capillus-veneris; assembly: GCF_014529385.1. NCBI lineage: Eukaryota > Viridiplantae > Streptophyta > Polypodiopsida > Polypodiales > Pteridaceae > Adiantum > Adiantum capillus-veneris. Next base: position 167,102,065 of record NC_140931.1, on the reverse strand, counting down.
GATAAAATGCTTCTAAATAAGCACATTTTGCAACTTTTACCATTTCTCATGCATGATTCAAAGTTGATTAGTTTCTAGCTCAATGAAATATGGAGTTAAAAACAAGACAAGAGCTGAAAATAATGCAACTTTTGAATGAAATGAAGTGGCTCTTGAAAGTTGAATTTTACAATTTAAAGATTTTCAAAAAGTTGGCTAACAACTAGCCATGAAATTTTACAATTTAAGAGCATGCTATGAGCTAGAGATGAATGCAACTTGATGAAATGAAAATGAATGGCTCTCAATAGCCAATTTTTTTACTTGAAAGATCAAAAAAGTTGGCTAAACACTAGCTCAAGTGAAAAAATTAACTTTTGACAAGGCTATGAGCTAGTATATATACAACTTTTAATCCAATCAATTGGAATGGCTCTAAGTAGCCAAATTTTGCAATATATTGCAATGATGACCCCTCCTTGGATCAATTGAAAGTACACTCCTGTCCACACCCCTTCAAGAACAATTCAAATCATTAGTGCTCTTAAGCATTTGAACATCCAATACAAGCACTGAAAGAATTTAAGAACAATCATACGTCCAAAATTTTATTGCCCTCTCATGGTCACCCAAACAAGCTCAATTTTAGTGCTATGTAGAGGTTTTGCATTTAAATCAAGCACTAAGATGAAACAAACGATGTCAAGCCCAAGTTTTGATACACACTTTTCACCAATCATCCTTGCACTGTCAATTGTAGCTCTCAAAAGTGAAACCCTCATGCATTTATAAAAGAGCTTGACATTTAATGCAATGAGAATTTTAATCAAAAGCACGAAAATAATGCTTAGTTGAAAATCTCAATGCAAAATTCTCAATGTTGCAATATAGGCAAACACAATCAATGCCCGCATGCTCTTATGTAACAAGTTTTTTTCATACAAAGAAAACAAAAAATGTTTGAATCATCTCGAGGGATTGTACAAAATGCTCATGTCCCTCATGCTCTTGTATAGCAAGTTTTCCATACAAAACATAAAAGCGAGGAAATTTCATGAATGCATACACAGCCGATCACTCGTTTTCTCATGCACCCAGTCTGGCATCCATAATCGCATTAGCATGACAAAGAATCCTCAAGTTTTAGCTCCAATATGAAGGGTCAAACGTTAATCAACCTCCATACCGCTTGCATTCTTTTGATGGCCTTTTCAATCCCCATTGTCATTCCCCATTCCAAAATTTAATCATTGTATAGGCATCAAGCAATTCAAGACATGTTTTTTAGTCCTCAAATGACAGAAAGAAAATTAGCACTCTTGAAAACATTTTCACAAAGCAAAATGCTATTCTCTTTGATTAATCACAGCTCTAAATTTTTTAGGGATGAATTTTCAATTCCTGCTATGATAAAAAAGGGGTTTCTAGGGGCTTAAGCGAGAGAGGAGTGAGAACCCCCTCATGACAAGAGTCCACTGCTAAGGTTTTTATTATTATTTTTATTTATGGTTGCAGCTTAACTCAGTAACTACGGGGCAGACAATGGCGGGTGTTCATAAAGCACACGGGGTGCGATCAACGGCCCGAGTGCATCCCGCCGTTGATCTCAGTTGGGTGGGGTAAAAAGAAATGCGCCGATCGTCCCGCTCCCTGATCGAGCTTGCGACCTCCTCCCACACACTCATGCACCTCATCCATCCCGCCTATCACGCGTCCATGTAGGCATTGTGACTTTAATTATGTAAAAACCTACCCCCTATGGGAGCGTAGATCCAACGGCCTAAAGTCCCCCGCCGTTGATCCCTCGAGTGACACCCCGTGTCACTTATAAACGAAGGGTGACTTTGGCAAGCCTGAAGCCACGAATAGGCAGAACACGCGGGTGTGAAATTGCAACAAAAACGTGATAGCAAGGCACGGTGTAGGTTAGCAACAACACGTCGGCCCGTTTATGCAATCAACAAGAAAAGGGAGGGGTGTGAGGGGCAGTGGGAATTTGTGATGCGCCATAGTTGACTGAGTGCATCACAAGTGTGTGTGCATGCATTCATGTCAGTGCAACATATTGTCACGAGTGGGCGAGAACTGCACACCTGCAAGGGACGGGGTTAGCAGCAAGCATCCAAACCTAGCAGATAGCGAGTATCGCGTGGTATGCACCAAACTAGGCAGGCCGAGGTGTTGTCATTTGTGTGTGAGACCACATAGCAGAGGTAAGGATCCGAGGCAAAAATTCAGGGAGTGTATGTGTTAGTCGACTCTCGTGAGGGTACTGGCCAGTGGCAATCAAGGCGGGGTGGGCGAGCTGCAGCGTGTGTGTATGTTTCTCTATTGAATGCATTTGCAAGTGGGGTCAATTGGCCCAGGGCAGAATGCTGAGCTGCCTACTGCACACATTATTGGCTGCGTTTGTGTGTGTGTGTGTGTGTTGTGTTGCAAGCCTTTGAGGACGCCAAAAGTGGCTCCTTTTAGACTTCTTATGTCTCAATAATGGTAAAGCCATAGAAAATTCTAAAAAGACTCCATTATTAAGACCAAAGCTCCTGAGGAGGTGTGTACCATATCCCACATAGTGGGCTCAACAAAACCAATAATAGATCCCAGTCCCACTTATCCTAATATAATTAACAAAATCAACCATCAATAGGCTAATTAAGGACCTCTCTTCTTAAGCAAGAAAAGAGAAACCCAATGCTCTGATACCAATGTACTGGAAATGGCATGTGAACATTGAGAGTAGCCAAATTAGGCATATTAGAGAAAGCATTTTTGTGAGATTACTTTGTGAGCATAGAGATGAACTTAATTGATGGTAGCAACATAAACATATTACTTAGTAAACTGGAATGAACAATACTTTTGCAAGAGAGAGATCATGACAAAAATTGAAGACCGGATTTATGTGGAGCCGGTCCCCCCTCCAATAGGCATTTGTATTATAGAGTCTCCCATCAAGAGAGACTTGGTACAATACAATCTTTGTGTTCCTTGTGACCTAGGTGATGCAATGAATATGGAAATATTCATGCATCACAATCATAACATAAAATTTTCAAAAATCATTAACTATCCCAAGCCTCAGTCCCAAGGCCTCAAACACCTTCGAAGGTGGAGAGAGCTAGCGGGGAATGAGGGTAGGGAAGAAGAAGAACAAACATTCCATAGGAGAAAGAAGTATTTCCTCACTTATCATCACTCCTCTTGCTAGCATACATAATAGCATAGTAATGAAGATGGAGAAGATGGTAGGCTTAAGCATTGAAGCATGGCTCTTGGTTGGATTTGCATTCCATAGCCAAGAGTGTTGGTGTAGGCTCTCAACTCCTCTACTAGCTTGGAGAAGGAGATGGATCTCTTGCACTTTGCACTTCACACAATGAGATTGTGTGTGGGAGAATACCCCCAAGCTAGCCCCCTTCTTGCTTTGGTCGACCCCCTTTTCTAGCTCATGGAAGAAGCTTATTGGACCCCTGCAATCTTGGCCAATCACATGCAGAATGCATAACAAGAAACAAGGATAGCCTTGGGACAAGTATCACTCTTTCCTCTTTGAGAGAGAGGACTTGATAAGTACAAAAAAAATAATCAAATTAACTAATTTATTATTGGACCCCTTGGGAGGTTAACCAATAGGCATTAGGCAAACCATGAGGGCAATATGAGGAGGATCTTGACAAGTGTCCTATTTGCTTTCTTTGTACCAAGCTTGCCTTGTGTGAGGGTTTGTGTGTTATCTATTTGTTGAATTTTTGCAACACCTTACCCTCAAGCACCTTAGTCAACAAGCATGACAAAGAAGCTCAAGCATGGGTAGTGTTCCCACAAGCACCTCAAGCTCCCTAGTCGGCAACTACGACAAGTACCTCAAGCATCTTAGTCAGCAAGCATGACAAGTGTCTCAAGCACCGTAGACATTAAGCACGACAAGCACCTCAAGCACCTTAGTGAGCAAGCACGACAAGCACCTTAGCAGCAAGCATGACAAGCACCTCAAGCACCTTAGTGAGCAAGCATGTCAAGCACTTCAAGCTTGGTCCGGGTTCCCACCTCAAGCACAACCCTAACTTACCTAAGGTCTAAGGACTTTTAACACTAACCTTTGGAGGTCTTTAATGAAGCTAACCCTAAGGTCTTTTATGCTCCATTGGTTAGCCTTTCTCTTTGACATACCATCTCTCATTTGGACCCCTTTACCATTGGCCCCGTGTTGAGATAGGACTGTAAGCACATGTCTATATTCTAACCCTTGTTCTAGTTTATTCTCCCACATTGAATGATCAATTTAATATGAGAAAATCATTTGGGTTAGCTAGATATTAAATTTTATGACATTACCTCTCTCTTGAAATCATAACTATGAAGTAGAAGAGATAAAGCCTTATTCATTAGTCAATCTTGCTTAGCGGATAGAAGATCACTTTTTACCCTACCATATCATTCTAAGATGGATGACTACTCCATTTGGTGCTTGGGAGACATAGCTACCGCAAGCATGTCTTCTCCTTAGTCCATTTCATTCTCCCAAGTAGAGTGACAAATTCAACTTGGTGTTTGAGAGACGTCGTCATCACAAACATGATTCTAAGCATGCATACTATTTAAATTTGTGCACAATAAAAAGAGAACTAGTCTTATAAGACAAAAATATTTGTCATTCAGAAGACTTGTGTACATTTGCTTACTCTAACGTAGCATTGTAAGCATTGACAAGGTTCATACTATCTTTAAGATGTATTCCTTGCATCCATCTAGCATCTTCAAAAGGATTATTTTTGAACTTAATAAGATACCATCGGATAATCTTACCATGTCATAGTACCTTGTCTTCATGCCAAAGGATAGCTTCGGGTTGTAGCACCTCTTCTTAGTCTTTGATTTTGGGAGGGTCTTCAATAATTGGTTCACTTGGTGGCTCTCCTTTGTAGGGATTAAGTAGACTCACATGAAAAGCATTTTGAAAGAATTTTTCTCCTTGGTAGTCCATGAATACTTAATGTTATTCTTAGTTAAGTCATGTAATGGTCTTGCTATTTGAGAGAATTTTTCTATGACGTGTTTATAGTATGCACACATACCAATAAAGCTTCTTAGCTCATGTAGATTCCTTGGATTAGGCCATGCTTTTATTACCTCCAATTTTGATGGATCCATTTGGATACCATCTTGGGAGATAATATGACCTAAATATTGAATCTCTTGAAGGAAAAATTTGCTTTTCTTTTGATTGAGAAAAAGCTTGTTCTCCCTTAGTGCTTGAAAAATCACTTGGGAGATGTTGCTTATGTTACTAAAATGACTTGGAGTAGATAATGATATCATCAAAGAACACTCCAGTGAATTTACGGTAGGGTCTAAAGATTTTCTCCATTAGATGATTGAACGTGGTTGGTGCATTAGTCAAGCCAAAAGGCATAATTAGATATTCATAAAGACCAAACGTAACATTGTACAAAACGCAGTCTTTAGGATATCTTCATCTACTATCCTTATTCGATGATAGCCACTTTTAAAGTCAATACTACTGAAGTAGGTAGAGCCTTGTAGCTTATCAAACAGATCTTCTACCCAAGGTACGGGAAATCTGTTTTTGATAGTGATATGGTTTAATGCTCAATAGTCCACACACACACACGCTGTGTACCATATTTCTTTTACACTAAAATGACTTGATAACAAAAGGGAGAGGAGCTAGGCCTCACCATCCCTTTGTCTACCAATTCTTGTACTTGCCTCATGATCTCCTCATGTTGACCTTGGGAAAATCGATAAGGAGGCTTGTTAGGCGGTGACCTTTTTGGTAGGAGCTCAATGTGATGGTCATGATCCCCTTGTTTTGGAGGTAAGTCCATAGGGATATCATCGATGAACACATCTTGTAATTTTTTAGAAAATTAGACAAATCTAACTCTTCTTGATTCCTACCATTTACATTAGATGATACATTAGGATCTTTTAGGGACTCTTTGACAAAAATCATGTACGCAAAAACTGAGCTCTTCATTGATTTATCAAATATCAGGAGGATTTACAAGTGGTATAGTACGACCAGACTCGCTAGCATCTATATACATGCTCTTTCCCCTGTAGGTGAAGTAGATTCTCCTTTCAAGGAAATTCATGTTGACAGCCGTGCGGTGGAACCATGGCGCCCCTAGGATAGCATCCTCATGTTGGAGAGGAGAGATGAGAAATTCTTCTTTGTTGATATAGCTTTGGACATGAAACCTCAACTTTCCAATCAAGGGAGTAACGGAGGCTTGCTGTCCCTTGAAAGCGGTGTTGGATGTTACAATATCTCCCATCTCAAAAGCTTGAATGCCCAACTTGGTGGCCAACTCCATTGATATGAGTTTGTGAGTAGAGCCAGGGTCAAACCAAATGAAGGCATCATGATCCCTTACCTTTCCCCAAGCATAGGAGAGAGGTTATCCTTTGCAATGAGCATCCTCTTTTGGAGCTTTGATGGTGGAATCTCTAGGAGTCTCATTGTGGGCATTTCTCTTGAGGCAAGAATGATAGCCATGTCCTTGCTCCCCGCACTTAAAACACTTATCGTCCTTGCGAAAAGCTTCAAGCTCTTCAGGAGAGAGTTTTTTTTTACCTTTGTAAACTCTCTTCTCCTTGGACCGACTGTTGGTGCTGTTGTTGTTGGAAATGCCTTGGGAGGAATTTTGGGGATTGGTATTTCCCTTTGCATCACTTTTGTGTTTGTTTTCCATGGGCTTGACATTCCGTCTAGCCCCTTGTTGGAAATTGATGCACAAAGCAACCATGTTGTGGTGGATTACTTCTGTGATAGAAACATGCCATTGAGAGTTGACATACTCGGCCATCTCTTCAGGTAATCGTCCACAAATGTTTTGCTCTTGCTCGGTAAAATCTATCTTTTCGAAGATAGTAGCCTTGAGATGTAAATCCGAAAACATGTCTACATTTTTGTGGATAGACTCATGAGAGAGAAGCTTCAAACTGCACCATTTGATAAGCACTTTTTCCTTTGCATCCCATGCAACGAATTGCTTCATGATAGAAACTCGTAGAGTTTTCCATGTCTTTGGTTCTTTTCCATTGCCACGAAGGCTAGCCCACCATTGATGAGCCAATTTCTTGAAGTGCATAGCTACATGGCATAGCTTGGAGGACTCCGTGAAGCCCTCATCTCCAAAGGCCGCATCAAATTGCATCAAATTGCGAGGAATGAGGGTAGGGAAGAGGAAGAAGAAACATTCCATAGGGGAAAGAAATAGTTCCTCACTTATCATCACTCTTCTTGCTAGCATATATAATAGCATAGTAATGAAGATGGAGAAGATGACAAGCCTAAGCATTGAAACATGGATCTTGGTTGGATTTGTATTTCATAGCCAAGAGTTTTGGTGTAGGCTCTCAACTTCTCCACTAGGTTGGAGAAGGAGAGGGAGCTCTTGCACTTTGCACTTCACACAATGAGAGTGTGTGTGAGTGTGTGTGGGAGAGTATACCCCCCAAGCTAGCCCCCTTCTTGCTTTGGTCCACCCCCTCTTCTAGCTCATGGAAGAAGCTTATTAGATCCATGCAAGCCTGGCCAATCACATGCCAAATGCATAACAAGCAACAAGGGAAGCCTTGGGACAAGTGTCCCTCTTTCCCATTTGAGAGAGAGGACTTGATAACTACAAAAAAAATTCATCAAATTAACTAATTTATCATCGGACCCCTTGGGTGGTTAACCAATAGGCTTTAGGCACACCATGAGGGCAACATGAGGAGGAGCTGGACAAGTGTCCTATTTGCTTTCTTTGTACCAAGCTTGCCATGTGTTAGGGTGTGTGTGTTCTCTCTCTAGCCCCTTTTTGTAGGGCTGAACCCCTCCCTGTAGGGATATTTGTTGACTTTGTGGAACACTTACCCTCAAGCACCTTAGCCAACAAGCATGATAAAGCACCTCAAGCATGGGCCGTGTTCCCACAAGAACCTCAAGCTCCCTAGTCGGCAAGCAGGACAAGCACCTCAAGCATCTTGGTCAACAAGCACGACAAGCATCTCGATCACCTCAGTCATCAAGCACAACAAGCACCTCAAGCACGTTAGTCAGCAAGCATGACAAGTATTTCAAGGACCTTAGTCATCAAGCACGACAAGCACCTTAGTCAGCAAGCACGGGAAGCACCTCAAGCTTGGGCCGGGTTTCCACCTCAAGCACAACCCTAGCTTACCTAAGGTCTAAGGAATTTTAACATTAACCTTTGGAGGTCTTTAATGAAGCTAACCCTAAGGTCTTTTAAGCTCCATTGGTTAGCCTTGGTCTTTGACAGACCATCTCTCATTTGGACCCCTTTACCATTGGCCTCGTGTTGAGATAGATCTGTAAGTACATGTCTATATTCTAACCTTTGTTCCCATTTATTCTCCCACATTCAATGATTAGTTTAATATGATAAAATAATTTGAGTTGGTTATTAGACTTTATGACATTGCAAACTATATCTATCACCACATCTTGCTTGAATATCTTTCTTGAGGATTTTTCCACTATCTCTGAAGAAAAATTCTTAAAAGTCAAAACCTTTACTAACCAAGAAGTTAATACTTTTTGGTTGCTTCAAAATGCAACTGCATTCTTTTTTAATCTGCCTAAGCACATCTTTTCCATGTTCTCATATGATATTACACAATGTTATCAGAGCATCTCAGTGTTTGACCCTATGAATCCAAGAGGCGTTAGAGGTTTTTTGAAAATACCTTCTACACATTATGGATTTGATTGAATGGCTCCTTTAGAACTATTTTGTCTAGTTAGGAAAGAATTGCTATAGGCAAGTTTATGGAATTCTAGTGAGAGTTTCTGTTCTCCTGTGATGTGTAACATTTACCTCGCTTTATTTGAATAAACTTGGATCCTGAAGAAATTTGATTCTAAAGATACATCTGTTGATCTATCATCACTTAGACACACCTACAGGTACATGGATGATGTCTTAAGTTTGAATAACCCTCACTTTGTTGACTGTCTCCCATAGGTCTACCCTTCAAAACTCAAAATTGAGCCTACCATGTTGGAAAGTACGCCCTTCTCAAGAGATTTGAAAGTAGCAAAGACAACCTTCTTGAATATTGAATTTTCTCTCTTCTCTCCTTTCACTAGGCTCTTTCGGGCTGAATTCTCATGGAAACAAGATAAAATCAACCTCATTTACACATACTTTCTGAAGAAAAAAATCAATAAAAATCACAAATGTGTTTTGAAGTCTTGTTGGGGATGGTGTATCTCATCATGTACTCTTCAACTGAGTCATTCACTACCTTTTGGGCGATTTGTCACGTAATGAAGAAATACATGTCTAATGGATTCTTGCAGAATGAGCTTGTGGCTACCATCAAACACTTTCTTGGGAAGAAGGGCTAGCCTGGTGCTATGGTAAACACTGACACTATCATTCATATGCTAAACCTCTAACAACTTTGTATATGGATGGGTCACCACTTGGTGATGGCCCCCCCTCACCAAGTTATTGACCCTCCCTGGGACAGGGTGGGTCTCTCTCTCTCTCTCTCTCTCTCTCTCTCTCTCTCTCTCTCTCTCTCTCTCTCTCTCTCTCTCTCTCTCTCTCTCTCTCTCTCTCTCTCTCTCTCTTTCATAACTTCCATAAAATTTTCAAGATGTGGCTGTATGGCACGATGGCGTATTTCTAAGTTTCTTTAAGACCTCCCCGTGCGCCATTCAAACAATTGACAATAATGCAACTATACTTCTCTCTCTCTCTCTAGTTGAGTTTCTCTCGCTTTTTCCTTCTCTCTCTCTCTCTCTCTCTCTCTCTCTCTCTCTCTCTCTCTCTCTCTCTCTCTCTCTCTCTCTCTCTCTCTCTCTCTCTCTCTCTCTCATGAGCAACTTGAAGTGGTAGATAGCTTCAAGTACCTTGGCCTTGAGGTTCCATCCAATCACAGATGGAAGGATTGCGCAATGCGTCACTTGGAAGCCAAAAAGAGGGCTTATTATGCATTTGAGAACATGTGCAATGCTGGAGAGATCAAGTGTTGGGATCTCAAAAGGTACCTCTTTGACACATTGGTGACACCGGTGCTTCTTTATGGAGTGGAGGTGTGGGATGGTAGCATCGGGAAGTCTACTTGGAAAGAGTTTGAGAATGTCCAAAAGCGTTTTCTCACCAACTTTCTCCAAGTCAAGACACAAGCACCCTACATGCTCTTACTTCTTGAGTCCGGATCGCTTCCCATTGAGGTCTTGGGCATGCAAAGGGTTGTGGAGTATATGCTTAAGACACAACATAGCTCTTTGTATCGACTTCCTAGAATTGCATATGAAACAAGTCAAAAGGTCCAAAAGACATGCAAGAGCAAAATAATAAGTTCGGGGTGGATGCTTGACATCAAGAAATGGTTTGGAAGATGGGATGCATGTCACTTGGTCAAGGATGCGTCCATCGACTCCCAAGTTAATAAGGCCTTCTTACAACGCCAATGTATCATGGCTTAGGAGAAATCTGGAGGTTCTCGCTTCAGCCATTACACCACACACATTGCCCCAAACTAAAAATCTCTCTTCTTCTCCGAGCGCGGTAACCGAACCCATCCCTACATCCTTGAGCCCATCCCATTGAGTGCAATCCGTAGCATTGCCTCCATTCGTCTTATCTCCCATTCTCTACGCTGTGAGACAGGACGTTGGGGCACTGGCGAGGAGTCTCATCGACTTTGCACCTTATGCCCTCGTCAAGTGTGAGAGAGTGAGTACCACACACTACTTGAGTGATCAGATTTTGACCACATTAGGTCCTCTTTTCCCCATATATTTAGCCATGACCTCTCCCTACATACCTTCCTCTCCCAACCACGATGTGGACTCTCTATTGCGACGCTCATTTCAGCCATTTTTGAGCATCGAGAGCCACTTATGACCTCCACTCACACCATGTGACATGTTCATTTGGTCCCATAGGTCATATTTGACCTCCGAGGACGATAATAGAACTATCTATCTATCTCTCTCTGTCTCTCTCTACACATTCACTAAGATAGACATTCCATACCTATAAATGCTTAAATCAGGTTTTTCTTGAAGAAATACACTATGTTATGGGCACATGGCCCTAAATTTGAACTTAGAACTAATTGTTCGTCAAGTTAGTTCTTCTAGTTAGACTAACTTGAATACTTGAATAAGTTAGTGGGCTAACTACCAAACCTAGCTGAGACTACTTGGCTGAGACCTAATTAATTGATAGCCTTACAAGATCACAAAGGAGACCTAACTAGGTTAGGCTAAGGCTATTCCCTAAACATGGACTGAACTAGGCCTTAATGTCTTTTGACTTGGGGACTTGGGATGTAATAAACTCAAGGGCCTATATCTTGGGCCAACTTGAATGTAGAATCCTTTTGCAGGTGTGGTGACTTGGGCAGTTAAGATAGGCCCAACGGTGCAATTATAACATCTTTACTATAGTTGAAATCGATGAGACAGACGCCTCAAAATGAGGTTTGAAAATAGTCCACCAGAGCGTTTTGACCCTGACCATGTTGGACATATCTTGCAATTGCTACACTCTATGAGACAACAAACAATGCACTCCATGAGACAACTTTCAAAAAGGAATCTTGTTGAGGACCTACTGTGGTCTAAGAAGTGCGCCGCCCTCTCTTTGCATTTGTTGAAAACAACCCAGAGATTCCTTACCCTGAGTTGGACATGATCTGCCATCAATCCACTCCATGAGACAATATTCTGGATTTGAAGCTTATCCAAGATTTGTAGCACTCTGAGAAGTGCACTTTACATACATATTGACTATCGTGTTGCCTAAGTATGTGTTCTTTTCAAGTAACATAGTATCACATATATCATCATGTATCCTACTGCCTTCAAGATGCAAGAGTATGTGATTGCATCTAGGGAGACACCCTCACTTTGCATACCCTAAAAACAACCCAGAGCTTCTTGGCCCTACCCAAGTTGGCCGTATTCTGCAATCAATGCATTCCAAGAGACGACATCTAGGAGAGAAAGCTCTGCAAGAACTTTTGGACCTTTATGGTGTGCACCACATTTGGCCTCGGGAGGTGCACTATGTAATCATCTTGGCGGTGCGACCCGATCCCCCATCTTTGGAGCCCGATTATGAAAAGTTTGTCAAGACCATCGTGGAGGCAACCATTGCTACATGGACGACCAGTGATCCAATTCCCGAGAAGATCACGTTCAGTAAGTATGACGGTAAGATGGATGCTATTGTCATTTACTCGTGGTTGCATCAATTTACATCCTATTTTGCGGTTGTTAGAAAGTCTGAAAATAACAAGGTTCTCTTGGATTCCATGCATCTCACGGGTGATGCCATCAATTGGAAGGATGAATGGATAGAGAAGCGAGAGGTGGTCCATGCGGCTGCCCATGCCGAGTCCTACCTCGTTCCCCCTCTGGAGCTTGGTTGGGAGGAGTTCGCGGAGGATCTCAAGACTCGCTTCCTCCCTCCACAGTACTTGAAGCGTTTGGAGGATTTTCGGGCTTTGTCTCAACAAGGTAAATTGGTGATGTCGTATGCTAACCGTGTGTCACAGCTAGGTGGACAATTGCGAAAATCGGATGAGGAGAGGTTAGAGGCTTTTCTCTTTGGATTGGACCACTTGATCAAGTTTGACGCGGAGGCCGGTGATCCAAAGACATTGCAAAACCCAAACCAAGTGTCCAAACTTCATAAAACTTAAGGGATAGACTATAGAGAGTAAGAGGAACTCAAAGGTGAAGTCACAATTTTAAATTGACTTATGTTGAGCAATCTATCAGTCTATCGCGATAGACTCGGAAAGTGGTGATTCAGACAATTTTTGCAAGTTGTGACTATACTGCTAGGACATACTCTTCACATAGGTCCCAACCAACATTCCATATTTGAAATTGGACCACCAGAAGACTGACTAAGTGGTTGTTGTACATACTTGAAAGATTTTTCGTGGTTCAAGGAAAACCCTTGTGAACAGACTAACCATACTTGTGTAGATCCCAGAAGGAGATCATCACAGAGCCGCACAGGAAGAAGGAGTCCAGGTAAGCTTTAAGTTTGCAACCCAGCTTTCATTCTTATGTATTTAAGGTCAAGAGCCTTTTATAATTCAGGAGCTAAAAGTGTCAAAAGTCAAGTAAGCACCACGTCCACCGAAGAGAGTGTAGCTCAGACGAGACTAGACCCATTAGCACCGATCATTGAAGGGGGTAGTGATACTGACACTTCGTCGGAGAAGTCCATCTTCATGATGGGGAGTCAACAGCCAAGAGGTTTCTACGGTGAAGGACCAATGCCAGGGGGAAGCACCTCCCTAAATCCTTTAAACAAAACCAAGTTCACTATAGTCTTCTTAGAAGGAACAAACTAGAGGGGAGCCTTAGTTTATTCTGACTACTATCGAGGACGCAAGTGAATTTGTATTGAAGAAAGACCGGCTTAGAGACTGGAGATAATTCGAGTCTATGATGATGGAGACTGATTTCGAGACGAAAAGGGGAACCACTATCTGATGGTTAGTAACCCTGAGGATTACAACAGATATGGAGATAATGTGGCAAAAGGGAAAATGGTTTCAGAAACCCAAGAACCACCTCCTAACATTAATCGACCTGGAGCGCTCTTTATGTATGATAAGAAAACAACCAGGGTCTCAAACTCTAATGAGAATGTGGGGATTTACAAGCATGAGAGCGAGGGAATAGTCTCTTACTTTCGATGCAAGGAACCCTACCCAAACGAATTAAGCAAAGACAAGGTTCTTTATTTATTCTCTTATGAAACTGCTATGGGAAAGGATATTGTCTTTGTTGATAGGTACGAGCGAGAATACAAACGTATTCCTAAAGGATGTTGAAAAGGCAACAGTTCCAGGAGCATCAACATATGCCCCCGACGAAGTACCAAGAGCCACCTACACCCCTAGCAAGTCGACAAATCCCTTTTCAGAAGAGCATGACGCTATCTCACATTCTACCCGACAACCGACGTTCAACTACCAGGACCAACCAGCTACTCAGCCATCATTGCACGCATGGATTCGATAGAGTGCTACATTAGAACAAGACCGAACCCGAGAGGGTTATCAAACCGCACGAGGGCTAAGGGATTTACAAGAACCACCACTCTATGCACAGTATCAAGGAGAGAGTAAGCCAAATACTCGGGGGTCAACAGAGCCTGGAAGACCACCCCTAGAACGAGTTCGGAGAGATGAACCATCTTGCAAGAACTATTAGAAATTATGGCTTAGGAGCACCATTGGGAGAGGAACCTGGCTACTACAGAAGACCAAAGGAGGTATATCGACTAGGATGTGGAGATCCAATGATGAGATTTGTAGACCATCGTAGAATTAGACCTTTTCGAGTGCAAAAATGGGTAAACAAGAAATACACGGGAAACAGGGATCCGAGAGATCATGTAGCAGCCTTTTGTGCGTGTAATTAGAGCTGAAGAGGTAATAGACTTTCCTACCCAATTTGCAGGGTTTGAATTAACCTTAGAGGATGATGCTGCTACTTGGTTTGACTCTGTAGAGCGAAGAGACTTTGAGTCTATGGAGGAAGTGTTTGACGAGTTTATCGAGGAATTCTCACAAAGGAGAATAGCTCATAATACAGTTTCACAAATCCATAAATTCAAACAGAAAGATGGAGAATCTGTGCAAAAGGCAGCCCTACGACTAAAAAGATATGTTAAGTTCTGCCCTGTGGAAGAACTGCAACTCAGTCCAGACTTATGTTGATATTTATCCAAGGACTAAGGAATGCAGATCTCCAGAAGGACTTACATATGAAGAGGAGCACGATGTTAAATGAGTTAACCAAGGAAGCTCTATACCTTGTGGACAATTGTGCGGTCTACAAAGAGGGTGAGTTCAAGGATCTCGACGATGATTCCTCCTCGCAACAAAGCGGAAGCAAGTCTGCTAAGACCATACCAAAAGGAGAAGTAGTTGTAAGCCAAGAGCAGCTTGTAGAGGAAATGCTAAAAAAGATTAACTTGTATGCCAAACCACAAGCTAAACAACCAAAATGGTGTGCGATTGAACAAAAATGGACAAACCATGGGACGGAGGAATGTTATTATAACAAGGGATATGTGAGAGAACGACCATATGCTCCGCAAGCTCAGGCGACATCTCCTCAAGTTCCACCAATGCCTAGATATCAAACAGGCAACCTACCAAGACCTGTAGGTGTAGAAAGACCACAACGAGTCTTGGGACAACAACCACCCCTACCAGGATTACGACCAGTTGGCATAAGATACACACCAAAAGTAACTGAATCAAAAGAGAAGGCTTTGGGGCCTATGCATGTTAGGAAATAAGACGTAGCTAAATAGATATTTGAGTAGATTACTTAATGGAGAGAGATAGATTTCACACACAAGAGATTATAGAGTAGAGAGAGAGAGAGAGAGTAAACACGACATACGTGGTTCACCCAATGTGGGCTACGTCCACGGGAAAGCAGCCACTCAATGGCTTTAGTACTTCAAAACAAGAAGTAGTTTACAAAGGGATTATACCCTTAATGGAGCTCCCGCCTTGCTTCACTCTCACCACCTCACACTCACCTTGTTGCATCAACTTCACACTATGAAATGTGTGTAGAAATGGCCTCCTTTCATAGGCCAAAAGGGTTGCCCTCTCTCATGGGAGGCAGCCATGTGTAGCCGCCCTTGTGTAGATAAGTCCAAATCGGACCCTCCAATCCGCCCATGTGTGGCCGCCCTTGAGAAGACAAGTCCGCTTTTGAATTCGGCCACCGGCCATTGAATTCGGCCACCGACCACCGGCCACCGGCCATTGACTACCGGCCACCGGCCAACCGACCGGTTGTTTTCCAACCACTTTCCGGCCGCCGACCGGCCATAATATTCCAGCGAAAAGGAATATTCTGGCGAGGGAAAAAAAATTCTCGGGGGCTTCCGCCCCCGAGGCCCCTAAAGTTGCCCCTAATTTTTTGCCGTGAAAATTTTGGTTTTCGGCGAGTGATTTTCCTTCACGCACGATGGCTTCTCCTCATAATGGGGGCCTTACAAATATGCGCTTTTACCACAGAAAATTACAAGGGTAAATCAGGCTCCATACTTAACAATCTCCCACTTGGAGACTGATCTCCAAACCAAACCTGTGACTGCTTTCCATCTCGGCTTCTTATACTTGAATGCCGATTGAAGATGAGCAAAAGCTCAACTTCTCCTTGTTGACCACCTTTGTAAACATGTCTGCAGGATTTTCACTTGTATGCACCTTTCCTAGCTTTAGTTGTCCCTCTTCCAAAAGAGTGCGTATGAAGTGATATCTCACCTCAATGTGCTTTGTCCTTGAATGAAAGGCTGAGTTCTTCGCAAGATGGATAGCGCTTTGGCTATCACTGTACAAGACACAATTGTCTTGTTTGAATCCAAGCTCTTCTAAGAATCTGTGAAGCCACAACATTTCTTTGCTTGCCTCCATCATTGCTACATACTCTGCTTCCGTGGTAGAAAGTGAAACCACTTTCTGCAGCTTTGAAGCCCAGCTTACTGCTGTGCCTCCAATCGTGAACACATAGCTAGTAGTGCTCCTTCGAGTATCTTTGTCACCTGCCATATTTGCATCAGCATACCCTTCTAGAAAAATATCAGTTCCTCCAAAACACAAAGCATTTGTTGTTGTCCCTTTTAGATACCTAAGTATCCACTTCACAGCTTGCCAATGCTCTTTACCTGGGTTGTCCATGAACCTACTGCATGTGCAATGTCTAGCCTTGTCCAAACCATAGCATACATTAGAGAACCTACCGCTGCAGCATATGGAACTTTAGACATATAGGCTATCTCCTCTTGTGTCTTTGGACACATATCCTTCGCTAGTTTAAAATGACCAGCCAAAGGTGTAGAAACTAGTTTTGCATTTTGCATTGCAAACCTTTCTAGTACCTTCTTGATGTAATCTTCTTGAGATAGCTTTATTGTCTTCTTCGTCTTGTCCCTTGATATTTTCATACCAAGTATCCTCTTTGTAGCACCTAAATCTTTCATTGAAAAAGATTTAGACAGCTCCTCTTTTAGATCTTTGATGTCCTGCATGTTAGCACTTGCAATCAACATGTCATCAACATACAACATTAGGATGATGAATTTTCCATCTCCCAAATTCTTCGTGTAGACACAGTGATCCGAGTTGCATCTTGTGAATCCATGATCCAACATCCATCGATCAAACTTCAAGTACCATTGTCTTGATGCTTGCTTTAAACCATACAAGTTCTTCTTTAATCTGCAAACCATTTTCTCCTTACCTTTTACTTCATACCCCTTTGGTTGAAGCATGTAGATTTCCTCCTCTAAGTCACCGTGAGGGAATGTCGTATTTACATCCATTTGCTCGAGATTTAGATCATGAGCAGCCACAAGGCTTAAGACAAGCCTAATTGAGTTCATTTTTACAACAGGAGAAAATATTTCATTGAAGTCAATACCTTTCTTTTGAGAAAACCCTTTTACCACAAGCCTAGACTTGTACCTTTTCTTCCCACCTTCTTCTTCCTTCAGCTTGTACACCCATTTGTTTTGAAGTGCCCGCTTACCTTTAGGCAACTCAACCAACTCCCATGTTTGGTTGCGATGTAGTGAGTCCATCTCCACTTGCATGCTCTTCGTCCATTCTTCTTTGGATTCATGTTATATAGCTTCTTCGTATGATTCCGGCTCTCCAGAATCTGAGATCAAGAGATGTTTGAAGGAAGGAACAAACCTTTCTGGAGGTCTACTTGCTCTTGTAGATCTTCGGGGAATAGGTTGAGGCTCCTCATTTGGTTGACGTTGTTGCACATTGTCACCGTTTGCAGTCCTTGAGTCTTCACCGTCCTCAAGCTCCATGTACTCATCACCTGTTTCTTTTGTTTGTTTTCTTTCCAAGTAATCTTTGTACATATTTTGTTCGTTAAAAATTACATCCTTACTCCTTAAGATTTTACCATCTTCAGGATTCCATAGGTGATACCCAAAGTCACCTTCTCCATAGCCAATGAAGAAATACTTTTTGGACTTTGCATCTAGCTTTGATCCTAGGCTTCTATCTTGTTAAGTATGGAGCCTGATTTACCCTTGTGATTTTCTGTGGTAAAAGCGCACATTTGTAAGGCCCCCATTATGAGGAGAAGCCATAGTGCGTGAAGGAAAATCACTCACCGGAAACCAAAATTTTCACGGACAAGAATCAGGGGCAACTTTAAAGGCCGCCCCCGAGATTTTTTTTTTCGCCGGAATATTATGGCCGGACGGCGGCCGGAAAGTGGTCGGAAAACTACCGGTCAATTGGCCGGTGGCCGGTAGTCAATGGCCGATGGCCGGTGGTCGGAAGTCAATGGCCGGTGGCCGATGGTCAGAAGTCAATGGCCGGTGGCCGAATTCAAAAGCGGACTTGTCTTCTCAAGGGTGGCCACACATGGGCGGATTGGAGGGTCCGATTTGGACTTATTCGCACAAGGGCGGCTACACATGGCTGTCTCTCATAAGAGAGGGCAGCCCTTTTGGCCTATAAAAGGAGGCCATTTCTACACACATTTCATAGTGTGAAGTTGATGCGACAAGGTGAGTGTGAGGTGGTGAGAGTGAAGCAAGGCGGGAGCTCCATTAAGGGTATAATCCCTTTGTAAACTACTTCTTGTTTTGAAGTACTAAAGCCATTGAGTGGCTGCTTTCCCGTGGACGTAGCCCACATTGGGTGAACCACGTATATCGTGTGTACTCTCTCTCTCTCTCTCTCTCTCTCTCTCTCTCTCTCTCTCTCTCTCTCTCTCTCTCTACTCTATAATCTCGTGTATATAAATCCGTCTCTCTCCATTAAGTAATCTACTCAATTATCTATTTAGCTCTTATTTACTAACAACTGGTATCAGAGCAAGGTTTGCTCGTAGCTAAATTATCTCAAGGAAAGGATTCCTTGAATTGAGTGGGAGTTATGGCGGAGGAAGGGAAGCTCAAGATTGAGAAGTTCAACGGCAAAAACTACCAACATTGGAAGATGCAGATTGAAGACTATCTCTACCAGAAGGACCTCTATTTGCCACTAGGCGGTCTTGCAAAGAAGCCCGCAACAATGGCAGATGAAGCATGGATTGTCCTTGATCGAAAGGCACTGGGAACAATCCGGTTAAGCTTGGCGTCAACGGTGGCCTTCAATGTTTCAGAGATGAAGACCACGGAGGACTTGATGAAGTCACTTGACGACTTCTATGAGAAACCATCAGCATCCAATAAGGTATTTCTTATGAAGCGCTTGTTCAATCTAAAGATGGCAGAGAATGGTTCAGTTGCAGAACACCTAAATGACTTTAACACAAACATAAATCAACTTCGATCAGTGAAAATCAATTTCGATGACGAAGTGCGAGCTCTCCTTATACTATCATCTCTACCGGATAGTTGGGACAGCCTTGTGATGGCTGTAAGTAATTCTATCTCTGGCACAAATACTCTTAAGTTTGATGATGTTGTGGGTGTTCTCCTAAGCAAAGAAATGCGAAGGAGAAGCACAGGAGAATCATCAAGTGCTGCACTATCAGTGGAAACAAGAGGAAGGCTTAAGGAGAGGTTCAAAAACCAAAAGGGTCGTGATCGCTCAAGGCGGAGCAAGTCACGTACAAAGTCAGTTCTTGAATGTTGGAACTGCGGCAAGAAGGGCCACGTCAGGAAGGATTGCTGGTCCAAGAAGAAGAAGGAGACAGAGTCTCAAGACAACAAGCCAACATCGGAGGCCAATGTGGCAGGTAAAGTAGAGCAAGATGATCTAATTCTCTCATTAGACAATGTGTCTAATTCCTCGATAGTAGATTCCGGGGCTTCATTCCATGCGACACCACACAAGCAACATTTCCAAGACTACACCAAAGGTAATTTTGGGTATGTATACTTGGGAGATGATGAAGCTTGTGAGATTGTCGGCAAAGGTACAGTTTCTGTCAAAACTGCTAACGGAAATGAATGGAAGCTTAAAGATGTTAGGCATGTTCCTTCTCTTCGCAAACATTTGATCTCTATAGGACAATTGGACGATGAAGGTCACAACATTGCATTCGGAAACAAACGGTGGAAGATCTCAAAGGGATCTTTGGTGGTTGCCAAGGGTGAAAAAGTCGGTACACTTTACTTGTGTACTGTTAGCACGCAACCTTCAGCTTGTGCAGCAACTACAGAAGTTGACAGTGCGGTGTGGCACTACCGACTTGGGCATATGAGTGCCAAAGGAATGCAAATCCTTTAAACAAAGAAGCTTCTACCAGGTTTGAAAGAAGTGGACTTAGAGTTCTGTGAAGATTGTGTTTATGGTAAACAAAAGAGGGTAAAATTTCAAAAATCAGGAAATGAAAGAAAAAATAAAAAACTTGAGTTGGTTCATTCTGATGTTTGGGGTCCTGCAAGTACACCATCACTTGGTGGCTCATTGTACTATATAACATTCATAGACGATGCGACTAGAAAAACATGGGTTTATGTCATGAAGAATAAATCCGATGTATTTTCCATATTTCAAAGGTGGAAAGCCTTTGTGGAGAATGAAACAGGTACCAAGGTTAAATGCCTCAGATCCGACAATGGAGGCGAATATTGCAGCCAAGCTTTTGAAAGCTTTTGTGCTAGCAATGGCATTCGGAGGCAAAGGACAACCCCAAGGACACCTCAACAAAATGGGATTTCGGAAAGGATGAACAGACAATCATGGAACGAGCACGAAGCATGCGGCTACATGCAGGCCTACCGCTTGAGCTTTGGGCGGAATCTGTAAGTACGTTTGTGTACTTAATCAATCGGTCACCCTCAACGGCATTGGATGGGGGAGTTCCAGAAGAGGCATGGACAGGTAAACCGGTGAATTATGCATTTCTCAAAGTGTTTGGGTGTGAGGCTTTCATGCACATAGATAGAAGCCTAAGATCAAAGTTAGATGCAAAGTCCAAAAAGTGTTTCTTCATTGGCTATGGAGAAGGAGACTTTGGATATCGCCTATGGAATCGTGAAGATGGTAAAATCTTAAGGAGTAGGGATGTAATTTTTAACGAACAAAATATGTACAAAGATTACTTGGAAAGAAAACAAACAAAAGAAATAGGTGATGAGTACATGGAGCTTGAGGACGGTGAAGACTCAAGGACTGCAAATGGTGACAATGTGCAACAATGTCAACCAAATGAGGAGCCTCAACCTATTCCCCGAAGATCTACAAGAGCAAGTAGACCTCCAGAAAGGTTTGTTGCTTCCTTCAACCATCTCTTGATCTCAGATTCTGGAGAGCCGGAATCATATGAAGAAGCTATGCAACATGAATCCAAAGAAGAATGGACGAAGAGCATGCAAGTGGAGATGGACTCACTACATCGCAACCAAACATGGGAGTTGGTTGAGTTGCCTAAAGGTAAGCGGGCACTTCAAAACAAATGGGTGTACAAGCTAAAGGAAGAAGAAGGTGGGAAGAAAAGGTACAAGTCTAGGCTTGTGGTAAAAGGTTTTTCTCAAAAGAAAGGTATTGACTTCAATGAAATATTTTCTCCTGGTGTAAAAATGAACTCAATTAGGCTTGTCTTAAGCCTTGTGGCTGCTCATGATCTAAATCTCGAGCAAATGGATGTAAATACGGCATTCCCTCACGGTGACTTAGAGGAGGAAATCTACATGCTTCAACCAAAGGGGTATGAAGTAAAAGGTAAGGAGAAAATGGTTTGCAGATTAAAGAAGAGCTTGTATGGTTTAAAGCAAGCATCAAGACAATGGTACTTTGTAAGGTTTCCAGTTTACGAAACCTTCAAAACTGTACTAAGCTTGAAAAACTTAATGGAAAATACTATTGCAGGACTCCAAACACTATTAATTTTGGTATTTTTGGAATTATAAGCAGAGCTTTACTATGTCTAGAAATTTTCAGAATCTGATTCCGATAAAAACGGGAACAGTTACGGGACCTGGAAAATTAGCATAGAAATTTAATTAATAACAAAAATTGGATGGGTTCATTTTAATCATTAGCAAAGACTTCTTTACACTAAGGTTCTAGAGTTAAATAGGAAGTTCCAAATTTCATCATGGAAAATCTGCAAAAATCAAACAGGCAAATTCTGGAAGGTATGGGGTGAGTGTGGAAGCTGTGGAAACTTGCCAGGGGCAGTGATGGCAAAAAAATGCGCAAATTTCAGCCTGGGGGGTTGCTTGGACTAGGGGAAAGCTGCCAAAAGCTGCCAGATGCCCAGGAAAAGCTATAAATAGGACCATTCTCTTCATCTTTTGTTAGACTCGGAGCCTTGAGAATTTCTCTCTCATCTAGGGAGAAACACTACGCAAAAATCATTAGAGTTAAGTCTCTAATTGATTAGCCTAACAGGTAATTAACCTAATCCCTCTCAATTAGTAAGGTTAGATTAAGATAAATGATTAATTAATCAAAGATTAGGCCTATATAAGCTTCTTAAACCTCTTTAAATTAATAAATCTCTGCTGATTATTATAATTAAGCTTAGTAATACTAAGCTAATTATTTATTCTCTCATATTAGGGCTGGAATTAGCCAATTTAGCCATGAATTAATGGTAAAAATATTAATTAGGATTAGATTAAGTTGAATTATTTATCAGAGATACATTAGATAGTTATTAATCTAGGAAAATTATCCTATAATTTTCTGAGAAGTTTTCCTAATTAATTAGACCAAATTACTCTGTTTTTTGAACAAATTTCATAGGAGAAATTAGTAAATAAAATTTAAATGCTTCCATATAATTATCAATGGTTAATCAGGTGTTCAATAAACTGGGATAACTAGGAGAAGTTCAGAAAGTTAATTTAGCTAATTATCTTAGCTAAAATACCCTGTTTTTTGAGAAATTTTAATAGGGAAAATTAGTAAATAGAGTTCAAATGCTTCCATATAACTATCAGTGGTTAACCAGATGTTCAATAACCCGTTATAATTAGGATAAGTTCAGAAAGTTAATTTAGCTAATTATCTTAGCTAAAATACCCTGTTTTTTGAGAAATTTTAATAGGGGAAATTAGTAAATGGAGTTCAAATGCTTCCATATAATTATCAGTGGTTACCCAAGTGTTAAATAACCTGTGATAATTAGGATAAGTTCAGAAAGTAAATTTAGCTAATTATCTTAGCTAAACTACCCTGTTTTTTGAGAAATTTTAATAGGGGAAATTAGTAAATGGAATTCAAATGCTTCCATATAATTATCAGTGATTAACTAGATGTTCAATAACCCGTGATAATTAGGAGAAGTTCAGAAAGTCACTTTAGCTAATTATCTTAGCTAAAATACCCTATTTTTTGAGAAATTTAAATAGGGGAAATTAGTAAATAGACTTAAATTGAATTGATATCTTTATAAAAGGTTTATTAGACCTTAAGGAACCTGTGTTAATTATTCTACCAATAGAAAATTGGTTTAACTATATATCCCAGTAAAATTACTATAATTTTTGGGAAAAATAAAAAAGAGAATATAGTAAAGTAAATAGAAACCCTTTGATATCAATACCAGAGAAGGAATATACTTTGGGGAATCTATTATAATTATCCTAACCTTAGATAAATAGTTTAGGGATGTACTTTGGTCAAAAGTAACCAATTTTTTGTATATAATGGATAAGAAAAATTAAGAAATAAAATTATCTAAATACCAAAGAATTAACCAAGGTCCAAAACCCTTATTTTACAATAAATCCTCTAATGGATTAAGTCTTTTTATAAGGCTGTCGAAATGGCCCCCAAGAGAACCAGGGGAAACCCTTTGACGGAAGATGAAGATCCGAGTAACAAACGCAACAAAGCAACTAACAACCATGAAGCAGGGCCTAGCCATAGGCCAACAGAGGAGAGTTTACGGGCACCTGCCCCACAGCAGATGGACGACCAGTCCCAGGTGGTTTTCAATTATGCCATTAATAAGCTTTTAGATTTCATTTTAAGTTAAGCACTGCATACGAAGGGTTAGGAAGGAAAACACTGGCTGAAAAAGGAAGGTAACTTCCACGAAACCCATGATCAATGATTGTAATTAGGAAAGAAATGATTGGGTTATTACTGGTTGAAATAGGAAGGAAATGTTTGACCATCCTTAAGACAGCTTGTCCCAAGACACCTCTGATTCCTTGGAAATATTTTACTCCAGGTAATGAGTAACGATGGAGATACCATCATGGAGGAGTCGGTTACCTCTGCACGTGTGGAGTCTTTACCCCGTGCTTGTTTATGTTTATGGATAGTACTTTTAAGTTTATCCTAGAGGAACCGCCCGGTTGTATGGGCAACTGGTTTTGGCGTATGGGCGCCCGGACTTTGGGTGAAGACTTTTTCCACCCCGGTTATATAAATAAGGAATGGGTGCCGTTTTTCACCCTTGTATAGGTGGTCTTGAGACAAGTTAGTACTGGTCAGTGATACCTTAAAATGACAGTACTTTGTCTTAAGTTTAAAGATGTCTGTTTTCTGAAAGAATGTCTTCAATGCTGTTTTAAAAGGTTGCTTTAAGGAAATGCAGTTGAAAATTTAAAAAGTAATCATTATTTAAATTGTCGAAATAATGTGGTAGTAATTAAACAACAATAAAATCATGTGTGAGTGCGGGGTGGTAAGTGGGGATTGACTAAGGTTGTCAATCATGGACGGGTGGACTTGATTAGTCAGGTCACTATCCATTCCCGCGCACTAAAACGTTTAGAAACTTCACTTGGACGAGGGATCCACCAGCGGCTGTGCCCTCACATATGTTAGAGGGAAAAAAGCGTTGGCTAAGGAAACCTTAATCTAAAGGATGAATATTTAGGGCCGGAAATTTTTTTTTAAGGATCCCGTTTCCACTGCGAGACAGGACTAGGTCTCTTCTAGGGCTATGAACCTAAACCATTGCCAATGGTAAGGGTGAATTCCCTAGAATTTTTCTTGTTTAAAGGCTTTGACTTTAGTAGGCCTAGAGACCTGTCAAAGGTTCCATCCCGCTTTGGCGTCGGCAGTATTGAAGCCGTTACATACTTGAAGTTTGATCGATGGATGTTGGATCATGGATTCACAAGATGCAACTCGGATCACTGCGTCTACACGAAGAATTTGGGAGATGGAAAATTCATCATCCTAATGTTGTATGTTGATGACATGTTGATTGCAAGTGCTAACATGCGGGACATCAAAGACCTAAAAGAGGAGCTGTCCAAATCTTTTTCAATGAAAGATTTAGGTGCTGCAAAGAGGATACTTGGTATGAAAATATCAAGGGTCAGGACGAAGAAGACAATAAATCTATCTCAAGAAGATTACATCAAGAAGGTACTAGAAAGGTTTGCAATGCAAAATGCAAAACCAGTTTCTAAACCTTTGGCTGGTCATTTTAAACTAACGAAGGATATGTGTCCAAAGACACAAGAGGAGATAGCCTATATGTCTAAAGTTCCATATGCTGCAGCGGTACGTTCTCTAATGTATGCTATGGTCTGGACAAGGCCAGACATTGCACATGCAATGGGAGTTGTGAGTAGGTTCATGGACAACCCAAGTAAAGAGCATTGGCAAGCTGTGAAGTGGATACTTAGGTATCTAAAAGGGACAACAACAAATGCTTTGTATTTTGGAGGAACTGATATTTTTCTAGAAGGGTATGCTGATGCAGATATGGCAGGTGACAAAGATACTCGAAGGAGCACTACTGGCTATGTGTTCACGGTTGGAGGCACAGCAGTAAGCTGGGCTTCAAAGCTGCAGAAAGTGGTTTCACTTTCTACCACGGAAGCAGAGTATGTAGCAATGACGGAGGCAAGCAAAGAAATTATGTGGCTTCACAGATTCTTAGAAGAGCTTGGATTCAAACAAGACAATTGTGTCTTGTACAGTGATAGCCAAAGCGCTATCCATCTTGCGAAGAACTCAGCCTTTCATTCAAGGACAAAGCACATTGAGGTGAGATATCACTTCATACGCACTCTTTTGGAAGAGGGACAACTAAAGCTAGGAAAGGTGCATACAAGTGAAAATCTGCAGACATGTTTACAAAGGTGGTCAACAAGGAGAAGTTGAGCTTTTGCTCATCTTCAATCGGCATTCAAGGATAAGAAGCCAGAATGGAAAGCAGTCACAGGTTTGGTTTGGAGATCAGTCTCCAAGTGGGAGATTGTTAAGTATGGAGCCTGATTTACCCTTGTAATTTTCTGTGGTAAAAGCGCACATTTGTAAGGCCCCCATTATGAGGAGAAGCCATCGTGCGTGAAGGAAAATCACTCACCGGAAACCAAAATTTTCACGGACAAGAATCAGGGGAAACTTTAAAGGCAGAATAAAGGGGCAACTTTTCGCCGGAATATTATGGCCGGAGGGCGGTCGGAAAGTGGTCGGAAAACAACCGGTTGGTTGGCCGGTGGCCGGTAGTCAATGGCCGATGGCCGGTGGTGGGAAGTCAATGACCGGTGGCCGGTGGTCGGAAGTCAATGGCCGGTGGCCGGTGGCTGAATTCAAAAGCGGACTTGTCTTCTCAAGGGTGGCCACACACGGGCGGATTGGAGGGTCTGATTTGGACTTATTCGCACAAGGGCGGCTACACATGGCCGTCTCTCATAAGAGAGGGCAGCCCTTTTGGCCTATAAAAGGAGGCCATTTCTACACACATTTCATAGTGTGAAGTTGATGCAATAAGGTGAGTGTGAGGTGGTGAGAGTGAAGCAAGGCGGGAGCTCCATTAAGGGTATAATCCCTTTGTAAACTACTTCTTGTTTTGAAGTACTAAAGCCATTGAGTGGCTGCTTTCCCGTGGACGTAGCCCACATTGGGTGAACCACGTATATCGTGTGTACTCTCTCTCTCTCTCTCTACTCTATAATCTCGTGTATATAAATCTGTCTCTCTCCATTAAGTAATCTACTCAATTATCTATTTACCTACGTCTTATTTTCTAACATATCTATGTGCATGAAAGCCTCACACCCAAATACTTTGAGAAATGCATAATTCACCGGTTTACCTGTCCATGCCTCTTCTGGAACTCCCCCATCCAATGCCGTTGAGGGTGACCGATTGATTAAGTACACAAACGTACTTACAGCTTCCGCCCAAAGCTCAAGCGGTAGGCCTGCATGTAGCCGCATGCTTCGTGCTCGTTCCATGATTGTCTGTTCATCCTTTCCGAAATCCCATTTTGTTGAGGTGTCCTTGGGGTTGTCCTTTGCCTCCGAATGCCATTGCTAGCACAAAAGCTTTCAAAATCTTGGCTGCAATATTCGCCTCCATTGTCGGATCTGAGGCATTTAACCTTGGTACCTGTTTCATTCTCCACAAAGGCTTTCCACCTTTGAAATATGGAAAATACATCGGATTTATTCTTCATGACATAAACCCATGTTTTTCTAGTCGCATCGTCTATGAATGTTACATAGTACAATGAGCCACCAAGTGATGGTGTACTTGCAGGACCCCAAACATCAGAATGAACCAACTCAAGTTTTTTATTTTTTCTTTCATTTCCTGATTTTTGAAATTTTACCCTCTTTTGTTTACCATAAACACAATCTTCACAGAACTCTAAGTCCACTTCTTTCAAACCTGGTAGAAGCTTCTTTGTTTGAAGGATTTGCATTCCTTTGGCACTCATATGCCCAAGGCGGTAGTGCCACACCGCACTGTCAACTTCTGTAGTTGCTGCACAAGCTGAAGGTTGCGTGCTAACAGTACACAAGTAAAGTGTACCGACTTTTTCACCCTTGGCAACCACCAAAGATCCCTTTGAGATCTTCCACCGTTTGTTTCCGAATGCAATGTTGTGACCTTCATCGTCCAATTGTCCTGTAGAGATCAAATTTTTGCGAAGAGAAGGAACATGCCTAACATCTTTAAGCTTCCATTCATTTCCGTTAGTAGTTTTGATAAAAACTGTACCTTTGCCGACAATCTCACAAGCTTCATCATCTCCCAAGTATACATACCCAAAATTACCTTTGGTGTAGTCTTGGAAATGTTGCTTGTGTGGTGTCGCATCGAATGAAGCCCCGGAATCTACTATCCAGGAATTAGACACATTGTCTAATGAGAGAATTAGAGAATCTTGCTCTACTTTACCTGCCACATTGGCCTCTGATATTGGCTTATTGTCTTGAGACTCAGTCTCCTTCCTCTTCTTGGACCAGCAATCCTTCTTGATGTGGCCCTTCTTGCCGCAGTTCCAACATTCAAGAACTGACTTTGTGCGTGACTTGCTCAGCCTTGAGCGATCACGACCCTTTTGGCTTTTGAACCTCTCCTTAGGCCTTCCTCTTGTTTCCACTGACAATGCAGCACTTGATGATTCTCCTGTGCTTCTCCTTCGTATTTCCTCGCTTAGGAGAACACCCACAACATCATCAAACTTAAGAGTATTTGTACCAGAGATAGAATTACTTACAGCCATCACAAGGCTGTCCCAACTATCCGGTAGAGATGATAGTATAAGGAGAGCTCTCACTTCGTCATCAAAATTGATTTTCACCAATCGAAGTTGCCTTATGTTTGTGTTAAAGTCATTTAGGTGTTCTACAACTGAACCATTCTTTGTCATCTTTAGATTGAACAAGCGCTTCATAAGAAATACCTTATTGGATGCCGATGGTTTCTCGTAGAAGTCGTCAAGTGACTTCATCAAGTCCTCCGTGGCCTTCATGTCCGAAACATTAAAGGTCACCATTGACGCAAAGCTTCACTGGATTGTTCTCAGTGCCTTTCGATCAAGGACAATCCATGCTTCATCTGCCATTGTTGCGGGCTTCTTCGCAAGACCGCCTAGTGGAAAATAGAGGTTCTTTTGGTAGAGATAGTCTTTAATCTGCATCTTCCAATGTTGGTAGTTTTTGCCATTGAACTTTTCAATCTTGAGCTTCCCTTCCTCCGCCATAACTCCCACTCAATTCAAGGAATCCTTTTCTTGAGATAATTTAGCTACGAGCAAACCTTGCTCTGATACCAGTTGTTAGGAAATAAGACGTAGCTAAATAGATATTTGAGTAGATTACTTAATGATGAGAGATAGATTTCACACACAAGAGATTATAGAGTAGAGAGAGAGAGAGAGATTAAACACGATATACGTGGTTCACCCAATGTGGGCTACGTCCACGGGAAAGCAGTCACTCAATGGCTTTAGTACTTCAAAACAAGAAGTAGTTTACAAAGGGATTATACCCTTAATGGAGCTCCCGCCTTGCTTCACTCTCACCACCTCACACTCACCTTGTTGCATCAACTTCACACTATGAAATGTGTATAGAAATGGCCTCCTTTTATAGGCCAAAAGGGCTGCCCTCTCTCATGAGAGGTAGCCATGTGTAGCCGCTCTTGTGTAGATAAGTCCAAATCGGACCCTCCAATCCGCCCATGTGTGGCCGCCCTTGAGAAGACAAGTCCGCTTTTGAATTCGGCCACCAGCCATTGAATTCGGCCACCGACCACCGGCCATTGACTTCCGACCACCGGCCACTGGCCATTGACTACCAGCCACCGGCCAACCGACCGGTTGTTTTCCGATCACTTTCCGGCCACCGTCCGGCCATAATATTCCGGCGAAAAGGAATATTTTGGCGAGGGAAAAAAAAAGTCTCGGGGGCTTCCGCCCCCGAGGCCCCTAAAGTTGCCCCTGATTTTTGGCCGTGAGAATTTTGGTTTCCGGCGAGTGATTTTCCTTCACGCACGATGGCTTCTCCTCATAATGGGGGCCTTACAAATGTGCGCTTTTACCACAGAAAATTACAAGGATAAATCAGGCTCCATACTTAACAATGCATGCATACTACAAATATCCCAATGGGTATGTTGCAAATCCTGTCTATTATCCACTGGAAGAACCCTCCACACCAAAACCATGGAGCATGATAGGAAATACAGGACCACCAACTGCTGCACAGGCAGCGGGAGAAGGAAGATATAGCTTGGATGAACGAACATTGTTGTTCATAGCCAACGGAGGCATGAACGGGCAGAGGCTTGCACACCAACAAAGAGGAGCTCAAGGAGAACCTCAATAGCCTAAGGGACCATGCTACAAGTGTGGTGGAGACCATTGGCTGAGGGACTGTCCTCATGATGAAATCATTAGGGTCAACGCATATTGCACCGAGTGTGGAATTACTCACTTGATCCCTGATTGCCCTAAGAACCTAAGCAAAGGAGCAAAAACTACTTTGAATATGCTGGGAGCACTGCCTTCCAGTGGAGGGTCAGAAAACGAAACTTCGATTCCTGTTAAGGTCTTGACGAGAGCCCAAACAAGGAAAAATGAATCAGCCCAAGAGTAACGATGAAAATTAAGATGAAATCAAGACTGACAAGTCTAGCATCAGTCGTGATAATCCTTGGAAAGAACGAAGAGCGAAAATAAAAGCTAGACATGAGCAAAAACAGAAAGTTGTAGAAGCTGAGCTAACAATGGCTCGAGAGCAACTTAAACAGCAAAGAGAGTCTGACTCTCTCAAATCAACGGAGGGACCAAGGAGTGCAAGTTCCGGAGGATCTGTATTGGTAGATAAGTTCAATGAACCTTTAGATGCAATCTTACAAGCATATGAAGCAAGATTGAAGAACAGACAGACTCTAGAGCAAAGGTGGATGACATATCCATATCCAGAGATAGAAAAACAGAGACTAGAGATGTGCAAGCAGTTGATTGAAACTGCACAAGATTTACTAGAGCCTCCACCTATGGAAGTGAGAGATAGAATAATCAAACCACCAAACAATGAAACACCTATCGAAACTGAACAAAGGGTACCTGACAAGATAGAAAACGTTAAATCCTTGCCTCATGTAGAGGATGCAAGAATTGTGTCTAATAGCAATGATGAATCACTGAAAGATTTTCCACCATATACACCTATTGTGGAAGAAAATTGGCCTCAAGAGCTATGGGAAACGATGAGAAAAGCTCAAGAAAAATATGAGACAAAATAGTCGAGTCAGCGCCTTTCTCGGAGTTGAACTTGAATAAGTCTCCATGGGATTTAGACGCTAAATCATTTAAAGGGGATAATGGTTCAGTTGCATCCGAAGATAGCAGACCAACATCACTCAAAACTTTGCCGCCATACATGGGAGACTATGAGGCAAGGTCAGAAATTCGAAGGGTACCTTCTCAAAGAATAGGAGGGTCAAATCAATTGGACACTAAAATCTTGACAGACTTGTTGACCACTCCGGTCAAGTGTACAATCACATTGGCAGAATTGTTAAAAATTAGGCCAAGCATGTGGACGGAAGTGGGTAATTGTCTTGAAAAATTTGGTATAAGGACGCCTCTTAAGCTCTTTGAAACGGAGCTTAATGACACAGAACCGAAGAGAGTCAACACTAGACCAGTGCCTCTCAACAAGGTCGGAGAATATTGTGAAGGTGAAGACGGCAACACTACTCTACCAGTCGAGTATAACGGCATAGAGACTAAGGCCATACTTGATAGCGGAGCTGGCATTGCCATTGCGACCAAATTGCTATGGGAAAAATGGGGAAAACTGGCAATACGAACAACTAGAATGAAATTGCAACTAGCGGATGGGCACATAGAAAGGCTTATAGGATTGCTTGAGGCAATTGTGGTATCTTCATGTGGCATAGAGTATGAACATACATTTGCCATAGTAGATTTCGGTAAGAAGAACAATTATGAAATAATCCTTGGTGAGCATACTACATGTTGAGCAAAATTGTGGAGGAAGATGAGAATGAAGGAGACACCAAGAATACGAGGATCAATCAAACGGAAACGAAACTTGAGATTAAGATAGCGGGCTATGTGGACATCCCCACTAAAGAAATCGAGTAGGATGGAGAAGAATTTTAATATTCTTCTGATCAATGTGAAAACAAAGATAATGCGGATGACGAGAAGTCGGAAAATATGGAGGACGACGACCATCAGGATCAAGACAATGACGTCTTCTACAACTTCCCAAACCAAAGTGTGAGACGCCAAAAAAGATACAAGAGTAGGCGACACCATAACAGTCTACCAACTAGGCTTAGACCTATGCCTGAGTTCAGGGGTAAGACACATTTCCTTATGAACATTCATGTTGTTGATTGTGCTAAGGATAAGGTGTCAGGAAGATTTTTTAAGGTTGCTAAAGACCCAGGTTTTAAGGCAAGACTGTTGACACTTAAGAAAACCAACAAGGCAAAAAAAAGAGGTGCACCGAAATATTGGATGTCTTTGGAGCTCCAATTATAACGAAAGTTGAGCGGAAAAAAAGATACAATGATTTGAAACAAATGCTGAAAATTTTATGGACAACTGAAATGGAAAGTAGCGATGGAATGAACGCTAGTGATGGGAGTAAAAAGATAGTACCTCCTCACTATTGTAAGTACACCATTCAGGAAAGAAAATTGGTGGTTCAGCAACCAATGAGAGAGCCTAAATCAAACAAGTCCTATGATGGGCCAGAGCACGCCAAGAAAATAGACCTAGCAGAGCCGGGAGAAACTCCTCGACCTGCTTACATTGCCACAGATCTAAGCCGGGAAGAAGAGGACTTACTGATCAAAATGCTTAAAGAATTTTGTGATGTATTTGCCTGGTCGTACAAAGATCTGAAGGGGGTGGACCCTAACTTTTGTGAACATTCAATCACTCTGAAGTCTGATGCAAAGCCAAGCAAACAACGTCCATACACGTACAATGAGACATTCGCCAAAAGGATCAAGGAAGAGATATACAACCTTATGGAGGCTGAATTTATTTATGAGATAGAGCACACAAACTGGGTGTCACCGATAGTGGTGGTACCTAAGAAAAATGGGAAATTACGAGTGTGTGTGAATCTCAAGAAGGTAAACGCAGCAACAATAAGGGACAACTATCCTCTTCCTATCACGGAACACGTCCTTGAACGAGTAGCAGGCAAGCAGGCCTATAGCTTTATGGACGGATTCTGTGATTATAACCAATTGGGGGTCAAACTAGAAGATCAATACAAAACAACGTTTGCAACAGAATGGGGCATATATGCGTTTAGGGTAATGCCATTTGGCTTGACCAATGCTCCAGCCACATTTCAGAGATTAATGACACATGCTTTTAAAGAATACTTGCGAATATTCTTGGATATTTATATGGATGACTTGTGTGTCTATTCTCTATTGAGAGAAGACGATATAGATCATCTTAGAAAGGTATTCGAAAAATGCAGAACGTATAGGATTTGCCTCAACCCAGAAAAATGTGTATTCATGGTATGACAAGGTAAGATCCTAAGCCACATAGTATCGGCTAATGGAATTACCACTGATGAAGACAAGGTAAAGGTGATCATAGAATTGCCAAGACCAAACATTGTACGAGAGGTACAATCATTTATGGGACATTGTGGATACTATCGACGTTTTATCTACATGTACGTTATAATAGCAAAACCCTTGTATATTCTAATCACGATCTTCATATGGACCAACGAATGTGAGGAGTCATTCTAGAAACTAAAAGATGAAATGGTATCTACACCAATTCTAAAAGCACCAGATTGGTCAAAGATCTTCCATGTACATGTAGATGCTTCGGCATTTGCAATAGACTGTATATTAGCACAACCGAGGGAGGGTAACACAGATTTTCCCATCAGTTATGCTAGTAGACAACTCAACAATGCAGAGAAGAATTATACCACCACTGAAAGAGAAGGATTGGGTATGATATATGCGATAAAGAAATTTCGGCATTACTTAATTGCGAACAAATTCACATTTTTTGTGGATCATCAGGCACTCTTGTACTTAGTAAACAAACCTTGTAACACGGGACGAATTGTAAGACGGTTCATTGTGTTGCTGGAGTTTGATTTTACGGTAGTAGTAAAGAAAGGAAAAACTCATCAAAGATCAGACCACCTTTCTCGATTACTACATGGTGAAAAGGCTACTGGGGTAGATGATGATCTCCCAGACGCATACCTGTTTAATATAGAGATGGTACCGAAATGGTCAGAGCAAATTATTCCGTTGTTGACATATGGAATGAATCTTGACGACAGACACACGGTGGAAGATGTCAGACAAGCACAAAATTACACAATGCTTGCGGGAAGAATGTACCATCATGGAAACGATGAGATTCTAAGGTTGTGTATAGGCCCAGAGGAGTATGACGCATATCTAGAGGAGGCCCATATGCAAACAAGGGGATTCCATCGGGGAAATCAAATGACCTATGAACGATTAAGAAGGCTTGGAGTGTATTGACCAAGAATAGCAGGCGATGTAGCTAATTACATCAAAAAATGCAACTTTTGCACATACAATACCACTGTGGATTATGCCACATTATACCAAGTGACAATAGCACCCGCATGGAGTCATGCTATTGTGGAATATTTGACTAATAAGGAGTTTCCAAGAGATTGGTCTAAAGCCAGACAAAAGGCTTTACAAATCGAAGTGAATAGGTATACCCTCATTAGTGACCAATTGTATAAAAGAGGAACTGATGACCAGTTGAGGTTAGTTCCTCATGAAAATGACTACTTTCCATTATTGGAACAAGCTCATGCAGGCATAGCAGGAGGTCATTTTTCAGCGGAGAGAACCTTAAAAATCAATATGGTTGCAGGCATATGGTGGCCGACCATGATTCAAGATGCAGCAGAATTCGTGAAAAGGTGTGATGAATGTCAACGCACTAAGGTACCAGTTAAAAGAGACGAAATGCTTTTAAGACCAATGATGAGTGCTCGAGCATTCGCTAAATGGGGATTGGACTTTGTTCGTCCTATTACTCCACCAGCGTATCGTTCACAAGCACAATACATCATAGTGTCCACGGATTACATGACCAAATGGGTGGAAGAAAAAGCCACAACGAAAGCAGATGCTAGAACCACGACACAATTCTTATATGAATATGTGTTTACACGGTATGGCCTTCCAATCGAGCTGGTGAGTGATAGAGGGACACACTTTGTAAATGAAGTTATCCAACATCTCTTAAATGAGTTTATGGCAATTCATCGCAAATCTGCACCCTACCATCCACAAGCCAATGGCCAAGCAGAAGCGACCAACAAAATATTGTGCACAGTTCTTACGAAACTGGTTAGTGAAACAAGAACGGACTGGGATCAAATGCTATATTCAGCATTGTGGGCTTATCGAGTTGCATATAAAACAACACTCAATGCTACACCATTTAATATGGTATATGGGTTAAATGCAATATTGCCTATTGAATTTTTTATTCCCACACTAAGGGTAGCCAAACAATTGGACTGGACGGGGCATGAGCTTTTAGAACAGTTAGCGGACCTTGAAAAATTAGATGAGTTACGACTCAATGCTGTAGCAGCCATTTATGGCAAAAAAAGACAACAGAAATAGTTTTTTGACAAACATGTCAAAAACAAGGACTTTAAAACGGGAGACTATGTCTTAGTATACACCCTTAAACAGCATGCCAAGAAGCTAAAGAAAAGAGGAATGGGGCCTTATTTGATCCAAGAAATATCGTCCAGCGGAGCAGTAAAACTGTCGACACTAGATGGAAAAGAAATGCCGAACTGGATTAGTGGGTGTCGTTTGAAAAAGTATCTTCTACCTTTAACTCCGGAAATGTTGTTTCAATTGCATTACGGCAAAGCCTATAGACAGGAACAACAACGAATTCAAGACCAAGCACAACAAGAAGCCAAGGAACACATTGCTAAGCGAAAACAGTTTCTAAGGACAATAAACATGGTCACACCAATGATGACTGACGAATATCCTCTTTTGACATTCCGAACAATCGAAGTGGCTATACAAAGTGAAGAATTAGCAAAGACAATAACAAACTTTATGGCTCAGGACGAAAGCACCATTGACAACTTGGAAAATACGTGGTGTAGTCCTTACATAAAAGCTTATGCAGGCACAGAACAAGTTGAAATCTATGCATTGCTTGACACTGGGACAAAATTGAGTGTCATCAGCTTTGAGCTCTTTCAGAAACTTGGACCAATGAGGAAATTCCCAGAGACACACAGGTTGAAAGTAGCATCGGGTGATGAGGTGACCACATTGTGGTCTATTATGTTACAAATCACAGTGCAGGGATACATGTACACTAACCAGTTCCATGTACTGCCACCAATTAGATTAGCAACGCCATGTATCTTAGCAGTGTCATGGATGAAAGCTAATAGGGTATTCATTGATTTGGATACTAATGAAGCACTGTTCAGAAATGAAAACTTTTCAGAACCCTTCTTATCATATGACCAATACATGTCAAGGTGGAGAAAGGAGTCAATACATCCGCAAAGCATTGACCAACAACAAACAAAGTTTACATGTCAAAAAATGTATTATCAACAATCAACAATCATGCAGGGAACCAGGCAAGTTTGGGTACCACGGACAGATCTAGCCGAGGTACAATTTCATCAAGGGCGGAAATATCAAGTTTGGCTCGAGCAAGACAACTTAATTCCTGTAAAAAGTGGATAGAAGAACAGACAAAACACCCAAAGCCAGCAAAGCTTCAAAGAAAAATTATCAACCAGTCGAATCCGCAACGGACTATATTGGTATGGCGTCCAAAATTACCAATTCAGAACGTGCCAACAACACAAGTATGGATGTCGAAGAAGACCAACGAACAGTTGTCTACAATTGTCAATGATAAGCTAGATCATACAACCATCACGCGGAAACACGCAGCATCCACAACAACAACCACGAGGATCTGTACAACTAGAGTAATCAAAAAAATATGAAAACAAAAGAATGTTCATCCAGAACATGCAACAAAGAATACAACAATATCGACTTCAACGGAG
The DNA here is from genome assembly GCF_014529385.1 of Adiantum capillus-veneris. Taxonomy (NCBI): domain Eukaryota; kingdom Viridiplantae; phylum Streptophyta; class Polypodiopsida; order Polypodiales; family Pteridaceae; genus Adiantum; species Adiantum capillus-veneris. The sequence continues at coordinate 167,065,298 of NC_140931.1, read as the reverse complement.
CCACAAACACAAGTTCAAAAACCTTGGAAAACCATCAAACAAAGAGCGGCATATTTACAACTTCTTCTCGCAAAGAAAATCTGCCAGCCAACTCAAGCTACCACAGGAAACCTCAACGACAAATGCCAATAAGCGAATCGCTTATACCTTCCTCTTACACCGCATAAATTTTTTCTAAATGCATTGACTGTGCATGCATATAGGGCTACATTACAAGGCCTGCATTAGCACGCATTCATGCCCATGCACAACACATACCCTTGACGATACCCTGTCGTCCGAGAGGACTCCAACTAGGAGGGGGGGAGGCATTCCAAATGCGGACTCACGTCATATATTAGAGGGCAATGTTTGTGATTAATTTTTCAATCATTTTTGCGTTTTATAGTGTGAGTTTTGAGAAAAGAATATGCCCTCGTAATTAATCAGAATTGGGGACCAAATGATCATATATGAGCCCCTAGGGATGTGTATATACTATAAAGAGAGTCAAAACTGGCCAAAAACCGTCGAAAAACAGCAAACAATAGGCCAAGGTTGACGATTAAGAGTGAGAATGTACATAGACGAGAGAAAAGTGAGCTACAAAGTGTTTTTCTTTTCATTGGTATTTTTATAGGTTAGAATTGCTATTTTCAGGTTATTTTGGGATTTATTTGCTTTATTTTAGCCATTTTCTAGCAAAAAATATAGAAAAATTCCATAATCCAGATGGAAACACAACAAAAGAGACGCCTAATCAGAGCAAGGTAAAGAGGACACAGAAAAAATAGGGACTACAAAGGTGACAGGGCAAGAATGACCACCGTCATGACGGGACCTCCAAAAGGAGAAACCTGCAAAAATTGTGAAACTGGAGCAAACGAGGTCCAAATCACAAAATTTGTGAGCCTAAACCGCATCTCACAAAAAGTTATGGCCATAGGTAAAAGATGGAAAAATTTCGTGTCGGAGTCTCGATTACATATAGAGGGGCTAGGCTAGAAATCTCTCATTTGAGTCATTTTCCATTGTGAGAGAGAGAGAGCTCCCTATAGCAGTTGAGACTTCGAGGAGCTCATCCATCACGCACGGTCACCAGATCGACATCAGATATGAGAGGTATGCTTGTCAACACTGACTCTAAGTGTTGTTTATTTCAGTCAATCGCAAAACCTCGCCAACACCACCATCACAATCTGTGCACACATACTGTAGACTGCTTGTTAGGAAGACCTAGAGGCCACCAAATGGAACCAAAATTGAAAGGCACAATGCCTATAGCTTAGGATCAAGCCTATGACCTCGGAAAGCGTGAAGGAAGCCGCCCAAAAAACCCTAATTTCACAAGACCTGCAGAAGGGCAGCTGAACCAAAGTGATCAGAAATGAGCCAAAACTCATAGGCAGCAAGCCAATAACCTCGGCAAGCCAACTGAATGGTTAGACCATGAAAAAGTTCTTCAAAACGGAGCCTAAAGTCCCTATCTGACGGAAACTGCGCAAAGCATCACGATACTCTAACAGGCCGACCAAGTGACCAAATGTTAACCCTCACGGCTCACGGACACCCCATCACCTACGGCGGACGTGTATTATGTATTTGGTAGAGTCAGGTACCGGGCTTGTCGGACCAATAGGAAAAGGGTAAGAGTGATCGCCGATGAGAGGCGCACTCTAACTGGGACATTCAAGGGATTAGTTGGCTAAGCATGGGCGCCCAAGTGTGAATGGGGTGAGCTCATATAAAAGCCAACTAAACCTAAAATTCACTCATTCTCTCATTTGTGCAATAGAAGAGTGCTCTTGCTCCATCTCCATCTCCATCTTCTTCTTCTTCACCTCCTTGTGTGTGTGTGTGTGTGTGTGTGTGTGTGTGAGAGAGAGAGAGAGAGGGAGAGTGTGTGCGATCGAGCATTACGAAGGCACGACAACGGCGAAGCGGTTGAGCGCGGCATGACTGCAGCTTCTTCTTCATCGCGGCGAGGAATCCACCACGAAGGCGAGCGTAGAGCGGTGAGTGACACACCCTTTGCTCTCTTGAGCTTGCTAGTTTAGGCTTGTTGTGTGCTTGGAGCCATTTGTGGCTCGCACACGGTGTATTGGCAAGTCCCTTGCTTCGATAGTGCGGCAAGGAGCGCACATTTTTGGCGTCGCTGCCGGGGAAATGCCCTACACTAAGCTCGGTTAAGCACTTTACGCTTTCTTGTGGTGCAATTTCTATCATAGGAAAGGCAGGGAATGAGTGTGTGTAGTTGTGTGGAGATTTCTGTTTTTTGCGTTTTCTGCGTTTTCTACGTTTTCTGGTTTGCACTGCACAGTTAGCATTTCTTGCGTTTTTGCATTTTCTGCATTTTCTGGTTTGCACTGCACAGTTCTGTCAAGTTTCAATTTTCTGCATTTTCTGGTTTGCGCTGCACAGTTCTGTCAAGTTTTAATTTTCTGCATTTTCTGTGTTTTCTGGTTTTTTGCACAGTTAGACGCACAGTTAGTTAATTAAGTAGGCTAGTAATTAGGTGAGACAGAAAGTAGGTAGGTGAGGTCAACGCGCACCAAAACGCGTGCCAAAAAAAAAAAAAAAAAAATCTGGAAAAAATTCCGAAAAATAAAAACGTGAGTGAGGGGGAGGATAAATTTTCGAAAATAAAAAACGTGAGGTATAAAAACGGACGGGTTGGTTTGTATAAAAGATAGATCGGGATCGGGATCATTTCCCCAAGCCCAGGCCCAGGCCTCAGTCCTATGATATATACTAGACTCACTCTTATATATATACCCTACTCCCTCAAGAGGGAATGAGAGCATGTGGGACAAGTCCTCCACTCTCCTCCCTTCTCTTCCCACTTGCACCCTTAGACTTGCTATTTGGAGCCTAGTTCCCCAGCTAGGAAAAGACTGTTTCGGGCTTTTCTAGAGCAAAATAGAACCAAACGGTGGGCTGTAAAGCACAGCGCGTCCCTCCTAGCGATACGCTCATTTCGAGCTATCACACGGCCCATTCCACGACACGCTCTAAAAAATCTAGCAAAAAAACAAACAAAAAACACGCAAAAAACTAGTCACAAGGCCTCCTAGAGCAGCTTTTTGACACCTTAGGGTATCAAAAACACATGCACTTACGCTCTGGGCGGGTGCTAGAACACGAGCATATTGAGGGTGCCTCTGTTCATACGGACACCCATTACCCATCCACGATAGGCTCTAGACCCTCAGCGGGGACACAAGGTAGCACCACCCAAGACCCTAAAATAGCCGCTAGTGATTCCTCCTCTGACTCAGAAATCATGGAAGCATACCCTACCCAAAACACTGAGAGAGAAGTCCATGCACCTCCCGAAGCTCCACAGCCTAGTACTAGTATGTTTAGCCATTTCATGGAAACATTAGGTAGAGCTACTCGCTCGGAACCTGATGCAAATGAAGCACACGAAGGGGGTGGGAAAGTGGACTCTCCTTTCACATCGCACGTGGACCCCACACCCCCAAAGAGTGTCCATGTGGATATTCTTACCAAGAAGGCCCTGTTGAGCTGCCTCCTTCAGAAGTTCCCTCTAGAGTACCGTTGGTGACAAGTAAAACCACGAGGAGCAACATTGCTTCTACCTCACAAGAAACCGTTAACACGTCGACTCTAGAAGGATTGTTCATTAATGATCATTGGACATACGACCTCCACACTGAGGTGTTGACGGATCTACACTCTGGCCACGCCTACCATGTAGGATGGATAGAGATTGTACAATCCACCTCTAGTGCCACGAGCATCGAAGATCAACAGAAAATGATCTGTAATGTTATCCATGGCATTATTCAATCAGAAAGGAAAAACCGAGGGGTAAATATACTCTCAACTGGCCCCATGAGATTTTTGGATACGAGCAAGGCTCAACAGCCTACTCTATCACAAATGGAGACTCCTCTAATGAGTACCATGGACCCATCTTAGGTCATTTCACCTGGGGTCTCTATGCAATCTGAGCCTCCGAGCGACAACTTTAGCTTCCCTAACTTGGCTCAACCCTCTATTAAGGAAGACACAGTGCTCACTCCAGGGATAGGCCTGACAGAGAATGTACCGATGACATCTACGGTTAGCGCAGTGCCACTATCTAGTGTCGTAGTACCTAATATGGGGCCTCGACCGTATGTGCCTCTAGCCCCTTATGCACACATGGCCCCCACACCTCCAATTGTACCACTTGTTTATGCTCCTCGAGTGCCGCTCCCTAGCCCTTATCTGAGTGGACCTATGCCCGGTTATGTTCCATATCCTGCATCATCCACACATATGCCAAGACCGGTACCCGTCCCTCTCCCACATATGATTCCAAGAGTACCTCCACCGGCCCTGCCTCCTCACATAGGTGACTTGGCAGTGTTTGCTCAAACCATAGGTCGATCTATCGCGGAAAATATGCGTCATGCATCTGATAGAGATCCTAGAAGTAAGGCAGTACAAATTGCCAAACTCACGCAAAAATTCAATGGGGACGAAGATGCTAGAAAACACATTGAAGTGTTTGAACAAGTATGTGATTCCTTAGGGGAACGCAACGAACTACATAAGTGCAATGCCTTAAGCTTGACATTAAGTGGGAAGGCTGGAGATTGGTATAGAACCCTAAGGGTGGACGAGAAAACAATCTACCCTACCCTTCGAAGGTTGTTTCTAAAGGAGTACATACGAGAAGGTGTGCTTTGGGGTGTAGCATCTCAGCTACAGAAGGCCGAACGTAAGGAAGGAGAGTCAGTAAGGGACTTCATTAGTCGTCTAAAGCACTTAAACTCTCGCTGCCCTGTAAATGAGCGCTTCAACAATAACCAACTGCTTGATCGATTCATTCGAGGGTTGAGGAATGAAGGAATCTATAATGGACTAGTGATTAGAGGTATCACAACCTGGGAAGATGTCACTGCCAATGCAATCCAATTAGAGGACAACTTGATGATAGCAGGCATGAGGGTGTCTACTGACACGAGATCCACTAGCTCAGAAGCCATTGGGTATGAACCCATGACTGCAAAGCCCATTGCCAATGAGCCAAAGGTATTTGAGACATTCTTGACAGACCTCACCAAGGCAATCCAAGAGTCTCTTAAGGATAATCGACCCCCTCAAAATAGTCACATGTATCCAAGAAGGGAGCAACAATGGTGTTCCATTTGCTTAGGTCCACATAGCACTAGTGAGTGCCCTACGTTTAGAGTACAATTTAATTGAACTTGCAACGCATGTGGTAGGTATGGTCACCAAGCTAAGGATTGTTTAATGATCAAACGTATGATGGCAAATAGACCACCTGTAGCCTGGACGGATGCACCTCGAGCTCCTGTATTGATGCCTGCTCCACCTGTTGAGCAACTACCGCAACACATGGTCCCTAGATCTCAAAATGTTGTACAAGCTACACCGCTACCACCTCCTGTGCTAGGACCGCAGCCCCCGCATCCAAGAGTCGCCCCTATGAACCAAGTGGGTTGCGAGCCATCTAATGCTTATGCAGATGGCTGTGAGGAGGAAATAGACACTAGTATTGCCTACGGACTTGATACATTGGAAGAGTGTCCTATATACTACATGGAAGATTGTTGGGGGCAAGTCAAGCCGGTTTATCAAGTTGCTGCTCTCGCATCCAGAGGTCAAAATATCAACACCCAGGCTAGGAGGCCACCTCTTCAATGCTACGAGTGTGGTGGACCACATCGGGCAGCGGAGTGCCCTATTAGGCTGCAAAAGAATGCTGCACAGATGCAAATGAATCAAGGGAGCACGTCTGCAATGCCAATACTCACATGTAATCGTTGTGGCATAGATCACTTGATTGCCCAATGCCCCTATAACCCAAATGCGCCTAAAATCACACCCCTAAATTTGGTCGAAATTGCTAGTGTGACATCGCCAATACCACCCGTCGCACCCGCTTATGCGATTACACGGTCCATGCTTCAAGGGCCAGGCCATATCCTCGAAGAGAGAGATACCGCTTCAGTTATCCAAGCAAAGAAAAAGAAGACACGAAGGAAGAGGTCGCAAAATACGGGAAATTCAAAGCCAAGTTCCAAAACAAACATAGGAACAGGAGATGACCCTGTGTATATGAATGACCTCGAGGATGATTCAGATTCAATCAAGACAATGGAGACTAGAACCAATACCACAAAGGGAAAGACCGACAAAGAAAACCGTAACATGGAACCAAATGAAAACCGAATAAGAGAAAACCATAAAGAGCCTCTGAAAACACCACAAGTGTTTCCAAATCCAATCCAAGACCCCCAAGATAAACTGCAGGGGCAAAAAGGGAAGAATCGAAAGAAGAAGATTGGGACGTACCCAAACCCAGTAGACGAGATTGAGCAGGTGAAACATCTAAGAGGTTTAGTGGAGGAGACTCAAAGGAAACTAGAACCAAAATCCATGCATGTCAAAATTCATGACACAGTGTTTCCCACGCAAGTTCATCCACCCCACATGAACCATAGACCGTTAGCCATATCTAGTATCATCCAAGAAGGGAGTGAGGACGGGACATCAGAAAGTGAGCATACACCTTTCTTGTTGGAAAGGATGTTTAACGAAGGAATACCTGATCCCATTGAGGAATATGAGATTCCATCCTCACCATTTCCTACTCAAGGACCTACACCCTGCAAAATGCCAATGAATGTTGCCAAACTAGTGGACTTCATGTCTTCTGAGGTCCGAACCACGATCATAGCAAAGCTGTATGGAGATCCTGAATTATTCCTTGCACTTCGAGCATTCCTTAACGGAGAGCTACGAACGGGATTACCACAGTTTGCGCAACCAAATAGGCCTGACTCGATTATGATTGATGAGGAAAATCATGTGCAATCACTTGACTTAGATGGACACGAGTCTATGATCGAGGTACCCATTAACGAATTAGGGCAGTATTTTGAAGGCGACGAGTCTAATGCGACCCTACCCATCACTACCAAGGGATTAACTATAAAGGGAATTCTTGATGGTGGTGCGGGAGTTAGCATCGTTACAAAAGATTGTTGGGAATCCATGGGAAAACCCCGCCTCAGTGTTACTAACATTGTGGTAAAGATGGCAAATGGTACCATAGCCAAACCTATGGGGATGCTCAAGGATCTTAAGATCAAAGTTCTAGGACACAAGGTACGACATACGTTCATTGTAATGGATTTCTCTAAACACCTTATGTCATATGAAATGATTTTAGGACGACCATTCATGAGGGAAGCACAAATGGTTCATGATTGGTCTAAAAATCATGTCTATTTGCAATTCCAAGACTCTGTCCTTAGAGTGGATTTGGTGACTGGTAAGGTACACCCCCTAGGGAGTAAAACCATTATTGATCATCGCTCTAACACCACAGTTCACTCGGCCCCACTACAATATTGTTACACTTGTAAGAAGGATACAGACATTGGCCAAGATTCTCCTTATATGGATATCCTACCTGGGATGACTGAGTCGGACAATGTGGATTGGGTCCACCTAGCAGCAACCATAGACACTTGGGGAAATAGGGGGACGACCTGGGTAACACCTGAGGGGGATGAAATACCTGTACCCTTAAATATTCTACAAGCAATGCATATCGCTTCCGACAAGACTCATCCTAATGTAATGAAGAAAACATACAAGTGGGTCCCTAAAGCTTCTTTAGTGACCATAGCTATTGCTAAAAAACAGAAGACTTGTAAGAAACGTACCACTCGCTCCAAGAAAAGTAAGAAAATGTTGCGATGGATCCCTAAACGACTATTGGAAGCCCAAGAGAAAGAACGATTTGTTCCACCTAGCTCAGGAAGGGGGGAGTCCCATGAAGCTTCTAGCTCCTCATGTAATACATCCATAGAGGTAAAAGCTTCTACACAGCCTCCATCTATAGTAGTGGACCTCCATGAAGCTACAAAAGAATCCACACCTCCCAGTGTTCAAGAATCACCTGATGAACCACTTCAAGTTCGATCCTGGGAGAGTACCTTACCACCCTTGCAGCTTGACGAGGCACCTAGGGTAATAGAAAACTACTGGCAAAAATCCTCACCTATTACCAACTGGAACAATTGGTTTTAAAGGGTGACAAGCTCATTTCAAATGGTATGATCTACCCAAGGAAGGGGGGAGTGTTTGTGGACATCCACTATTCACTTGCTTCCCTCTCAACCTTTTTCCCTGACCTCTCAATCACCAATCTTAGGGAATGTACATATAAAGCTTTATACTCACAAAAAACAAAAAAATAAAGAGCAAGAGAAATTAGCAAACGAGTATGCGCAATAAAAGTCAAAACATTGACCCAGACCTACACATTTACATCTGGTACAGTGAAACAGAAACCTATGCCATAAAACACCTTTGATCCTCATCACTTGAGTGATGGAGGGTAGGTAAGATTAGTACGATAGGAGTGTTTCTGTTGTAGAGTTGAGTGATTAGAAAAGTTCTCTTTTTCCACTAATGTGCCTCCTGGAGGTATTCCTTTTGTTTCCTAGTGTGTACAGGAGCGTGTTGCTATTGATAGGATTTGGACCTTCATGGAACCTTTCTCTCGTTCACACTTCAAATCAAGCGCGACCATCAACACAAACAGGTGTTTCTTGTCCATTAGCATTGCCCTTTATCTTTTTTGCATCCATGTTTGTCTGCTTTGATTGTGATTGATAGCATAATATTCAGTGCATTTGCTTAGTATCAAACATGTAATTCAATGTAATCTTTTGTCATAATCAGTTGTCTAGGTTTAAGACTCAAGCAGTCCGACTAAGCTAGTTTGACCAAGTTAGGTGTTAGAGATCTTCTCTTAATACCATGGGGAATGCCTTCCTAATAAGCAATGGTTACTTAGGTTCTTAATCCGATTTAAGCAGCATTGTCTGAAATGTACTAGGGCTTTCTAGTGGGCTTAACCCTATTGACCTTTAGTTTAAGTATTATAAAGGGAGTTTACTAATGTGATGAGCCTGGGGAGGGTAACAGTGTTATATGACCCCCCAAAGTTACAAAATTAAAATGCTGAAAATGAACAAACAAAAAATCAAAGTGCCACAATGTAAAATTTTAAGTTGGAAGAGAAATCCCTGCTTAAATTGGTACTTCACTCAGATGTATCGCCTATGGTACTAGAGCCCTAGAGGTTCCCAGTGTGGGCGCTTTTCCTTGAAAAGCAAAAAACCCAAGGCATACAAAATAAGCACACACATCATAATTGAATCAATGTGAAAAGACTTTGGGGGGTCAACGAAAAGGTAATCAGTCAGGCGATGATTTCATGAGAAATTCCTTTTATCGTAGCTTAACTACAAAGTCTTCTAGATATAGCCTCTAGTCAGCCCTCGAACATGAATACTTGGCTCTCGCGATTAAACAACTTAATCGACCACAGAAAATTAAGAAGCTTACCCATGGTATTAATATTCGATCTCTAGTGCCTTTCGACCGTCAAATTAGCGACCCCAGACTTGTTTAACTTTTTAGCTTTACATCTGTTTATGCATTTGATTACATTGCAATTTAATGTTCATTGCTGACAAATTGTTTGAAATTTTACCAATCAATGTGTCTACCTAAAACTGCATATGCTTTTTAAGAGAATGCAATTACTGTGCCAATGTTGTTTGATTTTGCAGTGACTGAAGAAGGCTACGGACATTCATCTCAAATGCTCTTCCATCTCGACGAACGAGCTTCAACTCAATAGCTTCCGAGGACGGAATCTACATCAGGAAGGGGGGCATGTTAACCCTCACGGCTCACGGACACCCCATCACCTACGACGGACGTGTATTATGTATTTGGTAGAGTCAGGTACCGGGCTTGTCGGACCAATAGGAAAAAGGTAAGAGTGATCGCCGATGAGAGGCGCACTCTAACTGGGACATTCAAGGGATTAGTTGGCTAAGCATGGGTGCCCAAGTGTGAATGGGGTGAGCTCATATAAAAGCCAACTAAACCTAAAATTCACTCATTCTCTCATTTGTGCAATAGAAGAGTGCTCTTGCTCCATCTCCATCTCCATCTTCTTCTTCTTCACCTCCTTGTGTGTGTGTGTGTGTGTGTGTGTGTGTGTGTGTGTGTGTGTGAGAGAGAGAGAGAGAGAGAGAGGGAGAGTGTGTGTGCGATTGAGCATTACGAAGGCACGACGGCGGCGAAGCGATTTAGCGCGGCACGACTGCAGCTTCTTCTTCATCGCGGCGAGGAATCCACCACGAAGGCGAGCATAGAGCGGTGAGTGACACACCCTTTGCTCTCTTGAGCTTGCTAGTTTAAGCTTGTTGTGTGCTTGGAGCCATTTGTGGCTCGCACACGGTGTATTGGCAAGTCCCTTGCTTCGACAGTGCGGCAAGGAGCGCACACCAAATGACACCAAATTTGACAAGGTACATCCAAAAGAGGTCAACTACGAGTTGGAATGTGTCCACTCAAGAAAAAGCTCTTCCACTAGGGCAAACGCCAGCAACAGGCCAAAAAGACGTCCAAATGGTCGTTCTTGGTGATGTAAACACCAAAAGAACAACCGATTTCTTTGATGGAAGGTCAAAAGGAAATGAAAGTCAACCTGAGTTATACAATGACCGAAAAGAACGGCGACCATCACCTAAGTGGTCTACTCCGACTCCAGAAATAGCTAAGTGCTGCAAACAGGTAGTACACTTTTCCAAATTGATTAAAACTTAATGTGTGTGTCTAGGAGAGCCTACAAACACCATTGTGGTCAACTAACATCAAAAAACTTATAAAAATGACTAGATGCTGAGTCTATCGCGATAGACTGGCTCATACACTTAGACAAGTAAAATTTTGATTGTGACTTCATAAAGGGTACTAACAAGGAATAATGACCACAAATATCAAATCAAAGTGCAAAATTGCTCTCTCTTGACCAAGTAACTGAGTCTATCGCGATAGACAAACTATTTTATCTTTGGGAGGAGGCTTTTCAAAATTTTCACAAGGATAGACTTGGGGAAGCATATGGAGGCAGTACACCAAATTTTGAGACAAGATGGACTCATATGGCAAGCCGAGATAGACTTGACAACACTTCAGAGTCAGAACAGCACACCTCCAGGGAAGACAGTTAAAATTCACATGTGAGAGGTCAAGAAACCTTACATCAACTAGGAGAAGGCAGATAGATGACTACAGAGCCAAAATATAACAAAAGGACACTAAGTCTTAGTCTATCGCGATAGACTAAGTAGAATGACAAAGGGGCATCTGATAAAAAATTGGAATCAATAGTTGGCTTCAGCATGATGCAAGAGGACTACCCACTAAGTTTGAGCCCAAAACAACACAAAATGAGGGAGATAGACCAACATCTCCTTGAAGGGAATCTGAAAAAATGGACGTTGATCCAAAAAGGGATCACTTGACATCCACTTGAGATGGAAATGGAATCAGATCATGTACAAGCCACGAGGAACCAACTAGTAAAGTCACATGTGGAAAATATATCTCCTGTCAAAAGATAGCTAGTCTATCGCGATAGACTAGGCAGAAGTTGCAAATGAGCTGATTTTCAGTTTGTGACTATAGGGTGACCTTACATGCCCTATGCACATACACCACACAAAATTTCAAGGCATTTGGACTTGTTCTCCTTCATCAACAACATTAATTTGAAGCCGCGAGAGTCGGACAATGAAAGAGCTTGTCTATCTGCTAACATTATACCTTAACTCATCTTGGGATTAAGAAGGCTCACCTAGATGCATGATTAAGTGGTAATCAATTATAAAAGAAGTACTATGTTTGTACATAATCGTTACTTGTGAATACAGGATCCATGGACGCTTCTCCGGGAAAAAGAAAAGGCAAGAACCTGGCAACGAAAGGTGCAATACCATATGCACTTCTACCCAATTCATTAAAGCTAGCAGCCACATGGATACCTGCAGACATGCAACATGCAGCAGCCTTCCAAATCTACCAAGGTTCCTATGTGGATGACAAAGGAAATTTAGTGGATACAGTAATGATCCCCAAGGAGGTAGAAAATTACCTGAAAAGATCACCTCAAAGGTCATGGCTGAAAAAAGTTGGCTTGTGGAACTTTGTTTCACTACCACCAGTGGGGATAGACTTCAAGAGGGTACAACAACTAATTGAGACTATCAAAGAAGACAAAACTTGCAGGGTTGCAAGCATGGATAATGAGGTGATGGAAATTCATATCACCAAGGAAATCATCAAAGAAGCATTAAAATTGTCTGATCAGGGAGCCAACATGAGAGAAAGAAGGAAGAATCTCACAGTCTACTTGCAAAGATCCAAACTGCCTTCTTTTGAACTCATAGCAAACCCGGAAGTAAGAGAATTGACACAAGTATAAAGTCAATGTTTGTTGAGCTACAGCAAGAGACCGCCTAGATACACTACACCACACGGGGTCATCTCAACAACAATGACCTGGGCTATGGGAATGACACATGAGTTCTATATAGATCATGCATCATATCTGTTTGAGGAAGTGACAAAGCTATGGCAGGACAAGCCAAATTACATTGCAGCAGGAGAAGTCCTCACCAGAATAATATACCAGGCCATAGGCATGGCAGATCAGATACCACCTGCTCCTCATCAAAACGACTGGCTGGTATTAAGAAAGAATATTGAAGACAGATCACAAAGGCGAGTATCGGCCTCTACTAACACCATTGGAGGACGCAGGCTGGAAAGAGTCACCAGAAGTACAAAGGAAAAGATGGAAGAAGAAATAAAAGCTGAAGAAGAAGATTTGAGACTAAAGAAGCGAAAAGTGGAAATGGAGAACAACACCAGATTGCAGAAGGTAGCAAAAATGGAAAGAATGCTAGAAGGCTTTGTACTCGAGAGATCTCTACGAGGCAATTTAGGCACCACTTGGAGACCCTCTAGTAGCACTTACACATTGAGAACAAAGAATAAACACAATCCAGCTTTTGAGTTGGACTGGTTTGAGAGGTACATCCAAGAGAGGAATGCTATGGATGAACCGGAACTGCTACTTGAAGAGGAGGATCTCCAAACCTTGAGAGATCAGTTGAGGCCAACTTCACGAGATCAGGAAACACCACCTCCATCTCCAAGGCCAGAGACAAGTGAAAGGCAATCAACCCCACCTGCTGACTCTCCTCCGCATTCAGAGAGCTCACATCGTGATGAGAGGGTTCCTACACCACCCAATGAAGAGGAAGAAGAAGAAAGGACATATGACCACCCAAACACTGGAACAGTATCAAACATTGATAACATAGAGGTAGATCTGACAAGAGAAAAAGCTTCCTCCTCGCAAGAAATTGAGTTAGAAGCTACTATAAACCTGGATTTACAATCAATGGAGACTCTACTAAACCAAACGAGATTGCACAGTCGGTTGTTAGCCGACCAGAACAGGGCAAACAAAAGGAAATTAGAAACAACCCATCAAGAAGTTCTGAAGTTGCAGGAGCAAAGAGATGACACCCTTAAACTGATCAGCATTAGAGATGCTGAGATCTTGGGGCTCAAAAGCAGAGTAAACCTCCTCAAGGAAAATTTACAGGAGTCAAAAAATTTCAATGCCATTTGTGAAGATACAATCAATGTATTTCTTGAAGACGTCAATGACAGAGATGAACAAATCCAAAGGTTGGAGACAAAAAAGCAAGATGCCCTGGAGATAGCCAAAAGTTTGCAAGTCGTAATCGATGACTTACAAATTGAAGTGAAGGATTTGAGAGCAGTAACAGATATACAGGCAAGGGAGATAGAAAGAGCAAAGAAACAAAAAACGCTGCTACCAGCAACACCGGTGGTCCAACCGCAAGAAAAAGTGGCGGCACTGAAGAGAGAGTTGGAATTGGAAAGAAAACAGCGATTAATGATAGCCAAAAGTGCACTTAGAGCAGAGGATCAATTGCAAAGGAAAATCTCGGACTTACAAAGTGAACAACAACAAGGACCAGCTCATGACAGTGAAATAGAAAGCATTGTTTCCAAGTCCCTCAGGGAAGAAAATGAAAATTTGCACATTAGGGTAAAAGAGTTAGAAGAGTCTGCAGCCCAAAAGGAGATGGAATTTCAACCACTCCAAATCAATAATCGAACAATGGCTGCACAAATTGCAAGTCTCCAAACTGCAAGGCAACACCAAGGGCAGGTACGGGTGCACCTGGAGCAAGCAGCCACGGATTTGGCTGGACTGGTAGAACTATATGGGGTTGTTGATGACTATGAGGAAGAATCAGATGACCATGGGGCCCCAAATACGCAGAGTGATCAAACTGGCTCCAATAACCAAGAAGAAGACGAAGATTCAGTCACAAAATTTGAAGAGCAGAAGCTAGCCGAACAGATGGAAAAGCAATCAGAGATGATGTGGTACAAGGCCATGCAACTAGAGAAGGAGATGCTACAAGGGCTCTCCAGATCAGGCAAGACAGTAGCAGAGCTACGGGAAGAGTGGAATGCCCCGATGTTACCCTATGCTCTGCTAAAATATGAAACTCTGACACATCATGGCGAGCGAGTCTATGCGATATAATGTGTTTCTACATCAAATAAACCAGGAAGGAGGACAACGACATTGAAGACAAAGACAGTCATGTCGTGGTAGACATGAACTAGGAGGGGGGGAGTGTTGGAGCCCAACTTGTCCAAATGTTGTAATGAGCCCACCTTGTAAAGCCTATCAAATTCCCATTTTTATGTCAAAGATTTCTTATCATTTTGATCCACTTGTCTGGGTTATGTAAAGATTAATCAGTCAGTCACGACCCAGATGTGTTTCCACTTTGTAATTATGATGAAGAGAACCCCATGTACATTTTTGGGCTAAGGTGACTAAAGTATAAAAGTCACCTTAGAACCATTTTTTAAAACATTTGAATAATTAATCCTGTGTCGTACGAGTCTGGGGGAGAGAGAGAGAGAGACTGTGTCTTATCCTCTTCGTAGCGCTCATCTCCCTCACCGGATTCACGACGTGACCACACCATCGCGGTAGCCTCTCCGAGAGCTACGCGCCCACACCACGCATTCACCTTTTCGACCTGTTCGCGAGCGATCCTTCCTCGAGCTTGTCTTGCTTGTAAGTAGCACAAAAAGTGTCTGTTTTCAACAATCAAGTACTTTATGGAATGAGTGAGAGATTAGCTACACATAGATACTCATAGACTTAGGTTTCGCACACTTTTAGATTATGACCTGTGAGTCTATCGCGACTATATTCGAGATAACTAGGGTTAAATCTGGTGAGATTAGACTTATAGGTAAGTATATCCTATTGAGAGGATGATGCCTAGCAAGTTTGATGCGATTCTGAGTTCATCTGAGGTGTAAACGGTGTTGTGAGAATTTAGGGATAGAGTGGGTTGCATTCAATAAGGGTTAATGATTGATGCATCATAGAAGTGCGTATGTGTAGATTGGTCTCAGCCTGACAAGCTAACGAAATTGCCTCTGTGCACCTATGGGTTAGTCGTGTCATCGGATGATAAGTATGTTGTCTGTGTTGTGCTTGTGAGCATGAACAGGGGAGTAGTTTTCCCTAAAACATTGAAAAGCATTGTGTATGAGCCAATGGTTGGGTAACTTGAGTTGATAATCCATCTCATTGATTGGCTTCAATATTTGAAAAGGACCATAGTATCTTTTTGCTAATTTAGTATATACTTTTGATGGCCCATAGGATTTTTTCCTGTCGTTTGCCTCAATTGAGTCTTGGGAAAGTTAAGTAAGCCTTTGTTGAGAGATGGATATAGCCTCCTTAATGTTTTGCAAAGATTCTTGTAGGTCACGGCTATACTCATCGGCGACGAAGATCTTCCCATGTACTTTGAGTAGCAAGGGACTTTTAGGTTTTCCTTCAATGATTTTGAAAGGTTATTTTCCCATAGAAGTATGGACATTATTATTGTACGCATACCCTACAAGAGGTAAGTA
The DNA here is from genome assembly GCF_014529385.1 of Adiantum capillus-veneris. Classification (NCBI taxonomy): domain Eukaryota; kingdom Viridiplantae; phylum Streptophyta; class Polypodiopsida; order Polypodiales; family Pteridaceae; genus Adiantum; species Adiantum capillus-veneris. Next base: position 167,049,407 of record NC_140931.1, on the reverse strand, counting down.
CTTTCCCCATTGTAGCATTGTATATACTTTTGTAACATAAGTCTTTAGTAGATCGAGTATCGTAAGATTGTCTATCTCACTTTGGCCATCCATTTGTGGGTGATAGGCCAAAGAGAAATTTAATCTTGTACCTAGATTTTCAAAGAGACCTTTCCAAAAATTACTTGTCATTGTAGGATCTCTATCTGACACAATGGATGTTGGCAATCCATGGTATTTGAAAATTTGTGATATGAAGAGAGTTTCCATAATAGTCTTTTTGATAGGAATAAAGTGTGCTTGCTTGTTACACCTGTCGACTATTGTCCATATTCCCGTATTCCCATGGATAATCCAGAGATAAAATCCATGGATATACTCTCCCATGGTCAATTTGGAATAGGCAATGGCTGGAGTAATCCAGGTTTCTTCCCTCTATCATATTTGATCTTGGCATACCACACATTTTGAAACATACTCTTGTATGTCCACTTTCATGGTATGCAAATAGAAATATGTTTCTACTCCTTGAAGAGTAGGTTGAATGCCTCTATGCCCCGCATAGGGAGGAGCATGGGATTCATACATAACTTTCTCATGAAGAGAATGGGTAATACATAGCCTATTTTTGTGGAGAAGATAACCATTCTGCAAGGTGAATGGTTCCTCTTTCTTCCCCAAAGCAAGGACTGAAATTATGTCTCTAAAGCCAGGGTCAGTAGCATACTCATCTAGATCATAGAAGATAGATCATTGTGAGTTGCTATAGACACCGCATTAACTTTTGGTCGTCATTAAAGAGCATCGGCCACTTGATTGTGCTTACCAACAATGTGAGCACTATGAAAATTAAATTGCGAAAGAAAATTTTCCCACCTCATTTGTTTGTCGAAAAGCTTGGTTTGCATCATGAAGTACTTGAGACTTTGGTGGTCGGTTTGTAGAATAAATGGAGTCCCCAATAAATAGTGCTTCCATGTGTCTAGGGCATGTAGAACATCTAAAATTTCTTTCTCATAAATGCCTAAGAGACGTTCATCCGTATTGAGCCTTCAACTCTCATATAGTATGGCATGCCCTTCTTGAAGCAAGACTGCTCCAAGGCAATCACCACAAGCATCACATCGGACCTCAAATGGCTTTAAGAGATCCAAAAGTATGACGACTGGTTGGGAGTTAAGCTTCTCTTTGAGATTGTCAAAATCACTTTGATCCTTAGCAATCCATGAATACTTAACTTTCTTCTTTGTTAAGTCATGTAATGGTCCCGGCTATTTGAGAGAATTTTGCTATGAAGCGTCTATAGTACGCACACATACCAATAAAGCTTCTTAGCTCATGTAGATTCCTTGAATTAGGCCATGATTTTATTACCTCTAACTTTGATGGATCCATATGGATACATCTTGAGAGATAACATGACCTAAATATTGAATCTCTTGAAGGAAAAAATTGCTTTTCTTTTGGTTGAGAAAAAGCTTGTTCTCCCTCATTGCTTGAAATGATAACTTGGAGATGTTGCTTATGTTCCTCTAAGGACTTGGAGTAGATGATGATATCATCAAAGAACACTCTAGTGAACTTGCGGTAGGGTCTAAAGATTTTCTCCATCATCTACTTGGAGTAGATGATGATATCATCAAAGAACACTCCAGTGACTTTGCGGTAGGGTCTAAAGATTTTTTCCATTAGACAATGTGGCTAGTGCATTGGTCAAGCCAAAAGGCATGACTAGATATTCATAAAGAACAAATGTTGTACGAAGCACGGTCTTTAAGGTATCTTCATCCACTATCCTTATTTGATGATAGCCACTTTCACGATCAATCCTACTGAAGTAGGTAGAGCCTTGTAGCTTATCAAACAAATCTTCTACCCGAGGCACGAGAAATTAGTTTTTGATAGTGATATGGTTTAGTGCTCGATAGTCCACACACATACGGTATGTACCATCTTTATTTTGTACTAAAAGGATTCAAGAACAAAAGGGAGAGGAGCTAGGCCTCACCATCCTTTGTCTACCAATTCTTGTACTTGCCTCATGATCTCCTCTTGTTGAGCTTGGGAAACTCAATAAGGAGGCTTGTTAGGCCGGTGAGCTTTTTGGTAGGAGCTCAATTTGATCGTCATCATCTCCTTGTTTTGAAGGTAAGTCCAAAATAGTGAGCTTCCTGGTAGGAGATCAATTTGATGGTCATCATCCCCTTGTTTTGGCGGTAAGTCCATAGAGATATCACCGATGAACACATCTTGGAATCCTTTTAGAAAACTAGACAAGTCTAACTCTTCTTGATTCCTACCATTTACATTTGTTGAAGCATTAAGATCTTTTAGTAACTCTTTGACAAAACTCATGTACGCAAAAACTGAGCTCTTCATTAATTTATCAAAAGCAGAAGGATTTACAAGTGGTATAATATGACCAGACTCACTAGCATCTATATACATGTTCCTTACCCTATAGGTGAAGTAGATTCTTTTTTGAGGGAGCTTCATGTTCATAGCGATGCGGTCGAACCATGGTGCCCCTACGATAGCATCCTCGTGTTGGAGAGGAGAGATGAAAAAGTCTTCTTTGTCGACATAGCTTTGGACATGAAGCCTCAATTTCCCAATCAAGGGAGTAACGGAGGCTTGTTGTCCCTTGAAATCCCCATTGGTAGTTAATGTATCTCCCATCTTGAAAGCTTGTATGCCCAGCTTTGTGGCCAACTCCATTGATATGAAGTTGTGAGTAGAGCCAAGATCAAATAGAATGAAGGCATCATGCTCCGTCACCTTCCCCCAAGATATGAAAGGGATGATCCTTTGCAATGAGCATCCTCTTTTGGAGCTTCAATGTGGAAGCTCTAGGAGTCTTATTACGGGCATTTCTCTTGGGGCAAGAACAATAGCCATGTCCTTGCTCCCCACACTTAAAACACTTATGGTCCTTGAGAAAAGCTTCAAGCTCTTTAGGAGAGAGTTTGTTTTTACCTTTGTAAACTCCCTTCTCCTTGGACCGATTGTTGTTGTTGTTGTTATTGGAATTGCCTTGGGAAGAATTTTGCGCATTGATTTTCCCCTTTGCATCACTTTTGTCTTTGTTGTCCATGGGCTTAACATTCCGTCTAGCCCCTTATTGGAAATTGATGCGCGAAGCAACCATGGTGTGGTGGATTACTTTGGTGATAGAACCAGGCCGTTGAGAGTTGACGTACTCGGTCATCTCTTCAGGTAATCCCACAAAAAATTGTTGCTTTTGCTCGGATCAGTCTATCTTTTGGAAGATAGTAGCCTTGAGATGTAAATCCCAAAACTTGTCTACATATTTGTGGACAGATCATGAGAGAGAAGCTTCAAACTACGCCATTCATTAAGCACTTTTTCCTTTTCATCCTTTGCAAGGAATTGCTTCATGATGGAAACTCGTAGAGTTTTCCATGTCTTTGGGGCTTCACTATTGCCACGAAGGCTAGCCCACCATTGACGAGCCGATTTCTAGAAGTGCATAGCTACATGGCGTATCTTGGAGGACTTTGTGAAGCCCTCCTCTCCAAAGGCCGCATAAAAATGTTGGATAAAGGCCAATATTTTTTTGGTATCACCAAAGGTGCCGTCATAGGTGAGAAAAGAGATACTCTTTCCTCCCTCTTTTAACTCCTTGAGCTTTTGTGACCTTCGTCATGTAGGGTATGATTTGCGATGTCCTCCCCTCTTGTATTCTCTAGGAGAATATCCATAGCTTTCTCAAAAGAGGAGGAAGGTAAAGAAGAAGGAGAAGAGGTTGACCTCTTTCTTGCCCTTTTCTTTCTTTGTTTCCTCTCTTCCCTTTTGGAGTGACAAGGAGAAAGACTATGGATTGACAATGTTTTCTTGGGAGGAGTTGGCGACCGTCTAGGCTGCCGTCTTCCTAGAGCCACATCTTCAAAGGAACTTAGGGATTCATCACTTTCCCGTTCTTTGGATTCCTCCTCTCGTAAGGGAGAGAGTCTTCTTTTGGAGGTCTCATCAAGAGGCCTCCAAAGCTCTCTCTCCTCTTGGAGAGGAAGGGAAATCCCATAAGCACGAAGTTATTGAGTAACTTCGGCTTGCAAAGGAGGGTTTCCCATAGCTTGCTGCAACCTAGTAACAAGATAATTGACAAACATGGGAGCATCATCGTTAGCACCTTCATGTGCAAAATCAAAGTTATCAATGTTCATTCTACTCTCTTGGTTATTTTCACCGCCGGTCCTAGCAAAAGTCATGTAAAAATGGAATAAGTGGTGCACTCTCATCGAAGATCACCTACGCACCTATAGGACCGACAAGCCCGGTCCACGACTCAAACAAGTGATAAGCCATCCATCAAAGGTGATAGGGTGTTCGTAAGTGGTTAACATGTCCCCCCTTTTTGATGTAGATTCTGTCCTCGAAAGCTAGTGAGCTGAATTCTGTTCGTCGAGGTGGAAGAGCATCTGAGAATGAATATCTTTAACTTTCTTCAAAAACTACAAAATCAACAAAAAATGGCATAGTAATTACATTCTCATAGAACATATATAATTAAAAAGCATTTGCAACGAATAGGCACACAGATTGATTGGTAACTGAATATTAGACAATTTTTCACCAGTAAACATTAAACTGTAATATAATCAAACGCATAAGCACTTGTAAAGGTCAAGAAATAAACAAGCCTAGGGTGGCTAATTTAACGATCGAGAGGCACTAGAGGTCAACTATTAATACCATGGACAAGCTTCTCACTTCTCTCTGGTCAATTAAGTTGTTTAATCACGAGAGCAAATTATTTCATGTCCGTGGGTTGACTAGAGGCTATACCTAGAAGACCTTCTAGTTTAAGGTACGATAAAAGGAATTGCATATGAAATCATCACCTGAATTATTTCCTTTGTTTGACCCCCCAAAGTGTTTTCCATATTGATTCAATCTTTGACGTGTGTGCTTATTTTGTATGCCTTGGGTCTTTTGCTTTTCAAGGAAAAGCGTCCACACTGGGAACCTCTAGGGCTCTAGTACCATAGTCAATACATGTGAGTGAAGTACCAATTTAAGTTGGGATTTTTCTTTCAGCTTAAGATTTTACGTGTTTGGTACTTTTGTTTTTTGTTTGTTTGTTTGTTTTTCACATCATTTCAATTTTGTAACTTTGGGGGGTCATATTGACACTGTTACCCTCCTCAGGCTCATCACAATAGTAAACTCCCTTTATAATACTTAAACTAAATGTCAAGAGGGATTAAGCCCACTAGAAAGCACTAGTACATTGCACACAATGCTTCATAGTATTTGATTAAGAACCTAAAGGAACCATTGACAATTGGGAAGGCATTTCCCATGGTATTAAGAGAAGATCTCTAATGTCTATCTTGGTCAAACTAGATTAGTTAGACTTCTTGATTCATAAACCTAGACAAGGGACTATGACATACAATTATATTGAATCTAATGTTTAATACCAAGAAAATGTGATGAATACGGTGCTACCAATCACAGTTAAAGTAGACACACATGGATGCTAAAAAAGACAAGAGGCAATGATAATGGACAAGAAACACCTGTTTGTGTTGATGATCCCACCCGAGTCGAAGAGTGAACTAGACAAAGATTTCATGAATTTCAACTACAGCAATGTGTTCCTGTACACACTAGAAAACACAAAGAATACCTCTAGAAGGCACATCAAGAGGCACCAACCTTTATTGAACACAATCAAAACAACATAAATAACCCTAATCTAATTATTTGTAACCCCCCCCCCCCCCCCCCCCCCCCCAGAGGGTCAAGGGAACAGGATATTGTAGAGATGGGCGGGTAGCCCTAAGTTTAAACCCCTATCCTCTTCATCGTCAATAAATCCATCATCTGTGGGTCCATCATCGTCTTGTGTGTCTCATGCTTTGTTTCAGCTACAAAAGTTGAAGCTCTAGAGGGTTGGGCTATAGGTACAGATGGTTCAACCTCTTGGACATGCAATGTTTTGGGTTGTATTTCCTCAGGAGGTGATTGTAGGGAGAAATTGTAGCACGACCTAATCGTAACCCACACAAAATTATCAAATCCGTGGATCGGCAACCCGGGTAGGGCATGGAAGCACGAGCATTGGATAAATGGAATAGAGGATTCAAGAGATCACCTCTCCATTGCAACTAGAGATTAGCCATGGCAAGACTAACTCTAAACCTACTCTAATCACTAATCAAACAACTCCTACACACATCAAGCCCACCAAAGCTCGACTTGCCATAGGCTAGAAACCCAAGCACACTAATGATAAGCTCACACTAATTACCACATGTCAATTACGGCACTTCATCAATAGCTACACACACGAAGTGAATGGTGCTAGAGCTTCATAAAACCTATCTTAACACAAACAAAGAATAGGACACACACACAGATTACAAGATTAAGACCCAACTTAATCGACCTAATTTGTGATGCTAAATATCTCAAATCAATTGCTTATGGAAGAATTGGAATGGTTACTAGCAAGAATTACATACATCTCTCAAATCCATAATAATGAAAGTGTAATACTACTTCATAACAAGATGAATGTAGAGAAGAAGTAGACTAATGAGAAAATAAGGATTAGATTAATCAAGAAGAGCTTACACTAATTACAATGGTTAGCACTAGCCTCTCAAGCATGGGCATTAAGCTCAAAGCTAGGCCAAAGAGTGAACACTCTAGAGAGAGGGAGCTCTCAAAAGTGGATCCCAAAGACTGGATACTCAAGAATGAAGCCTCCTTTCATAAAGTCTTCCTTTTAAAGGCTTTCACCAGAATTCCTTCTACTATGGGTTTAAGCTTGAGCCCTCAAACTACCATATACAACTTTGGAACTCCAAGTGGGCCCAAGACTTATACAAATTGTGTGACATCCATAGCATATCTCCCGCTTGATGCACATTCGGTGTAGCCTGTGTTATCTGCTACTAACATTCCCCCCTTCCTAATTTGGCGCACGTCCTCGTGTGCCAGTGAAGCAAGACACGGTGATGTGGTAGAAAGCAAGTCCATGGAAGAAATATTGAGCTGCAAAACATAAGAACAAGTAATGAGCATCAAAGGCCAACAAGGATACAAACATGAAGTACAATAAACAATCATGCAAAGTGAATTTTTTTCTTCTAAAAGATGGGTGAATCATAGTAAACTAGACAACATAAAGCAAAAAATACACCTAAACTATCGTGAAGATTAAACCACTTGAAATTTCAGTTTTATGCCTGAAACACAACCAATCAATTATGACCCTAGGCTACTGCAAGTTCATAAACCTACTAGCCTAAAAACTATGTGACCAATCTTAATAAATCATTCAAGTCTATTATGTCTAGGCTATAAAAAAGCTCATAATCTGTTAGTACATTGTCAAAGCTTTTTGAAGCTCATGGAAGTTTCTTTTTTGTCATTCATTGAAAAAAGTAAAGCACAATACAAGGCTACCACCCCAAGTAAAGTCTAGGTGCGACTCTCGGCTCCTTGAACCCTCAAGAAGGTGTTCCAAAATCCTACTACCCTACCAACGCGATGGCTTGGGCCTTGACCAAGCAAGCCAAGGTGTTTCCCTTCGCTTGCCAAGTGCCAATAAGGCACTAGGCCTCACATAGACACAACATAACATATAAATTTTCTTTTCACATGTCTAATAGCATTTTTGCTACTTTTTCTTGACACTTTTTTCTTCATTGTTTCATTTTTTAGCACTTTTTTATTTCTTCCAAGATGAGATGCTAATGGCAATTAGACTAAAGGATTAAAGCCTAATCATAGCCCTAGGTCATGTTAAAAATGAATGGAGTATTAAGACTATCACTAAGAGTCTAGGACTAATGATAAATGAACCTACATTAACCTAAGTTCAAGGCCAATTACCTACGATTAGCACACATAAAACCTAATTTTTTGATGAGTTAATTTTCACAAAGCAAAGTGTTGAAACTTTAGTATGCCTAGCTTTGAAACATGAAAGAACCATAGCTTAGAAGCAAACATTACTTAAGCCAAGCATAGAGAATGAAGAGATAAAAAAGAGAAAAATCATGGAAGGATCACACCTATTCATGCTCTTTGTGCATCCTTGAGCAAGTATCTCCTTTGTAGAGAAGTCTCTTGATCTTTTTATTTGCAAAAGAAGCATTTTTAAGCTAAGTGTAAACGCAAGTTACAAAAGCCAATTATTGAAATCCAAAAGCACACAAAAAACATTAATGAAAATCTAAAGCTAGGGTCTTGCATACCCGAATTTTCCAAAGGGGAAAACCCCAAGGGGAGAACATGCCTTTTGTTATACACATGGTGCTCTAAAGTAGTAAATTTATGCATACATAACAAACATGAGAGATAAAAGGAGCTTCTACATAAGCAAATTTTGCAATTTTTACCATCTCTCATGCACGATTCAAAGTTGATTAGTTTCTAGCTCAATGAAATATGGAATTAAAAACAAGCCAACATCTGAAAATAATGCAACTTTGATGAAATGGAGTGGCTCTTCAAAGCCAAATTTTACAATTTGAAGCTTTTCAAAAAGTTGGCTAACAACTAGCTCACATGAAAATTTCAATTTTAGAACAATCTATGAGCTAGAGATGACTGCAACTTGATGGATTGAAAATGAATGGCTCTTAATAGCCAAATTTTGTACTTGAAATCTCTCAAAAAAGTTGGCTAAACACTAGCTCAAATGAAAAAACTTTAACTTTTGACCAAGCTATGAGCTAGCATATATACAACTTTTAATCCAAAGAATTGGAATGGCTTTAAATAGCCAAGTTTTGCAATTTTTTGCAATGATGACCCCTTCTTGGATCGATGAAATCACACACTTGCCTACAACCCTTCAAAATGACTCAAATCATTAGTGCTTTTAAGCATTTTGTCATTCAAAGTAGGCTAAAAATGCAAGGACTTTTCATGATTCCATGTATCAATGTTTGAATTTTTGTTTTGAACATCATGGGGTCAAATTGGAGAAAGAGGTGGGAACCACCTTTTACAAAGAGCATTGCATAGTTTTTTTTTCTTTAAACAATTATGGCAGCATATATGGGGCGATTCTGAGAATTGAAATAAAGAGCGACTTTGAATGGCTGGAGCAGACCGATCATTCAGTGCGAGCAATTTGCATGCAAGTGGGTGGTGACTCAAGATGTTAGATGGGTGTCAATTCAAGCCTAGAGGTCTTCAATAGTAGCATGTTTTAGCTCTAAATACAGATGTCGGCTTCATCAACCTCTTGCTTGAGCATGCAGCTGCAATGAATGACCTACAACGCACTCAAGGCAGATGCGTGCTCATCGGATGCATGCAGAGTCGCCAAGAGTAGTGAGTTTTGTATGTGAGGTCGCCTATGGTGGACATCCAAAGGGTCAAATTGTGACTAATGAACTTCATGTGTATCCAAATAATTCTTAATTCTCATAGAGAATTAAGAATAATTCTTGATGAGAATTCATGTGTATCCAAATAATTATTAATTCTTAATTCTCATCAAGAATTCATGTGTGTGCCTGAAAATCATTGTGTGTGTACATACACCAAAGAGGGAAAAAACTATCAAAAATTTTAAGTGTGTGTGCACCTAATCTTGAATGTGTGCATGCATATAAAGTGATGGAATTGATGGTATATGAGTATGCAATTATGTAATTGATGTGTATGCTAAGCTAATTCAATCAGTGGATAGGCCTAATTGCCAAAAATTTGGGCAAAAATTGAGTGTGTGTGCTTATCCAAGACCACTCGATTTTCTATGATTGATGGTCAATTAGGGCACCTAAATGGTTTTTGATTATGGAATGTTCATGAAAAGTGTGTGCGATCATTAGATATAAGCCTAAATTTATTGCCAATTGAGAAAAATTCGATCATTTGTGCTTAACTTTTGAGTGTGTGCATTGCTTGATTGGGTAAAAATAGTGTAATTTTTTAGAAATTGAGCATGCATGCATTCACTTATGCTTGATTGAGCTTGCAATTTGTGCATTACGATGTGAAATTGTTGGATTCATTGCATAAATTTTTGGTCTAAATTTGAGTGTGTGTGCCTTTGTAATGACATTATCTATCCAAATTGAAATGAATGATTGGTGTTGATCATCTAATCATAATGATTGAATAAACCTAAACATTTGTGTGTGTGTCATCAAATCAATTGAAAGGAATGACTCAATTGCACATAATTGAGAATGATTTTATGTATTGCCATTGAGTTGTATGCCAATTCGATTGGTTATGGCAAATAATTTCATTACATTGTGCATTTTCAAGTGCCATAATCAAATTTGTGTAGCCTCACAAACCAATATGACAAATCTAAAAGGTTTGGATTATTACAACTATTTGATACAAGCAACTCAAGTTGTTTGCAATAAGTGATACATGGATTTGAATTTTCTATTGAGAGAAATTGTGCTTTAGTCAAGCATGTGTGCATCTACCAAATCGATTGTGAATCGATTTAATATGGAAATTGGAATTTTGTGCATACACAAATCAAAGTGGAGAATTGAAGATTACATGTTGATATGCCGAATTTTTGGTCTAAACTTTTGGAATGCATGGCTAATTGCATGCATTAATGAAAAAAGGAATGATTATTGATGAAACTATTCACTCTTTTTGACCTATTTCTTGAATGTGTGACTCTCTCATTACATATTGAGTGTAGCAAAAATTGGCTTAAAAATGAATTTATCCGATCACCTTTGTCAAAACAATGTGAAGTGTGGAGAAAAGTTATGCATACCATATTGCATGAAAAACCCAATTTACACACAATTGATTAAGATCTTGAGAATGTGAAGAGGGCCAAGATTTTCTTCGAGCTTGGGAATTTAGGATGATCAAAAGGGGCCATTAACATTGACCTAAAATGTTTACTCCTTGAACAAGCTTCTTTTGTTAGAACCCATGCACCAAACTTACCTTATGGGAACACTCCCTAAGAAAGAAGCTTTCAAAAAAAAGATAAAGGGAAAAAATGGGTTCCAGTATTACATTGTGCTGCCACCTTGCAATTGCACTTTACACACACACTTTGATCTCGCTTTGGCGCTACTCACACACACCCGCGATGCCCATTGATGGCGTTGGCTGGGCTTGGTGGGACCTCAATCAACTCTCACACACACACACTTGGTCGAGCCTCAAAAGGTGCTGAACTGGCCCGCCATGCTCACTTCTCTTGCTGCTCATGACCAGTGGCTCGCAACACGACACACACACACACATGCCCCCTCACAGCAAAGCCCTTGATTCACGGCCTCCCAACCTCATGCCTGGCTTGGCGTTTTCGATACAAACACCCAGCACACATGCTGTCCTAGCTCGGTTGCGTGCAGTTCCTCGCGCTGGTCATGCAGGCTGCAACTAGCCCCCTCACAGCAAAGCCCTTGATTCACGGCCTCCCAACCTCATGCCTGGCTTGGCGTTTTCGATACAAACACCCAGCACACATGCTGTCCTAGCTCGGTTGCGTGCAGTTCCTCGCGCTGGTCATGCAGGCTGCAACTAGCCCCCTCACAGCAAAGCCCTTGATTCACGGCCTCCCAACCTCATGCCTGGCTTGGCGTTTTCGATACAAACACCCAGCACACATGCTGTCCTAGCTCGGTTGCGTGCAGTTCCTCGCGCTGGTCATGCAGGCTGCAACTAGCCCACCTCGCCATTATCGCCACACACACACACACCCACTTGCTATTGTAGCCCTTTTTTTCATCTCCTCGCTATCTGCAGGGAAGATTCATGACGATTTCATGCATTGGTGTTGCCTGGCGTTACAAGAGGTCATACATATACACAAGTAATTCCCAAAGAGACTTGAAAATTTAAAGCACTGTAGAAAGGCAAGAATAGTTGCTTCAATACATAAAACTGAGATACAAATTGGCAACTATGTCAACAAGTTGCTTGCACTCTAACACGCAGGCTTCAGCCCAGTCTTTGCTGCCTCGAGGCCCACCCCATGTGATCATGTTTTAGTGTCTATTCCAGTGGTTTCCTCCTTGACCTGATTTTTTCCCTTTTGGCCCACTTTTTCACCTTTTCTGATAAGAGTTCTTTGGAGAAAGTACTTCAAATGTTATCACTTTTCTTCCTGTCCACTATCAACTCAAAATTCCAAAATGGTACATGGATCACGATCCATGTTTGACAAGATTTTGGAATAATCTTTTGTGAGTTTGTGATAGAGGGTATGGTAATGCTCTTTCCCAAACCTTTTTGGATTTGACCAACTCTTTCCAAGTCAAAAGCAAGATTTTGGTGTCTGCTTTGTGGTTTTTGTTTTGCAAACAACTCCTTTCTTTGTATTTTGATCAGGTTTTTTCACTTTTTGGCTATGCCTCCTTTTGGAAAAGTTGTTCCCTTAGTAATCAGGAGTACATTGGTCCAAATTCACTATCAGATGTCTACCAGGTACATGGATCGCGATCCATGTTGGGAAGCATTTGGTCATGATTTTTGGTTATGCTGGTTCCTTGCTTCTATTTGATCTCAATTCTCTTTTCTTTTTGAATTTGGGCAAGTAAAAGTTCAGTTTTTTCCAATTTTTCTCAATTCTCAAGGTTTTGCTCTGCTTCACCCAATTTCTAGATTTAGATGATATTTTAGCACTGTACTTCTGACCAAACTCAAGGTTCTGATGCCTGAGAGCCTGTTCTAAGCAAAGAAAACAATTTCAGCTCATTTTGCCAAAAAGGTACATGGATCGCGATCCATGTTGGACAGGCACATTGGAAATTTTTTGTACAGTCTGTCTCTAGCAAGCTTGCCTATCCCCTTTTGAAGGTTTTTCTAGGTTTGGTTCAATTTTGAAGCTCTGACCATCAATTTTTCAACTTTCAGAGCTATGGTCTCCAACACCAAAATAAGGTTTTAGACAGTCTTTCCTTGATCCTTTTGGCCCCGAATGGTGGTGTGAATTGTTACGTAACCTACTCCTATAAACTGAAATAGATGCACAAACATGAATTAATTTAACAATACAGAAACGACAATGAAGTGTGTGGTGAAACAGTCTTTTTCAAGCATGGGAAAATCAAAGAACAAAATACTCTTGTGTATTTCACTCACAGCTTCCTTTGCTCATAAGGAGTAGCATTTCAAGTCTCGGACTCCAGTCTCTACTAAGCACTAAACCTACGCTTAACTGCTTTACTGTCTATGTGTAAGCGGAATGGGTGTCAAAAGCTTTGGGAGGGATTTCTTCGTACACTGAGTCACTCACCACCTAAGGATCGACTTCCCCGACAGTGGCCCCAATGTTAGCGGGTCCGAGCGACAGATGTCTGCAGCATAACTTTTTTGTACTAACATAATGTCAATATGCAAGGAAGCGACTTGGGATGGGGCACGGAGACTTGATGAGAGTGTCAATCTCACCAGAGTGAACTCAGTGGGCTACTCATACTACGCCAAAAGCAAATCAACCTCTTCCTAGTCAGAGAATCAGTCTGCATCCAATCTCACTGCTCTAGGTCATCACGCCTTTTCGGCATCCAAACAAATTTGGAATGCAACGAAACTTAAGGAGATGTATTACAACACCTAGGGGCACACTTCTACCAAGTTTTGCAACCATATGGGAAGGTACATAAATCACGATCCATCACAAAAATGTGTAGAAAACTAAAACAGAACTTTACAATAAGGTCCCCCTTAAGCATAGAAACACTTATCCAAGGTCAAAACATCAAAAAACAACCAATTAAGACCTCAAATCAATGCATTTGTCTCACAAACAATGCGTCGCAAACCACAACAAAATTGAGAATGGTAGTAGCAAAAGGCTTCCCACAAAGAACGTTCAAAACTCCTTCAAGCTAATGATATCCTTTTTGTATAACACTAAGGGTTTTGACTTAAAGGCTAAGGAGACTTTTCCACGGCCATTCGGCCACTTACAAGGGGTGTAGACTCAGAGAGGCTAGGAGGGCATGATAGAATATGTTACAATTACAAATCCTCATTAGCTGAATTATATCGCTTATTTTTTTAAAAATGAGCAAGTAGTACAAGGTTTGGTGTACATCCGCCTTTTACATGTCAGTCTGCTCTGTCCACCAAACATTGGTGAAGGTTTTCTTGTCTTGGATTTTGGGTGACTCCATTGGATTGACCATTGGGTTGGCCATTGCTCTTAGCAGGACCTTTTGGGCACTTTTCCACATAGTGACCATACTGAAAACATTTGAAATACTTTACCTTTTTATTACCATTAGAGTTTTGAGTAGGATGTTGGTTGGAAGAATTTTGGTTGTCTCATTGCTGCGTGTTGTTGTTGTTGTTTCTGTAAGGTTGAGAAGTTGTGGTAGAGTTGTCAAATCTGCGTCTCTTGAAAAAGGTACGGCTTTGATGTTTGTTCCTATTAAAGTTATGAGAGAAAGAAGCTCTCGTATTACGACGGTTAGTGTTAGTAGTTTGTTTGGTGTGAGAGGGTTTTCTACCTTTCTTCTTAAGGGAAAAATTAATAGCCTTTGACAATGAATTCGGTTCAAACATACCTACCGCAACACCAATTTGTAGTGCCAAGCTTGATATATACTTACCCTTCAATTTCCTCGGCTGACATGTTCAATAGCTTGCAGCTGAATTAAATAGCTACAAAAAAGATCAATGTAACCTTGGACATCTTCATTTTAACCCTGACAAGTTAAATCCCATTGGCATCGTGCCTTAGCTTTATACTATGTGGAAAAAAATTGAGGTAAAAAAAATTTTTTGAATGCATGGTAGGAACGTGGTCTTTTACCATGATGTTTGGTGGCACTCCACCATAGTGCAGCGCTACTGGTGGTGAGATGATTAGATGCACACTTTACCATTTCATGTTTGAAAAAATCTTCATCATGAAAATAATCATCCAATTGGCTGACCCATGCAAGTACTGTGCTGGCATCTTTAGTGCCATCAAAATCTTTAAAAGTGAAGGCTTTCCTGTTAATTTTTGTTTTTTTGAAGCAAATGCAAATTCCATGCGACCACTGTGCAATAGCCTACCTTCTAATTCCTGTCTTTGCATGTGTCATACGTGAGAGATTGGTGTAAATTGGCAAACTGTTGAGAAACCATGGGCGGCTGTGGAAGATGTGCCATGATTGCGTGCTTGGTTTTATATATATATATATATATATATATATATATATATATATATATATATATATATATATATATATATATATATATATATATCTTTTTTTGTGTTGTTAAATTTAAAATGGCTATATGGAGATATTTACAAATGAATTATGCAAAATAAGTGAGAGAGAGTAAAAGAAATAGCAAAACTAAAATGTACTTAGCTTAAAGATTGCGTTGGCATCCAGTCCAGAATGGCGATGTGCGAGGAAATTGTCAAAAAAAGTGAGCGGTCAGAAGGTTGGTATGTGAGTCGGTCGAGTTCGTGGTGTCCATTCTCCCATATCCCCAAAGAAAATAGCAAAAGAAATCGTAAAAATATTTCGCAAGTTATCCAAATAATTGATAAATTTTTTATTACTTTGACGATGTCCGGATCCTTGGTAGGTGATTTATCAGTTCCATTGTGATAGTCGGTTTCAAAGAGGGATTAAATTGGAGAAGCCGGCAATTTTTCTTCCATTCCAATATCTTTGGCAATTGGGGGATTATCATGTGCCAGTGCCAACCAATTGAGTAAGTTTGGGAAGGCCAACTTAAGTGGAATGACAATAGCCGAGTTTGGGGAGAGAATTGGTTCTTGAAAAAAAAAATGAAACTCGATGGGCTGTCGACCAAGTTGGGGGGTTTTTTTGTTTCAATGGGTTGCCTCTACTTTTAAAAAGTAGTGTGAATGCATGAGAATTGAGTAGGACAGCGTGCAGGGAGAAGACGATGACAACGTGAGAGGGAAAGGTGGTTAACACCACCTGCAGAGGGCTCCTCGACCCACGAGGAAGAAGGCAATTTGGCTCACAAGCCCTGGGTGACCAGCTTGAAGGTGATTGGGTCGGATTTGGTGCAGTTCAACCAGCAGGCTTTATGCGACATAAAGCCTAGTTCCCACATAAATTGTTGACAAGCCGGCAAGAGCAACTGTTGTTAGTGATTAATAGAACCCGATTTTTTTTCAAGATCGATTCAGCCTTACTTAACTCCATCTCTTCTTCTTCAATCCGCCTCTTTTTTTAGGTTCCTCTCTCAATTCTTTACCCGGATATCATCTTCTTTAATGCTTTGAAAGCTCTTATTTCTTCAATGGTCTCTCATCTTGACCATTCGCAAGAGTTAATCCCTCAAGTGAAATTTAAAACTCGTCTCACCGATTCTTGATCTTTGATGAGCAAGATTAATGGATTGGTTAGCTTTAGTTTGTTTGGCGGATTTGATGTTGCCCATTTTGAAAATTCCTCTTTGAACTTGAAAATTGATTGCCGATCAATTTATGGTTTGCAACTTTGGTGTTGTCGATTCAAATTTTTTGAAAACAGATCTCCAATTTCCTCGAATTTGAGGCTCTGATACCACTATTGGGAAGTAGGGGAGATCGTTTGCTTAAAAACAATTCAACACTTTATCACAATCAATCTGTCAACCTCTTTCTCCAATTTCCAAGCACACACACACACCTAGACTATGACATCACACACACACACACAAGAGAACACATTAACAAGGGAAGAGTGTAAAAGAGTGTAAGAAGGGTGTAAGAGATGTAGACATAATCATGGAG
Source organism: Adiantum capillus-veneris (assembly GCF_014529385.1). Classification (NCBI taxonomy): domain Eukaryota; kingdom Viridiplantae; phylum Streptophyta; class Polypodiopsida; order Polypodiales; family Pteridaceae; genus Adiantum; species Adiantum capillus-veneris. The sequence continues at coordinate 167,032,741 of NC_140931.1, read as the reverse complement.
TACATAGAGAAACACAACATAGCATAAGAGAGGGGAAAGGGAAAAATTAAGAGAATCTACACAAAATAGACCTAAATATTGAAGCCCCAAACTCCATGACACCTCTTGTGGAGTTTGGAATTTGATATTTGATTTATTTTGGTGCCAAGAATTGGAGGCCCCTCTTTTACACTTTAGTCCCACTTTACTTATGAGTGGTACACACTACTTATTGCATGACCATCTTAGAGTGAGTTCTCAATGTCCTATTTACAAAGCAGCCATAGTGGCTTATTGATAAAAGATCTTAAATATTGTGCTAGGATAAAATGACTGAGAGAATTATTTTTTGTCGGTGCCTCCTTATTGTCCACTCCGAGAGCTCCAATCTACAAATCATCATGCACTCATTGTTAGTAAAATTCAAATAGAAAACACATAATTAACCATTAATCCAACAATCCCAATTGCAATTAACCACATGCAACAAGAGGGTGCCCATTCTTGTAACACAATTAGTCACACTCTTAGTGATAAATCACTTGAAAGGTCTCCTTTAATCTCTCACATAAGCTCACCTACATTATGAAATTATAGGAAAGGATGTTTGATTGATTTTAATGAACTTGACGCATCTTCTGCTTTGTCAATTGATTCATCACATCACTTGTGATATTGTATTACTTTAGACTACCCTCCACATCTACTTCCTTCTTGACTTGAGGAACATAGAATTGAACTCATTATTAGAAATTGACCTTCTCATAAGGAACCTTACAGGCAAAATACTATTTAACAAAAGAAAATCCAGAGAAGTAGTTGAAGTACTTGACAAAGACTTGGTACAATGCTCATTTCCTATTTGGAGCTAGTGCCTTGTTAGTTGAAAAGAAACAAGACCTATAGGATATGCATAGACTATTGTGCTTTAACCAAGGTAACTTGCATAGAGAATTTTCTTGATAAACTTGAGGAATCCACTATTTTCAATAAAATTGACTTCAAATATGGTTACCATCAAATCAACATACATGCATCTGACACTTGAAAGCTTGCATTTTCCATCAAAGTACCTTGGTCACATAGTCTTGAAAATTTATCCTAAAAAGGTTTTGGCTAATATATGTTGGTTTAGTCCTCAAAACATTCATGAAGTTTTATATTTCTTAGGTATTGTTGGTCTTTAATGTACTCAAGGTACTCCCTCTCACAATTATCTTGAAAAATAAAACCAATTTTTATTACACACAAAATACACAAAGGTTTTGACAAACTTAAACACATCCTCACACATGCAATCCTTCAATTGATAGTCTTTTCTACACCTCTTTTTTGTTGACTCATTAACAATGCCACTATATTAGAAATAGGTATTGTTCTAATGTAAGATGGACATCCCATTTCTCATGAGAGTCTTTGATTGAAACCAATTGAACAAAAGAGCAGTTATTATGGTAAGGATCGACTGATTTTTTTTCATGCTCTAAGTATGTGGAAACAATATTTCTTGGTTTTTGAGTTTCTTAAATCCGATCAATAGAGTATTTTCCACCTTTTAATCAAGCCTCCATCTTAAATAGATACATTAATGAGCTACATTAATGTATCTTAAATATATACATTAATGAGCTACATTTGTTCAATTTTGACAACTTTTGATCCAATATCAACACAAACTAATGCTTACTCTTTTTCCAATGGTATTTTGTGTGCGATTGAATTTTTTCCAAACCCAACAAATGGTTCAATCCCTCCATCGATATTTATGGGAGCCTCAACCATGACCATGCACTCCCATGGAAAAGAGCTAGATATTGCTAATGAAAAAAGAAGTACACACCTCCTTATAGTTAAGGATGAGGCCATAGACACCCCTCTTACAATAAAAATGAACACCACATTTTGCTTAGCATTTGGAGATGAAAATTAGTGTGTGACAATGACCAATCAATAATAAAGAAAAATAATAATTATTGGCTAAGAAGGAATTAGCCATCATCTTCAACAAGCACAAAGGGGTAAGTGAAAAAATGGGTCAATCCCTCCATAAATGTCCATGAGAGCCTCAAGCACGAGTGTGCACTCCCCTAGGAAAGAGGTAGATATTGTTCATGATAGAAGAGTTATACGTCTCTTTAGAGTTAAGGATGAGGCCATAGCCACACCAATGGAAACCACATTGTTGCTTAACATTTGGAGAAAAACATAATATGTGACAATGCCCTACTCAATGATTGAGATGTTTGACTAAAAATGACAAAAAGAACACCTATGACTTGTAGCAGGAATTCTATGAAAGATGTGAAACTTCAATCGCATGAAATGGAGAAAGATACCTCTTAATTCATTGGAAAACTCTCTTAGTACATAGTTTTTCTTGGAGTGGAATGTACCTCTCATTTGAACTCAATCTTTAGTTTAGATTATATAAGCATATGCATGCATGGGATATGATGTGACTCATGCATGGGGGTGGATTGCACCCAATCTATGGGTACTGTCTTCTTTGCCTATGTCTTTATTTATTGTGTGTTATCTTTGTGTACACTTGTACCATGGTTGCATAATTTCACACACAACAATTTAAGAATCACACAAAGGTAATTTTAAGTTTCAAACTCTGACTCATGCCACACAAGAATCCTCATGCATTAGAAAAGGGTGACTTTTCATTGGGTAATAATTGGTTGATATCAACAATCACACATAAAAATATCTATATATTACTTGAGTATAATATGTTGGAATAGCACAAATTTTGATTACAATAATTTCTATAGTGATTAATTCTTCAGACTTCACTTTTTTTCTCCTATTTAAATTATTGTTGGGTCGTTTTGACCTTGGATTGACAATGTATGTGTGTATGTGTGTCTTGACTTGTGGCATCCACTTGCTATGACAACTACCACTTCAAACCATTATCACAAAAAGTTTTAGCTTGTAATGGACAACAAACTACAAAAAGGAGAGGAAAGTTCTACGTCTAAGGGTAAATTAGGTGTGTGTGTGTGTGTGTGTGTTTTAAGTCATGGCATCCACTTGCTATGACAATTGTCGCACAAAGCTTTAGCCTTTAATTGAAAAAAACTACCAAAGGAAGAAAAGTTTCACATGTACGGGTACAATATTCCATATACTATAACCTTACAGGTCTTCATTATAATTTAAGTTTGAATAATTCAAGTTTTTCTTTAAGTATTAACACTGCATACGTAAAAGAGGATGTAAGGAATCAGAAAAAATAAAACTGGCTAAAAACAGAAGACATCTTCCAAGAAACCAACGTGCACTTGTTTGTAAATTAGGAAGGAATTATTTGAGTTAAAGCTGATTGAATTAGGAAAGATATGATTGATCATCCTTAAGACAACTTGTCTCAAAACACCTCCAACTCCTTGGTATATTTCGATGAATAATGCTGGATTTCCAGCCACGGATAAGTCAATTACTCCCATGAATGATGATTTTTTACTACGTGTCATGTCTTGATGTTTCTACATAAGTTAGGATACCGTTTTTTAATCCTAGGGGAGCCGCCCAGTTGTATGGGCAACTGATTTGGTGTATGGGCAACCCAACCTTTGGGTGATGGGTTTCCACCCTGCATTATGAATAAGGAATGGGTGCCTTTTTTTTCACCCTTAGGTGGTCTTGAGACAAGAAGAGTACTAGTCATGGTTATTATGGACAATGTTTTGATTGATAGTACCATGTCTTAAGTTTAAAGATGTCTGTTTGCTAAAAGAATGCTTTTCAATGTTGTCTTTAATACTTGATTGAATGAATCACTATGACGGAATGTTAAAAGAGACCATTAATTTAAATGTTAAAACGATGTGATAGTAATTAGAAAACAAAAGAATCATGTGTGAGTGCGAGATGGTAAGTGGGATTGACTAAGGTTGTCAATCATGGGCGGGTGGACTTGATTAGTCACGTAACTATCCATTCCTGTGTGCTAAAAACATTTAGGATACTTCTCCATTTGAAGAGGACTTCACTAGCGGGCTGTGCCCTCACATCTGTTAGGGGGGGGAAAGCGTTGGTTGGGAATATCTTAGTCCAAATTGTGGAAGTTATAGGGATGAAACACTCTTAGATTCTTAAGATGTTGTCCCGTTTTTGCTATGAGACAGGACTAGGTCTTCTTCTAGGGCTATAGACCCAAGCCATTGTCAGTGGTAAAGGTTTATTCCATGGACCCTTCTTACTTAGAGGCTCTGACTTTTAATAGGCCTAGAGACCTGTTAAGGATCCATCCCAATCTTCTTGGTATTGGTGGGTTGGGGATCTCACAATCAAGCATTGCTGTATCTAGTAAATAAACCTTGTTCCAGGAGAAGAATTACACAATGGTTGTTAACTCTTCTTGAGTTTGATTTTACCATTGTGGTGAGACCCGGTAAAAGACATGTCATGGCGGATCATTTCTCTCGCATACCCAATGGTGAAGCCTCTATTGGAATCGATGATGAATTTCCCGATACTTCCCTGATCTGGTCGAGACCATGCCTAAATGGAGTGAGAAGATTGTGAACTTTTCAGTTAATGGTTTTTCACCCAAAGAGTTTTGTAAGGATATAGCTCAAAAACTGTTAAAGGAATGTGAACCTTATTCTCTAATTGCACGAACTCTCTACAAGCTAGGGAAGGATGATATTCTTAGATGTTGTGCTCGGGAGGATGAGTACTTATACATACTGCAAGAAGCCCACACGAGTATAGCCGGATGAATTTTTTTTAGGGAAACTATCTGCTAGAAAGATGTTGTAATCATGCTATTGGTGGCCTACCTTATTCAAAGATGCATCACTTTTTGCAAATGGGTGTGATGAATGCCAACGTTACAAGATCACACACAAGGAAAGGATAAGATGCCCTTACATCCTATTAAAGTGACTCAACCATTTAAAAAATGGGGTTTAGACTTTGTAGGCCCAATTAGTCCGATAGCTCGTAACACTCAATCTCGATATATTATTGTTGCCACCACTGACTATGTGACAAAGTGGACGGAAGCCAAGGCAACACCCAAGGTTGATGCAAGGTCAACTGTTAAGTTTCTCTTTTAGAACATTATTACAAGATTTGGTTGTCCCTTTGAGATTGTGAGTGACAATGGTACTCAAGAGCTCTATAAGCTTATCGTACTTCTTACAAAGTGGCTAATTGTACACCATTCAAGATGGTATATGGCCAAGAAGCAGTTATGCCATGGGAGTTTGTAGAAGGTTGGGATGGTAAGCTTTTAGTTGAGTGTTTATATATCCTTGAGAGGGTAGACAAAGAAAGACAATTGGCTGTGCAAAATGCACTTGTGGAGAAAGATAGGAGAAAAAAATGGTTTGACCGTCATTTAAAGAATAAGGATATCAAGGTTGGGGATAAAGTCCTCATGTATGGAGTGCGTAACAAAAAGAAACACTACAAGAGGTTATTCATATTAGCAACGCTAGTAGTGCAGCGCTCAAAAGTGAAAATCCACGACGTCGCTATGAGGATCGCTATATTATTTTTTGCATAGCGACGCTCATAGGGACGTTCATAGCAATGCCGACAACAAGGTAAAAACAATCCGAGAGCTCCAAAAACTCAGATCTCAGATCTCAGATCTGAATTTTGGTGATCTAACAAAAAGGTATACCCACACCGCTCTCTCTCTCTCTCTCTCTCTCTCTCTCTCTCTCCCCCACCCCCACACACACACATACACACACACGAGGAGAGGAAGGAGAGCCAGGTATGCTCTTTCCCTCTCCTCCCTCTCATGTTCCCTTCCCCTCTTTCTCTCTCTCCCTCTCTCCCACACACACACACATTGTGTGTGTGTGTGTGTGTGTGTGTGTGTGTGTGTGTGTGTGTGTGTGTGTGTGTGTGTGTGTGAGAGAGAGAGAGAGGGAGAGAGAGAGAGAGAGAGAGAGAGAGAGAGAGAGAATGTACACACATGCAAAAACAAAAAACACATACACACATTGAGAGAGAGAGAGAGAATGTACACACATGCATAAACAAAAAACACATACACACATTGAGAGAGAGAGAGAGAGAGAGAGAGAGAGAGAGAGAGAGAGAGCAAAGAATGTACATGCACATGCATAAACAAAGAACGCATACACACACACACACACACATTTAGAGAGGGAGGGAGAGAGAGAGAGAGAGAGAGAGAGAGAGAGAGAAAAGGAGAAAACAAAGAGAGAGAGAGAGAGAGAGAGAGAGAGAGAGAGAGAGAGATAAAAATAGATAAAAGGAGAGAAACTATGAAATGAAATGTTTTCAACCTTTATGAATGAGAATTTTTTTTATTTTTCTAAAATTGGGGAGCCCTACTGTCTTCAAAATCTCAAAATGATTTATGAGACCAATCCGATAAACTCCTTGTGGATCAAATATAATGTCTGTATTGTCCAAGAAAATAGAGCATTGATCGGTGAAGAGCTTTGTCAATGTTTGTCTTTGTAAATAGACGTACTATGACATATATAGATAAATAGAGAGAGAGAGAGAGAGAGAGAGAGTCGACATAGGTTTAAGATTTAGTTTTTATATTTAAGTTAGAGTTTAGGTTAAGTTTTAATATTAGAGCTTTGGGGTTAGGTTTAGGATTTAACTTTAAGATTTAAGGTTTAGAGTTGAAGAAGAGGCCCAACCATCTCTCTCTTTTGTAGAGCTTAAAGGTGTTTGAATCTAGTTAGCTTTGGAATGTTCAAAGGGTAGGCTAGCAACACTAGCTGCTAAAAGCGTTCTCCTTCTGTTGAGCTTGAGTGATGGAAGAGAAAAGTGGATAGCTCAGCACTTTCACAACGTATCAAGTTGGCTTTTTGTGTGTGTGTGTGTGTGTGTGTGTGTGTGTGTGTGTGTGTGTGTGTGTGAGAGAGAGAGAGAGAGAGAGAGAGAGAGAGAAAGAGGAAGAGGGAACATTCGTGGTGCTGAATAGAAATTAGAGCAACTGAAGCAGATGATGTAGCAAGAGCATCTTTCATTTGAAAAATCTGCATTTTGGTTCTGTATATGTGCATGCATGTTTGAGAGAGAGAGAGAGAGAGAGATTAAGTTAGATTTAAGATTAGATCTTGGATTTAGTTTTTATATTAAAGTTTATCTTCAGGATTACGATTAAAATTTAGAGCTAGATTTATGGTGATCCCTCTCTTCCTCTCCACGGATGCTACATTAAGTTAGAAAAATTTCAACGGCATGATACTCAGAATGGAGGCAGACATGTAATGTACACAGTTATCCCTTGAACAAGGAGCTGCTGTGAAGAGATGTTAAGCTACTATGAATTGCTACAGCTGAACAAGAGGCAAAGGGGTTTTGTCCACTACATGCATTGTCATGTAGATGTGGGTGTGTAGATTTCTCATACGCACAAATATCGGCATTGACCAATAAAGACAAGATTATAACCTGGTGGTTCTGATCTCTGTGCACCTCTAGACCGAGGTGCACGGGGATCGGACATGGCTAGAGAATTGGAGGTAGTTTACAGTGTGCCCTATGGTTTCTTGATTGTGAGAGAGATTAAGAGAGAGACAGATAAGAGATGGAGGATGCCAATAGAATATTAAATTTATGTTCAGGTTATAAGGTTTTTATATTTATTATGAGTAGTGATGACAATGTGGGCCCGTCCAATCGAAACGCCTATCTCTCAGCAAGGATCTTATGTCCTTGTAATCAATGCAAACATGTTGCACGACGGACAAGACACGTTTCTTTGTAGCATATTCCTCACGAATTTGGTGAGTTTGGCCCATCTATTATAGACTCAGTTGTTGCCAATTACAACTCATCGGACTCTGACGCTGGCCAATAGGCAGCAATCTTGCAACCGAATAGACATGTTCGCACGCGCTTCGGTCAAGAAACATACTTGATGCCACAAGATGTAGCCTCTGACAGCTCGAAGGGTGATCATGCAAACCGCATTCCCAATGAAGCTATGTTTGAGCCCAAGATTGATGAAATGATCGAGATGATCATGAATTCAAAAAGACTTATCTATGATGACATGAAAAGTGAAGCCGATACGCCATTGTATGGTGGAGCACATGTGTCTAGATTGAAGGCGCTTATTTTAATGATAAGCTAAAAAATAGATTGTTTTGTAATTATATGTTTATACTTACAAAAAGTCTGATTGCTTTTTTTGCAGAATCTGACAGATACGCCGCTTGGACGCAATGAGACATCTGATTAGACGACGTCAATCTAGCCGTAGCTAGATAGCACTAGTTTTATTTTTTCATAGCATGTATAATGAGATGACTATTGTAACTATTGGTCAACGATGTATTTTCTCAATAATGACAATTGTGTTGTAACTATTACATTTTGGGCAAAGCTTAACAATCAAGTGATTTTGCCTATGATGTGTATAATTTCGTCATTGTATTACTTTTTTCAATTCACTTTCATTGAAATACTTTTGTCAGCTTTGCATATTTATTTTGGAAACAATGTTCAATATGGTTGATGGGTGGCAAGGTATTCATTGCCCTGCCACCCAAAATTTATGAGCACCTTGCCACCCAAAAAAATTTATTCTCAGGTGTCGCTATAGGTGTCTTTATATAAGGTTCTGTAGTGTCTCTATATGCATCACTAAATTAGAAACTGTATGCGTCATTATAAGCGTCGCTATGTAGCGACACATATAGCGACACTTATAGTGACGTTCCCATTGCAACACTTTTAGTGATGCCAAGGGGTAAAAAGACCCATTGTATTTTTGTCGCTACAACCATCACAAGTGCACATAACTTCTTGTAATGAAAAATTTGAAATATGCCAGAAAAGGACCATATAGAGTATGTGAAATCATCCCACAAGGTACCATTCGTGTGGAAACTCTTGATGGAGTTGAAACTATTGGATTCCTCAATGAGAATAAATTTAAAAGATACTATGATCCTTTAAGCCAAGAGGAACTATGTACCATCCATAAAATAAAGGCAGCCAAGACACAAGCAGAATTGAAAAAGATACAAGCTCAAGCTAAGGCTAAGGAGCGAGATCAATGTATTATATTACGCCAACGACCAACCTTGGAGTTATACATGCATTTCAAGTTGAAACAGAGGATGATTGGTTGGACTCTGACACACCTCTATGATACCCAATTGAGTTAAATAGCACCTATGGGAAAGTGCTATATAACGCCTTATTAGACACAAGTGCTAAATATAATGTGCTATCATATGGAGTGTGATGTCAGTTAGGAAAGCCATCTCTACCTGAGAGTACTATCCAAGTCAAGGGTATCAACAAAAAAAAAAACTATGATTTTTGGAACCTGGCACACTTCTGTCAGTTATGACAATGGGGTCGTAGCTCAAGACTTTTTGGTCATGCTTGCTGGAATTATGGAATATAAACATAGGACGCACGTGGATGATAGCGACCAAATGCACTACTGATTGGGGCACTGGGAGTGTCATAACACATAAACTAGCTCTTTGCCCTGCATCTCAAGCGATAGTCCTTGAGGAGATATCACTGTTAGCAGCGGCTAACACAGGCTACACCAAATGTGCATCAAGCGGGAGATATGCTATGGATGTCGCACAATTTGTATAAGTATTGGGCCCACTTGGAGTTCCAAAGTTGTATATGGTAGTTTGAGGGCTCAAGCTTAAACCCATAGTAGAAGGGATTTTGGTGAAAGCCTTTAAAAGGAAGACTTTATGCAAGGAGGCTTCATTCTTGAGTATCCACTCCTAAGGATCCACTTTTGAGAGCTCCCTCTCTCTACAGTGTTCACACTTTGGCCTAGCCTTGAGCTTAATGCCCATGCTTGAGAGGCTAGTGCTAACCATTGTAGTTAGTGTAAGCTCTTCTTGATTAATCTAATCCTTATTTTCTCATTAGTCTACTTCTTCTCTACATTTAATCTTGTCATGAAGTATTATTACACTTTCATTATTCTAGATTTGAGAGATGTATGTACTTCTTGCTAGTAACCACTCATATTCTTCCATAAGCAATTGATTTGCGATATTTAGCATCACAAATTAGGTTGATTAAGTTGGGTCTTAATCTTGTAATCTGTGTGTGTGCCCTATTCTTTGCTAGTGTGTAGATAGGTTTTATGAAGCTCTAGCACCATTCACCTCGTGTGTGTAGCTATTGATGAAGTGCCGTGATTGACATGTGGTAATTAGTGTGTGCTTATCATTAGTGTGCTTGGGGTTTCTAGTCTATGGTAAGTCAGACTTCGGTGGGCTTGATGTGTGTAGGAGTTTTGATTAGTGATTAGAGTAGGTTTAGAGTTAGTCGTGCCATTGCGAATCTCTACTTGCAATGGAGAGGTGATCTCTTGAATCCTCTATTCCATTTATCCAATGCTCGTGCTTCCATGCCCTACCCGGGTTGCCGATCCACGGATTTGATAATTTTGTGTGGGTTCAGATTAGGTCGTGCTACAATGCTTCCCAAGATTTGGTGCCGTTGCCGGGGACGATGGCTTACGCTAGTGTAATTCTGGCATAATCGCATGCGTTCCCTCACTAATTTCACTTGTGTGTTTATGTTTTTGTGGATTTTGGATGTCTATAATTCCCTAATGTGTAACCGTATCTTGCCAATTGTGTGTTTACACACTCTAATTTCTCACTAATTTCTCACTAACCCCTTGTTAATTTGACTAATTTTTTCTAATACTAATGTGCTATGAAGGATTGGAGCATTCAACCATTCAATCGATCTACAATGGAAAGGTAATTAAGGTGGTATTCTCAACCTCCCTAGAATCTAGAGATGTGTAGAATTGTGTAGAAATGCCACCATGATGCAATGTAATGTTGATGCAATGCTATGCTATGTTGATGCAATGGAATGTTGATGTTATGGATTGAAAATTTTGCGATTATTCATTTTCACGCCGTCGTAATGTTGAAATTTCTAAGATTTGGTGACGCATGAATTTGACAAGTTTCAATTGTTAATTGATGATTGTGGATTGCTAATTGCGTGCTTAATTGAGTTAATTGCATGCTTGAATGGTCAATTTCAAGTGTGTGTGCACTAAAATCAAGTGTGTGTAAATTGTAATTGAGTGTGTGTATGCCTAATTTTAGTGTGTGTGCACTATTTTGCCCATGTTTGAGCACCTAGAAATTGATGTGTGCGTTATAATTTTTCAATTGTGATGATTGATTTGTGTTGTGCTCATGTCCAACTAATGATTTGTGAAGTCACATTGCAAATTCGACAAGTTTAACCCTTTTGTGTGCGCACTTAAAGATTGGTAAAAACTGCCAATTTTTTAGTGTATGTGTGCCTAAAAAGTGTTTAATTTGCACGATTGATTCATATTTTGATTGCATAATTGATTTGTGTAATGATTAAATTTTACGTTTTTGTGCTTAAAACAGGGATTTACACACTCCAATTGCATCAAATTTTGACCTAATTTTATCGATAAATTTGCCGGTTTAATTGCCTAGTTTTGATTTTATTGATAAAATTAATTGGTAGTTGAATAAATGTGATTTTGGCAATTTTATTTGGCTGCACTATTCCCCAATGTGTGGAGAATTTTTAGAAATTTTTTGGATATTTTTGTAAATTTTTGGTAACTTTTGCATTATTATTTGCTTAATTCAATAAAAATTTGATATTTTGCGATCTTTACGAGCTGTTTTGAATGTGTGTTTTCGGCTTGATTTCGAGCGCAATTGGGCCTCCATTCACCAAAATTTGAGCGCTTTACTATTTTCAGGGACGGGTTCACAATTTTGTCGAATCTGGCATTTTTGGTAAAAACTGCTATTTTTGGTGTGCTTATGCGTGTCAAGAATGTTCAATTATGATTGTCAATGATTTTTTAAGATTTGTAGAATTTTTTTGGAATTTTTTGGTGAATTTTTGGATTTTCGGGTGATTTTTACCGTTTCGCTAATTTTCAGCCTAAATTCGACCTTTTTTCAATTTCCGAGTGTGCCTTTTAGCACATGGACTTTCCTCCTCGAATAGATGTTTACGGTCTCTTGGGATAGTTTCCTATGATGCTAAAGTAATCTTCTTCTTCTTTCTTCTTCCGCTTTCGTCGGCGTTCTCGCACTTCGTGCCTTGAGAACCCACCCTTACACAACACAAGAAGACGAAAAAGAAAAGGGGGACCTACTGGCAGCCTTTTGTCTTTTTTCCTTTTTCTGTGTCATTGACTTTTGTACTGATTTATTTTATTTTGTTTCAATTTCATTTTAATTTCATTTCGTTTCATTTTCTTTCCCTTTAAATTTCATTTCATTTCAATTCAATTTCACTTTTCCCCTTTAGATTTCATTTCATTTTCCTTTTCTTTTTTTCTCACTTTCATTTCATTTATTTGTATATTAGTGTTTAAAAAAACATTAAAAATCATAAAAACAATAAAAATTTTCAAAAACCAAATAAAAAATAAAAAAGAGTTAGAAAATTTTAACAAATAGAAAACTCATTAAAAAAAGGAAAAACATAGAAAATTCACAAAAAAAAGTAAAAAACACAAAAAAAAGGAAAAAACAAAAAACACATAGAAAATCACAAAAAATTCAAAAATTCACAAAAAATTTTACAAAAATAGTAAAAAAACTCAAAAAAATCACAAAAAATCTAACAAAATCCAAAATTGATCGAAAAAAATCCCCAAAAACTGTAAAAATAATAAAATCTTCACAAAAAACACCAAAAAAAATTTATAATAAATTAGTAAAAAATCAGAACTTTTCCAAAAAAACGTAAAAAATCATAAAAAGACTAAAAATTTTAGAAAATTCAAAATTTCACAAAAAATTAGGAAAAATAAAAAGGAAGTCGTAGAGAGTGCCAGAAATAGCCAGAACGAGACCAAAAAGCAAAAAACAACGACGAGAAAAATAGCAACGAGAAAATCGAAAGCTGAAAAGGCAATGCCGAAAAGTGTACCGCACACCAAGCAAATACTGCAATTCGAGAATTACACCACGCAAAGGAAAATAGTACAACCGGGAAAAGTGAGCGGAAAGATTGACTCAAAGCCGTGAGGGGGAAATCGAGCCAAAAATCGACAAATCAAAATTGTAAACTCATCGAAGCTCAGAATTTCGAGCTAGATTTTGGAATCTCCTTGGGAAATGGGATTGAATTAATTTGGCCAAGAATATTATTATTCTAGCTAAATTTTGACAGAGTTGCCCCGATTCGATCAAGGAGCTAGAAGTGAACGTGCATGCTAGAAATTGGCAAGTATAAGCAATTGCATTGCAATTGAGCTTCCACGAACAGGAGCATGACTCACATGCAATTGCTAGTACAAGCAACAAAAATTCTGCTAATCAACACTAGAATCTACTAAGAAACAGTTTTTACAGAACCTTTAGACATGGACTCAAATCGATCTGAAAATGCGAGTACAGCAGAGCGAGCTAGTAGCATTGGCAACACATGCACAACTGCTACAGAATAGATTTTACAACTATATGGCTACAATGGGGACAAATTTTTGTACACAGATTCAGAAGGCCATAAGATGAGCAGCAAAAGCAACACGGGAGCCAAGATTTTATTGATCAAAGTCAAGCCAGATTCAGAGAACTCTCAGATGTTCACAGAATTCAGTGGAGCCAGGTATTACAAGCTTAAAGATGAAGTGCGGATAGAAGTGCAAAAAATTGACCCAAGGGGTTATTTAAAAATCTACACAAGTCCACAAAGCATCCATTTGGTGCATATGCAATCAGGGTCATTGTACATAGATTACAGTGGTCAGATCTATAGTCGAGAGCTAGTAATGGAAGATCAAATAGATCAACCAATAGAAGCCAAGCTAATTGGAGAATCGAGCCAAAGATAGTACAAAGGTCAAGACGGAGCAATCTACAGCTTGATGCTCATTGTTTTAAAAAAGATGCCGACAACTTGGAAAGCACAGAAACAGAAGCACCTCAGCTAGAGCTTGACATGATAGAGCCAGTTGAAATACCATCAGTCATGGCGTATTGCTCAGATTGTGGACGAAAAGGTGGAACTTTTTTTGAAGATTGTCCAAGATATCCAGACAAGGACATATCAACTGCCAAGCAAGGTACAAAGCAAATTGGAAATGCGAACCTCGATGTAAGTGCATTTAACTCGTTACTTTTAATGCAATCGGATAATTCTACATTACCATTAGAAGCACAAGTAAAAACACTGCAAGTTCAAAATCAGCATAAAGATGTACAGACACCTGAAAAGCTTAAAATTGATCCTTTGAACAACAAATCCTTTCATGAATTTAGTCAAGGTGTCGAGATATCACCGAAGGTTGAAAAGACTGTTAGTTTTGCAAATGATTTTGCATCCACTGTCACAAGTGTGCAATCAATCACGAGTCTAAGGGACACATCAATCAGAATGATGTTAGCTTTGTATGGTACACATAATTCATATGCACACTATGTAGACCAAAAAGGGAAACTGTACAAAAAGGATCAACCAATGTTTGAACGGCCCACATACTAGTTCATAGAAGTGTTTCCAGTGATAGATCAGAAAGGATGGTTCATTTCAGAGGAAAGAATCTATTAAGCCCATCCTCTCTAGAGATGAAGGATATTACCCGAGTGAATCTAGAAATCTGTTCAAAGCCAAATTCTCCTCCATAAAAAATAAAGCTTCGATGTTGTGACCAAACGAACATATACTTTGACCAAAACAGTCGTAGATATAGACAAGACTCTAGCATCTATGATGCCTTGGGTCTTGAAACTACAGAAGCTCATATCATAGGAGACACATGGAATAGACAATAGCAGGGCAAAGATAAAGCTATCTACAGCTTAACTTGGGGAATAATTTGTCATGTTTCAAGGAGATACAAAGGAAACTATGCAGAAGGTTTACAGATGCCAAACATCAACAGTGCTACCCAAAGTGTACCTTCACAGTCCCAAAAGGTGAGATTAAACCAGAGCCAAACAATTTTGAACTCTTACAATGAAGCAGGCTATAGTGATCACATCATGAAGCTCAGCTCTTGTACCAGGAACCGCAATGTCAGTTAGAAGCCCTAGAGCTTCTAGCCAACAAAACTCTTCAAAGCAAAAACCATTGAAAGATCATATGGTTGTTGGAAGTTTCCAATTGACCCATATTCCATCAAAATCTACAGACAAATGCTTATATGAAGATTATCAGGGACAAAAGTTTCAGATGATCTCCACAAGTCAAAGTCAAAAACTAACACGTACAATAGTGTTCAAACAGCTACATGTGATCAAGCTCACATATGCATATCGAGATGCCCATGGTAACAAATATCAACAAGATCAAGACCTTGTACAAGCCCCTATGAATGGCCCGACTAAAGTCAAAGATTATCTAAAGATGATGCAAAGCCTCAAGCTCCCAGAGCATCTGACAGAAAAATCAAAGTCAATGGGAGCTAAAGTCCAAAAAGCTACACAAAGTTCACCACCAAAATCTCCTCCGAAGAGACAGATTCTGCCAGAAAGTACAATGGATCTTTTAAGGTCAAAGGTTACTCAAATACAGGCAGACAATGCTGAACAGTTGCAAAAAGGTGCAATATTACAACAAAATGAGCCAACATCAACGGAAGTAGGTGATCAAAGCAAAGAAAATGCAGATAAAGCTCAACCAAAGGACACTACCACAACAAAATCAGTCAATTCAGACACAAATCTTGAGAAGATCAAGTGCAACATTGTTGGTGAAAACGAAGAAAAGTTGTCAAGAGAAGTAAAGCTAAATTTTTAGTTAGACAAGAACCTCATATTTTTTCACACTTGGAAAAGATGTGGCCAACCACAACTGGAAGATGCTCCTGAATTTGTGACCATACCTAGAAACAAATGAGCAGAATGCTGGGGAATCATTTCCACAATGCTGGGGAATCATTTCCACCACCATTGAAGTAAGTTCACAGATTATCATAGATTAATTTCATGTGATTACAGTAAAGGATATGCGAGATGACATCATAATGGGAATGCCAATGGCCCAAAAGATGTTAGAAATACAGAATGCAAACAGGATGCAGTCATCAAAGACAACAAAGAATGAAGACCAAGACTGGTCACCCGTGGACGATAGCACAAAGTCCTCAAGCACAGTTAAAATGGAGACCGATACCAAAGCAAAACTTATTGAAGATGATTCATCTCCATCAAACAAAACTTCAAAAGAGCTTAAAGCAATCAAGCAATAGCAAGTGCAGATCAAAGAGATCAAAGAGGAACCACAATAGCTATTGAGCAAAGAATACCACCAAAGCCAGAAGTTAAGAAGAACAGGGTTGCCGACAACCAGGAAGCAGCAAGAAGTCCGAAGCTCAATCACTCATTCCCAAAAGAATCAACTGTTGTAAGTCAGATTGCAACAAAAAGTCTCAAGCTATCCTCCATAGAGACACAATTAGATCAAGATGAGACCATGGCAAATGCAGGACAAAGATCTTCAATAGAACCATCAATGAGAATAGCTATAGTTCTTAGCAATACAAAAAGAGCACGTGTTAAATGCAATGCTCTACTGGATATAGAAGCAAAGTGTAATATGGTTGCAGACAGCATCCAGAACATTCTAGAGATTACTCTATGCAAACAAGATAGAAAAACAATGCTAGGTATGCATACAGGTCAAGAAGAAATGGTTGCTACCCTTAGCGTCCAAAATCATGAAGAGCGGGTAAAGTTTCAGGTGAAGCCTTCAAAAGAAATGCTTGCAGATATCATCCTTGGACATTAGTGGTTAGACCAACACAAGGCCTACAAAGAAGATACAATGCTAATACTCTCTTTTCCAAGAGGTAGCCAACAACATTTACAGGTACCATTAATGCTAGATTCAGGTACCATTACAGGTACCATTAATGCTAGATCCAGAGTTGCATAGGTCACAAGAATCAAAGACAAATCTTGTAGACAAAGGTAAAGTTAAAGTGGACCTTCCACTGATTAGCACAAATGGAGTGACATCAGATGCCTCTATATCAAAGAACCCTCATGGATCAGCTTATTCAAGCAAGTCAGGCTTTCAAAACTTCAAGTCAATTGCTGACCCAACTAAAACCTCTAAGGAGACACCTAGAAAAGTAAAGATATTTCAGCCAAAGTACTCAAGAAAGAAAAGGAAAGTCAAGCAAGTGTTCATTATGAGCCATTTAGTCAAAGTCAATGATCCGATTTGGATTAAAGACAGGAAATCAACACAGAGAGACAAGCGCATGGGATGGATAACATCACAATGGAGCTTAAAAGAACAAGAGTACTATGAAGGTAACAGACATATATAGGTACCAAAACCGCAGGTTAGAGCATATGAAGTGAATTCAAGACCCTCCCAAGAAAGAAGGTCCACAAGGTATCAACCTCGACAATATCCTAGGATACCTAAGTAGCAGATATACAACAGAACAACATTGAATGATGCTGAAGTCTACCACAACTCTCAAGAGGATACAGAACAAAGACGGATCTCAAGGAATGTTCCTCTTGGACAAGGATTCTACACAAGCTATACAAAGATTTGGCTACCAGTCAACCACAAGCCAATTGCAACTACACCAAACCTGCATAAAGATCTCAGGAACTCAACAAGACCTAGAGCAAAGAAAAGTCAACAATGGAGATACAAAGGTCATCAAAAGATTTGGATTCCTAAGTCTTCTAATGCTCCTAGTCAAAAGTCAAATGTCAACGATCAACAGAGGCCTACAACAACATTAAAGACTTCTTACAACATGCCTAATTGCAGAATCAAATAGATAATGGATTCTTCAAAGTCAAACAAGGACAACCCAACCAGCGTGAATGCAGATTCAAAGATGATAAAACATGTATGGCAAAAGAAACCTTCAATGCCAACTTGGTCCTTATCCTCTTTTTGAGGATTCAAGCTTACTTTTAACTAAAGAAATGTATGTAGTAAGCACCAGAATGTAAAAAGTCAAGTTGCTAGGGTGCAAAAAATACTCTTTGGCATAGTCAAAGTTGGGCTGTTGAGCCATAAAATGAGCAAAGCATTAGTCCCAAAGCTTCAAGTCATATTAAGCTATGTGCTAAGAGTCGTAGTTATTAGGCTTACGCTCAAGCTGGAAGAGTTGAGCATATCTAAAGTCATGTTGCTCATGCTGGGTGAGATGAGCATAAGAGTCGAAGTCTATTATTACAATTGGTGGAGTGTCGTAGAGTCCAACACTCATGCACAGTGCACAGTAAGATGAGAGCACATATCCTTGACGACAAAAACCATTCTTAACACTAGAATGGTAACCTAACAGGACATAAAAGTGTCCTTTCAGGGTTTTGGGAAAAAATTCCAAAACCATAGTAGATCCACTCATTTTGAAAAATCCTTTCATGAGCTTATAGTTCAATACCTACTACATATGGAAAAAATGAGAAACTTGTAATTTTTCTCATGCCTTGGTCACTACAAGCCTCCAAAGTTGATGGACCAGTGCATTTTGCCCAAAATGGCAATTTCTTACGGTTGATTGCATATCAATAAGAGTGGAGATTTTTGTAGGACATGAGATAAAATGCCCCGTTAACTTCAATGGGTTGGTGACCAAAACATATGGTTGCTTTTACTTCACTAATTTTTTTTGGGCAAAAAAAATAGGTACAAAAAAGTTGCATTTTTGCCATTCTGTGGACCTATCATCAATGTTTCTATAGTCACGCTCAATACAGATACTATATACATGTTTTCTTAGTTCCCTTTGGGCCTCTGGACTCAAAAGGATCCATGGAGCATGTCAAAAGGATAATGGATCTCTTACAATTGGAACCTTGGGGGCAATGATAAAGTGCTAAATACAGCAAACATGAAAAAACTGGGTTTAGCATTATGACCTCTAGAAACCCATAGAAACTACTCAATATCTAGCCAAGTTTGTAGTCTACGATTACATATGGTCACTACCTACAAAATACACACAATTGGCCTAAGAAACTAGCAATATTGAGAAAGTTATACTTGCTACTCTAAAATGTATCGTATTCTTCAGCATCAAAAAACTCAACCATCATCATATACTATGCTATATAGCATATTAGGTCCCCCAAAACTCAAGGAAGATTACCTTTATGTTATACATTACACTTACACAATCAAAATTGAATTTGGATATCAAGAAAGACACCAAAAAAATCATAAAAGTTTTAATTTTGGCCAAAAAACAGGATTATGCAATTCTTGTAAATTGGTCATAACTTTCAATTTTAACACTTAGCTCTCCCTACAAGCATCAAAACATGTTGAGAACTATGAAGGCCTAACCTCTAGCCATCTAAACCTCACAAACATGAAGTTTAGAGTGGTATAGTTGCCAAAAATTGAAGAAAAGCCAAAAACATGACCCGTTTTTTCCCACAGTTTAGGTTTAAAAATGTTGTGCAAGAGTAAGGTTAATGGTGAGATCGATACTCAAAAAAAAATGCTAAGTTTTTTTCAGCTCATAAGGAAACTTTGTGGATATATAGCACCTAGAAATTCATTTTCATACTCTTCAAATAATTCAAGCAAAATGGTCACTTAACAGGACACAAAAGTGTCCAAGGACATAAAAGTGTCATGTTACCATTCTAGTGTTAAAGGGGTGCCAGCTTGCAAATCCATGACATATGGTTTTATAGCTACACCATCTTTTTGAAGAACCCCTCAAAATCTTTCTTGCACATCATATTGTTTTCCATGCATTTTTGTGTATGCATAAATAGGATGTCCCATCATTGGACATATGCATTAGACACTCTTTTTTGCTTCCACCTATGCACCTTGAGTGGATTACAACAGGAAAACCAACGTTCCATCATGCTACCCTTTCATATTTGCTGCCTTTTTAATTCCATACCTATCGGCAAATAATCCCTTGAGTACTTTATTAATATTTCCCATGCTAATAAGTACTCCAATAATGCACGTATCCCAAAGGTACTTTTTTCCACTGGGTTTTTTCCCTTTGGTCATTCAAGTATTAGACCCTAATTTAGAACCTCATCATTCTACTTCCCTTGTACATACTTTTCATAAATAAACATAAGCCTCCTCATTATGCTATTACAAGAGACAAATGCAACATCATCTCTTACATCAGATATATTCAAACCATGTTGCAACAGATTGAACCCCATCAAAAAATTCAATGACAAATAAAGACGATCAGCCCATCAACAACCAATCAAAACCTTTCACAGCCTCACCGGACACTTTTTAACAGTGCCCGAGGACGGGTACTAAAATCGAAAGGAGAAGTGTTAATTGAGCCAATGTTAGTTAACAGAAGCTGCTAAAGATCAAAGATGTACGAATTCACATCAAAGATCAAAGTGAAGAGGCAATAAAGATTGGAGTTACACATTTTTCACATTTTTCCAAAATGGTCACGTATTGTAAATTCTCGAATTATTTCAAGCCATTGTAATATTTTAGTGTGTTACGGGCTCAATGGGAGTTCCAAGCTGTAAAGAATAGGTCAGTTACTGTGCCTAGGCTGCAGATTCAGTAAGTGGTGGAGCCCTAAAGGCCTTGGGCGCCCGAACATTGCATATTTTTACCCTAGGTACATAAGGCAGTGTGTAAAAGAAATTATGGTTCTCAAGCTCATTTGTTGAGAGCACTCTTTCGTGAGAGCTCTTGAGCTGTGTGGCTATGGAGTCCTTGACTTCGCCTTGCTCATGAAACTTGATTAACACTAATCAATGATTTATTCTCTCTCACTATGCCTCTCTCATACTTCTTATGATTAACTAGCTCTTAACTAATTAGTGGTTAGTCCCTCTCTAATCTTGTGTGATTGCCCTCTTTTTCTTGTGTGTGCATGTAGGTTTGATTGGAGTGTGGTGCTCGATAGATCTATGTGTGTGTGCTTGCGATTAGTGTGTTGCATAATAGGATTAGTGTTGTGTGCGTCTTGCAATCGTAGTGTGTGTCGTTGGGTTGATTAGAGGTGAAGAGAAGTGGATATGGAGATTGCCCTTCATTGCGGCTTAGCTCCTCCATAGGCCGAGAAGCTCACCTCATAGAGTTAACCATTTGTGTTGCCACAATTAGCTCACTAACCGTGTGAGTGTTTCCATGTCCTAGCCGGGTAGCTCATCCCTCTGGATTGATAATTTTGTTGGTCATTGGAGCTATTGCAATGATGGAGCCCCCAACATTGGGCACCGTTGCCGGGGAATGAAGTTAGCATGGAAATGAAGCAAAATTAGCAAGGGTTGGCATGCAATTAGTGAAATTGGAGGTGGAATTGGGGGTTTGGGGTATTCATAACTCAACATTAGCATCAATTCCTTGCACAAACATCATCAAATCAAACCAAAAATTGAGTTACACACACTCAAAAACCAAAAAATTAGTAATGAAATTACTCTATTCTACAGATCCTAAACTCACTAGCTTAGGTTATTGATCCCCAGCAACGGTGCCAAATGTAAGGAGGCATTGTAGCACGACCTAATCGCAACCCACACAAAATTACCAAATCCATGGATCGGCAATCTGGCTAGGGCATGGAAGCACGAGCATCGGATGAATAGGAATAGAGGATTCAAGAGATCAACTCTCCAATGCAAGTAGAGATTAGCCACTACAAGGCTAACTCTAATCATTCTCTAATCACTAATCTATCAACTCCTACACACATCAAGTCCACCGAAGTCCAACTTGCCATAGACTAGAAACCCCAAGCACACTAATGATAAGCACACACAATTACCACATGTCAATTACAGCAATTCATCAATAGCTATACACACGATGTGAACGGTGCTCGAGCTTCATAAAACCTACCTACACACAAGCAAAGAATAGGGCACACACACAAATTACTAGATTAAGACCCAACTTAATCAACCTAATTTGTGATGCTAAATATCGCAAATCAATTGCTCGTAGAAAGAATAGGAGTGGTTACTAGCAAGAAGTACATACATCTCTCAAACCTAGAATAATGAAAGTGTAATACTAATTCATGACAAGATGAAATGTAGAGAAGAAGTAGACTAATGAGAAAATAAAGATTAGATTAATCAAGAAGAGATTACACTAATTACAATGGTTAGCACTAGCCTCTCAAGCATGGGCATTACAGGCTAAACCGAATATGCATCAAGCGGGAGATATCTATGGTTGTGCATAATATTTCCACTCACTTTGTATAAGTCTTGGGATCACTTGGAGTTCCAAAGTTGTAAATGCTAGTTTGAAGGCTCAAGCTTAAACCCATAGTAGAAAGGATTGTGGTGAAAGCCTTCAAACGGAAGCTTTTATGCAAGGAGGCCTCATTCTTGAGTATCCACTCTTTAAGATCCACTTTAAAGAGCTTCCTCTCTCTTGAGTGTTCACTCTATGGCCTAGTCTTGAGCATAATGTTTATGCTTGAGAGGCTAGTGCTAACCATTGTAATCAGTGTAAGATCTTCTTGATTAATCTAATCCTTGTTTTCTCATTTGTCTACTTCTTCTCTACATTTCATCTTGTCATGAAGTAGTATTACACTTTCATTATTCTAAATTTGAGAGATGTATGTACTTCTTGCTAGTAACCACTCCTATTCTTCCATAAGCATTCGATTTGTGATATTTCGTATCACTAATTAGGTTGATTAAATTGGATCTTTATCTTGTAATTAGTGTGTGTGCCCTATTGTTTGCTTGTGTGTAGATAGGTTTTATGAAGCTCTAGCACCATTCACTTCGTGTGAGTAGCTATTGATGAAGTGCCGTGATTGACATGTGGTAATTAGTGTGTGCTTATCATTAGTGTGCTTGGGGTTTCTAGTCTATGGTAAGTCAGACTTCGGTGGGCTTGATGTGTGTAGGAGTTTTGATTAGTGATTAGAGTAGGTTTAGAGTTAGTCGTGCCATTGCGAATCTCTACTTGCAATGGAGAGGTGATCTCTTGAATCCTCTATTCCATTCATCCGATGCTCATGCTTCCATACCCTAGCCGGGTTTTCCGATCCACGGATTTGATAATTTTGTGTGGGTTACGATTAGGTTGTGCCACAATGCCTCCCAACATTTGGTGCCACTGTCGGGGATCGATAACCTAAGCTAGTGAGTTTAGGATGTGTAGCATAGAGTAATTTCACTACTAATTTGGTTGGTTTTTGAGTGTGTGTAACTCAATTTTTGGTTTGATTTGATGATGCTTGTGCAAGAAATTGATGCTAATGTTGAGTTTTGAATACCCCAAACCCCCAATTTCACTAACTTCATGCTAACCCTTGCTAATTTCTCTTTGTTTCCATGCTAATTTTTATTAATTTTGACTAACCTTGCTAACCTAACCACTAACAATTGAAGTGTAATGTATGATTAATCCCCTTTTAAGAGGTGGAATCATCACCCTAATTAAGTTAATTGTGCTAATTTATGCCTAATTTGATGATTTGGATGTTTGATTTTTGGCCTACAAATGGTCAATTTTGGAGCCGATTTGATGGTGCAGACACTTGTGTGTGCAATGATGCATCTTCACGTAGGGCAAAGGAATAGCTTGGAGTGTAATTATGATGTAAGTGCACTCACTTGTTATGTCAATTATTGATTGATTAATGTGGTTCAATGTTGTTAATCATTTGCTAAAATTAGGTGTGTAACACAAATTGACCTACACTTTGCACCTAATTTGATACACTTGGAATGAAATTGATGGTCAAATCTTGACTAATGAACTTTGTGTGTATCAAGATAAGGCTTAATTCTCATCAAGAACTCATGTGTGTGCATAAAAATCATTGTGTGTGTGCATACACCACAGAGGGAAAAAATTGTCAAAAATTTCAAGTGTGTGCACCTAATCTTGACTGTGTGCACGCGTAGAAAGTGATGAAATTGATGATATGAGTATGCAATCATGTCAATGATGTGTATGTTAGGCTAATGCAATCATTGGATAAGCCTAAATGCCAAAAAATAGGGCAAAAATTGAGTGTGTGCCTATCTAAGACCACTTGATTTTCTATGATTGATGGTCAATTGGGTCATCTAAATGATTTTTTGATTGTGAAATGTTCATAAAAAGTGTGTGCAATCATTAGTTGTAAGTCTAAATGCATTGCCAATTGAGCCAAATTTGATCATTTGTGCTTAATTTTTGAGTGTGTGCATTGCTTGATTGGGTAAAAATAGTGCTAATTTTTAGAAATTAAGCATGCATGCATTCACTTATGCTTGATTGAGTTTGCAATTTAAACATTCCAATGTGAAATTGATGTAATTTTTGCATAAATTTTTGGCCTAAATTTGGGTGTGTGTGCCTAATCAATAGCATGTGCAATCCGGTCTTTAAATGAATAATTGGTACTTTTTTATCCAATTATGACGATTAATTTGGCCAAATATTAATGTATGCATCAAAAACTAGCTTCGAGAATTGAGATTCATCATTTAATTAATGCTCAATTGTGGATATTTTCCACTCATGAGTAGCCATACAAGCCAAATGAAAAATTCAATTGAATTTGGATGATGAGGGCCATTGGAGATGAGTAATTGATTTTGCAATGATTGATAAGTGGGATTGAATTTGCAATTATGAGAAAATTGTGCCTTAAGAAGCATGTGAGTATCTCCCAATTGATTACAAAATTGATCAAATTTGAATTCAGTTCCATAATTTCTTGTGCATTCCAATCCATTTTGATGTGAATGAATCATCAAATTGAGGCAAGATTGACAAGAATTGGAAGAACTTTGTATAATCTTGCTTGGATTTAGTGCAAACCAATGACTAATTATGCTTTTGGAATAACTTGTGTGCATTATGGAAGCATTGCTTTTGAACCACAATGCAAATTCGAGACGATTTCAAATTTAAATCAGTTGTGAGAATTGTGACTCATTAATTGTGTATGAAGAATTATATCAAGGAGGAATTCGAAACTTGTTCTATTTGTGCAAACCGAGGTGAGTTTGATTATAGATTGTGAGAATTTTTGAAGTGCAATTTTGATCTTGGATGATTATCATGTTGCACTTTCCCGGTGACCTTGCCACATTCTCATGAACACAGGCACATTCGCCACGTCATGGACTACCGTGGGAACAAGCCCCCAAAGGAAAAAAAGAGAAAAGAAAGGCAATGATTCATGTTTGTCACCTTGCCAAACCACTAGCTCTGGTTTCTTTTGCCTTGGCCCTAGGGGCTACTGCTTTTAGGATTCCAGGTTGGGCATCCCAAGCTAGCCCACCACCCACTTGTCTTATGCGTGCTCAATTGCGGACCCACGAATTTGCAACCACCTCGGAAAATGCTATCGTTGATTCTACCAGCCCATAATTAACACAGGCACACTCATACAACAATCATCCCCTTGAGAGTAGCCCACCTAATTTGATGCTTTTCTAGGGTGCTCTTGAGTCTTGACTCCGCCGTGTCTTGATCAAGCCAAGCCATAAAGACATAATCAGCGCGTAGACACACACACATAGTGTGGGCTGGCCTATGTACATAGCTTCTATTTGTGCAATGTCTGCCACGGATAGCGCACGCTCAATTGAGCTTGACCCTGGATACACACACTAAAAGCCAAACCACGGTCATCCTTTACACTCATGTGCCCTCCACTTGCCTCAATTTCCCCCCTTTATCGGCTGCTTGCTTGCCAAGCCCCAACTATCCTCCTGAGTGTTTTTGGATGTTGGGGACTACAAGACTTTGTCCCACTTGCGTTGCCTGGCTCAGACAGTGTGACACACACTTTTGTATGCCCCCAGATGCGCCATCATCTATGCAACAGGTTACGGCATCGCCTTGCTTGACTTTGGACTGATAGATCCGGCATATCCATTCAACCCATCCTCACATAACCTCTTCCCTCTCAAAGTCTCAAAAAAAAGATCCGTCCAGACTCGTCGTCGTCAGAGTTTCCACTCTCAGCTCTCGCACTTGCCATGTGCGCCGCTGACAAGCAGTGAAAATTTAATTAAACAAAAACACACACACACACCGATTTGCTAAGTTTGCTGCAGCCGATCATGCAAACAAAGAGCAGCTTAGCATTCTTCGTGAGACCTGTACCGGCTCTTTTACGCCCCTTCACACATGTACAGAGCTGACATCAATATCCTGGCACCTAACAGCCTCAAGATCACACACCCTCGTGATTAAACCTCCTCGTTGATGCACTCTAAACCCACACCTTGTCATTCGTCTAGGTCATCAACCACTCTCTTCCTCAACTCACTGAAAGCGACTTGTACACGAGCATAACAGAAATCATTTGACATTAATTCGTATTTTTTAAGAAAGAGAGAGAGAGAGTTCCCACCCAATGTGACCAAAAAATTCTCGAAAAACATAGGCCTTGTTGAGCCGATCAAGAAATCAAAAGGCGAGTAAGGGGAGTAGGAATTTAACAAAAAAAATGGTGGTTAGAGTTCTCATTGCTAAAATGCTGATTGATCAGTGCTTGTGTTTGATAGGTCTCTTTTTAGGACTGAAGAGAAATGCGACTTTAAACGGATTTATGAGGATTTATTGATCAATATAATTCTCTCTCCCTTTCTCTCTCTCTCTCTCTCTCTTCTTGCTTCATTTGTGAAAGGATACTAGAAGGGAGCAAAACATATTTTCATTGAAGTCATTTGCAAATGTTGCACTAAATTGTGGGGCTTGTGATGATTCTTGACATTTTTTGAAGGGTTATTGATCTATGGTGATCGAGAATCAATTAGCCAACCGAGGGAGCTAGCATTTTACTTACACTCTAATTTTCATTGATATAAATGCCATATGAAAGCAAGAATGTGGGTATTAATTGCATTGATTGTGATTAATTGGCCCATGCATTCATCTAGTGCTTGTCTTGGCTCATTACCAAAATGAAAAATTCTTCTTCATTGCATGTGGGCTCCATCTTGAGCTACGTACATTGACAGTAAATTGATCCTTGGTCAAGAGTATGAGTAAAAAAATGAACTTGGCTTGCTACATTTTTAGTGCATGATTTAGATGAAAAAATTATGGCATAGCACTAAATTGGGTTTCTTGAATGGCCATGTGACAGCATTGAGCATGAAAGTTTTAGTGCTTGTATTGGATGTTCATATGCTAAAGAGTTGAATGGCCATGTGACAGCATTGAACATGAAAGTTTTAGTGCTTGTATTGGATGTTCATATGCTAAAGAGTTGAATGGCCATGTGACAGCATTGAACATGAAAGTTTTAGTGCTTGTATTGGATGTTCATATGCTAAAGAGCACTAATGATTTGAGTCTTTTTTGAAGGGTTCTGGAAGGAATTTACTCTCATTGATCCAAGAAAAGGTCATCATTGCAAAAAATTACAAAATGTGGCTATTTAGAGCCATTCCAAGTCTTTGGATTAGAAGTTGTATATATACTAGCTCACAGCTTGGTCTAAAATGCAAATGTTTTCATTTGGGCTAGTTGTTTACCCAACTTTTTAAAGAGCTTTCAAGTACAAAATTTGACTATTGAGAGCCATTCATTTTCATTTCATCAAGTTGTAGTCATCTCTAACTCATAGATTGCTCTAAAAAATGTAAAATTTCATGTGAGCTAGTTGTTAGCCAGCTTGTTTGGAGTTTTTAAATTGTAAAATTGGGCTTTGAAGAGCCACTTCATTTCATCAAAGTTTCGTTATTTTCAGCTCTTGGTTTTTTTTAAATTTCATACTTCAAGAGAGCTAGAAACTAATCAATTTTACATCATGCATGAGAGATTGTAAAAATTGTAAAATGTGCTTATGTAGAAGCTCATTTTATCTCTCATGGTTGTTGTGTATGCATAAATTTGCTACAAAGAGCATCATGTGTATACCCAAAGACACTTTTTTCCCTTGGTTTTTTTCCCTTTGGCAAATTCGGGTATGCAAGACCCTAGCTTTAGGTTTTCATTAATGTTTTTTGTGTGCTTTTGGCTTTCAATAAAAGGCTTTGGAGCTTGTGTTCACACTTAGCTGCATTTGCAAGTAAAAGATCAAGAGGCTTCTCTACAAAGGGGATGCTTGCTCGAGGATGCACAAAGAGCATAAATAGATGTAATCCTTCCATGATTTTGCTCTTAGCTGCATTTGCAAGTAAAAGATCAAGAGGCTTCTCTACAAAGGGGATGCTTGCTCGAGGATGCACAAAGAGCATAAATAGATGTAATCCTTCCATGATTTTGCTCTTTTGTTCATCTCTCCATTCTCTATGCTTGGCTTAAGTGAAATTTTGCTTCTAAGTTATGGTTCTTTCATGTTCAAAAGCTAGGCATACTAAAGTTTCAACACTTTGCTTTGTGAATATTAACTCATCAAAAAATTAGGTTTTATGTGTGTTAATCATAGGTAGCTGGCCTTGACCTTAGGTTAATGTAGGTTCATTTCTCAATAGTCCTAGACTCTTAGTGATAGTCTTAATACTCCATTCATTTTTTACACGACCTAGGGCTATGTTTAGTCTTTAGTCCTTTAGTCCAATTTTCATAAACATCTCATGTTGGAAGCAATAAAAAGAGTGCAAAAAATGAATTAATGAAGCAAAAAGTGTTAAGAAAAAGTAGCAAAAATTTCTACTAGACACATGAAAAGAAAATTTTTAAGTTATGTTGTGTCTATGTGAGGCCTAGTGCCTTATTGGCACTTGGCAGGTGAGGGGAATCACCTTGGCTTGCTTGGTCAAGGCCCTGAACCGATGCCTTGGGTTGATAGGGGTTAGTCGTCGCCTTGGTAGGCTAGTAGGATTTTGGAACACCTTCTTGAGGGTTCAAGGAGCTGAGAGTCATACCTAGACTTGCCTTGGGGTGGTAGCATTGTATTGTGTTTGACTTTTTCAATGAATGACAAAACCAAAACTTCCATGAGCTTCAAAAAGCTTTGACAATGTACTAATAGATTATGAGATTTTTTATAGCCCATAGACATGATAGACTTGAGTGATTTATTAATATTGGTCACATAGTTTTTAGGCTAGTAGGTTTATAAACTTGCATTAGCGTAGGGTCATAATTGATTGCTTGTGTTTCATGCATAAAACTAAAATTTCCAAGTGGTTTAATCTTCATGATAGTTTGAGTTTTTTTTTACTTTATGTTGTCTAGTTTTTGACTATGATTCACCCATCTTTTAGAAGCAAAAAAAATCACTTTGCATGATTGTTCATTGTGCTTCATGTTTTATTCATTCTTGGTGGCCTTTGATGCTCATTACTTGTTCTTATGTTTTGCAGGTCAACATTTCTTCCATGAATTTGCTTTCTACCATGTCACCGTGTTTTGCTTCACCGGCACACGAGGACGTGCGCCAAATTAGGAAGGGGGGAATGTTAGCAGCGGCTAATATAGGCTACACCAAATATGCATCAAGCGGGAGATATCTATGGTTGTGCATAATCTTTCCACACACTTTGTATAAGTCTTGGGCTCGCTTGGAGTTCCAAAGTTGTAAATGCTAGTTTGAAGGCTCAAGCTAAAACCCATAATAGAAGAGATTGTAGTGAAACCCTTTAAAAGAAAGCCTTTATGCAAGGAAGCTTCATTCTTGAGTATCCACTCAAGAGAGAGGGAGCTCTCAAAAGTGGATCTTCAAGAGTGGATAATTGCCTAGCATTGAGCTTAATGTTTATTCTTGAGAGGCTAGTGCTAACCACCATTGTAATTAGTGTAAGATCTTCTTGATTAATGTAATCCTTGTTTTCTCATTAGTCTACTTCTTCTCTACATTTCAGTCATAAAGTAGTATTACACGTTCCTTATTCTAGATTTGAGAGATGTATGTACTTCTTGCTAGTAACCACTCCTATTCTTCCATAAGCATTCGATTTGTGGTATTTAGCATCACTAATTAGGTTGATTAAGCTGGGTCTTAATATTATAATTATTGTGTGTGCCTATTGTTTGCTTGTGTGTAGATAGATTTTATGAAGCTCTAGCACCATTCACTTCGTGTGAGTAGCTATTGATGAAGTGTCGTGATTGACATGTGGTAATTAGTGTGTGCTTATGATTAGTGTGCTTGGGGTTTCTAGTCTATGGTAAGTCAGACTTCGGTGGGCTTGATGTGTGTAGGAGTTGTTTGGTCAGTGATTAGAGTAGGTTTAGAGTTAGTCTTTCCATGGCTAATCTCTACTTGCAATGGAGAGGTGATCTCTTGAATCCTCTATTCCATTCATCCGATGCTCGAGCTTCCATGCCCTAGCTGTGTTTTCCGATCCATGGATTTGATACTTTTGTGTGACTTGCGATTAGGTCGTGCTACAACGCCTCCCAACATTTGACGCCATTGCAGGGGATCGATAACCTAAGCTAGTGAGTTTAGGATGTGTAGAATAAAGTAATTTCATTACTAATTTCTCAGTTTTTGAGTGTGTGTAACTCAATTTTGGTTTGATTTGATGATTTTGTGCAAACCCCCAATTCCACCCTCAATTTCACTAATTTCATGCTAACCCTTGCTAATTTCGCATCATTTCCATGCTAATTTTACTAATTTCATGCTAGTTTTTACTAATTTTGACTAACCTTGCTAACCTAACTGCTAACAATTGAAGTATAATGTATGATTGATCCCCTTTTAAGAGGTGGAATCATCAGTTAATCAAGTTAACTGTGCTAATTTATGCCTGATTTGATGATTTGACTGTTTGATTTTGACCTATAAATGGTCAATTTTGGAGCCGATTTGATGGTTCACACACTTGTGTGTGCAATGATGCGACTTTGCGTGGAGCAAAGGAATAGCTTGGAGTGTAACTACGATGTAAGTGCACTCACTTTCTTATGTCGATTCTTGGTTTATTAATATGATTCAATGTGCTAATTATTTGCTAAAATTAGGTGTGTAACTCAAATTGACCTACACTTTGTACCTAATTTGATACACTTGGAATGAAATTGATAGAGAACATTCTGGCACTGAGGTACATGATCATGATCCATGTTCCTCTGTCTCATTTTGTTGCAAAATTTGCACCATTGCTGGAGGACATCACAAAGACTTTAGTGGTCTTTTCAAAAATGAATTTGGATACAAAAACCAGACCAAAAGCCCTAACTGGTAGGAACTCTAGCAAAGTGTCAGAATTTACCTAATTTCCAATCCAGAGGTCCGGTTCCAAAAATTTTGATGCCATAGTATCTAACAATCATGCTGAACCTGATGGTACCAAGAAAAGTCAATTTGGCTTCCAAACATGGATAGCGATCCATGTTCCTCTGAGTCAGAACAAAAGAAAAATTTTACCACACAGAGAGGTAGTCCACAGGAACCTGGTGGCTTTTTCAAAATTGAAATTGGACCTGGATTATTGATGTTGTGAGTAAAATTGTGTGTCATTGAAAAAACCTCATTCAATTTTGTCTATTGAAAGCTAAAACTAACAGGAATGGTTGTAAACTCACAGCTATCAAGCATTCTTTGACAGATTGCAGATACTAGAGAATACTTTCCAACAAGTAAGATCAAAATTTGGAATTCAAGCTAGCTACTGAGGTAAATTGGTTTGATTTTGCAATACCAATTCTTCATAAATTTTTGATCATGGATATTGTACAAGAATAGAAATCCCAGCATCTTAGACCAAGGGAGCAATCAGTCTACTGAATGAAGCGGGAAAGACCGTTGCATCCTTTAGAACCTATTCTAGAGAAAAGTTTTTTTGACACTTCATCAGAAAGATCATACAGCTTGATGACTGAGGATTCCAACAAGTCAAAACCTAAGGGAACGGCTTCCATGCGGGCAGGTCCTTCTCAACCTGCATCTGATGTAAAACTGTTTTTTTGAATTTTCAATTTGAAATGTGCTTAAGGACAAAATCTATAAGGAGGGAATGGACTGCTACTGTGTTAAGTTGGAAAATAAGCCAAGCGAGTTTAGAGACCTTATAGATGTGGATTATGACAAGGATAGATATTTCAACAAAGAGGGAATGATGTACCTAGTGGTTCATAACCCTTTTATAGTGGATAAATGGGGCATGACTGGCACCCAAGGACAAGATAGATGAAGAGCTAGTAGATGAGCCACCCAAAATGGATAAAGCAAAATGTGGTGCTCAGACGCACTGATGAGATAGAGTGGCTTAATATAGACAATACTTACGTGGGGCTATATAAATTCAATAATGGAGAGCAAACACTCTATTATAAATGTGATGAACCCCACATCAAGGAACTGACAGACCGCAAAAAACTGTACGTTTTCACTTACACATAGGGAAGAAGTATCAAATGGTCATCATAATAGACAAGTATGGCCAAAAGTACTCTCCTATGGATAGTAAGGATTTAGAGAGATTTACATATTTTGGGGGACCACTCCACCAATACTATGTAAATCCAGAAGAGGTGAAAACCACGACTACTCACACGAGACCAGAGACTGGGCATGTAAGTCCAGTAAGAACTAGAGCAGAAGAGTCTTTTGGGCATGAACAATTTCCAAAAATAGGGCCTTTAGGGTCAATGGGATCTAGGGCTTCCATGAACACACCCATAGGGCAATACAGCTCCTGATGTGACTTACACCATTAGAATCCCTCCGACTATTACACGAGAGGGACTTGATGAACGTGTAGCAGATAGGATACCACTTGTAGTGCCAAGGGGAGATTATGAACCTAGAGAAACCACACCAAGAGGACCAGGGGTTGTGAGGATGGTGGCAGAATCCAAACGTATGCGACCATCTCAAGTAGCAAAATGCGTACCCAAAAAGTATAGTGGATTGAGGATCCGTATGCTCATGTTTTGATCTTCAAACAAGTGCTGAGGGAGGAACAATTAAATGATTTCCCTACTCAATATGAAGGTTTTGGGTTGATGTTAAAAGGGATTGCTTTGACATGGTTTCAACCTTTGAACATCCTGGAATTCCCAAGCATTGGGCCAGACAAACAAAGATAAAAAAAATTCCTGTCAGAAACCCTAGGAAATCATGGAAGGCAAAACGAGAAAAGATAAAAGCCAAGAGAGAGAAAGAAAAAACGGCTTTGGAAACCAAATTATTGCAAACAGAGGAATAGTTGCGGATGGAAAGAGACCTTAAGGAAAAAGGCGATGTAGTAAAGCCATCAACAATACCTTCGGGAGGATCTGGCTTTGTGGATAAGGTCTTTGAACCCTTGGAATCAATTTTAAAAGCTTACGACATTAGGTTAAAGTTTAACCAAACCCAATAGGATAGGTGGTTTACATACCCTCATCCAGGCTATGAAAAAGAGAGGTTAAAGATGTGCAAGGAGCTCATTCAAATTGCTCAAGCGCTTATGGAACCACCAGTTCTAGCTGCTCCAAAAATTGAGGTGTTAATCCGCGAAAAAAATTCAAGAATTAACGGAGCACGGGATCAGGGATGGATACCAAACGGATTCTGTAAAGGAAACGCCCTTAGATACGAGGATAGCAGTCAATACGACAGATGGAATGTATTCACAAGCACCTCTGCCAATTCCTGAGGTGGAAGAACAATGGCCAGAGGATTTGTGGGAGCATATCAAAAACAAAAAAGGTAGAAGCACCACACTTCGGTCAGCACCCATCACAGAGATCCAACTCAAGCATGAGCTATACCCAAATGATATCCGATCACTGTATGGTGATGTAGGTATGGATGGAAGACAGAAAACCTCAGTCATTGAAGACTTTACCTTCATTTATTGGCAACCATGAAACCAGATTAGAGGTAAACAAGGTACCATCTTAGTGGAAGGCTAATCCTAAGATGATGGATACCAAAACTCTTCAGCTCAGCTGATGTTGTCACCTATCCGTTGCACGCTAACTCTATCAAAGTTATTGCAGATAAAACCTCATATTTGGGAAGAGGTCGGAAAATTTTTGAGAAAATAGGGCTAATAATTCTACCACCCAATGCTTCCCCAAAAACACTAAAGACCCAAACCTCAAAACAAGCTAAACATGAGCCAGTACCAGTGAACAAGTTAGGAGATTATTGTGAGGGCGAGGAAGGAAATACTACCCTACCAGTGGAGTACAAAGAGGTAAAGTTGGTAGCAATATTGGATAGTGGGGTCAGAATAGCTATAGCCACCAAGGCAATGTGGGAAAAATGTGGGAACCCTGCTCTCCAAAAGACTAGAATGAAACTTCAATTGGCAGATGGGTATCTGGAGAGACCAATTGGCATCCTAGAGCAGATCATAGTAACCTCTTATGAAATTGCATATGAACACACATTTGCTATTATGAATTTGATAAGAGGAGAAATTTCAATAACATATTGAGCAGACCATTCATGCGTCAGCTCAAAATGGTACAAGATTGGGGTTATGACTATATCTATCTAAGAAATAAGGATGTCACCACGAAAATCAGTGTCACAGATCATAGCTATAGAGACGTAGAACGAACCCCAGGAGAGGAACTAAACTCCACAACCAAGAAGGGGGAATACCGGCTTGACTACACAACAAAGCTCACTATTGGACAGGTGAAGCTTCCGAGGGTGGTAGTTTTTTTTTTTTAAAGGATTTCATTCATGATAGGTCAACACAAGACGAGGCATATATACCAGAACCTTTTCTAGAGGAGACGTTCAAACCTTTTGGATGGCAGCAAATACTGGCCACTCTTGATGTATGCGTAAATGAGGTGACCCTCACCAAATTCTACAATGAGGAAGGATATGATATCATTCCATTCTAGATTATGAATGTTAACCTAAATCCAAAATTAAAATTGGAAGCCCCTGACAAGGAAGGGATTGCTGATTGCCGACGCATAGTGGATGAGATCTCAATGAGAGACCTTGACCAAACAGATGAAGAAACCTTCCAGGACTCCGCTGACAAGCTGTTAGAGGACAATACAGACAATGAGCTTTCTAGTAGCTCATATCAGAACATCAAAAAAAAGAATTGACGGGTGATCTACTATGATTTTCTCAACCAAAATCCTCGAAGAGTTCGTAGATATCGGGATAAACGCAGGAACAAATGAAACAAGACAAAGGAATACTCAGTACCTCTGTTAATTGACAAAACACAGTACTTAAGGTTAGTGGAATCAATTGATTACCTTAAGGATGGAATATCAAAGAGGTACATGAAACCTGACCCAACCAAAATAAAGATGAAAAAGAAGAACACACAAAAACCACAAACGGAGAGCATTTCCAAAAAAGCAACGAAATTGACCAAAACTAAGCGCAAAAACAAGTACAATGAATTGAAACGAGCTTTGAAAGAAGTTTGGACAACGTAATTGATTGCTTTAAGGACGGAATATCAAAGAGGTACATGAAACGTGACTCAACCAAAATAAAGATGAAAAACAAGAACACACAAAAACCACAAACGGAGAGCATTTCCAAAAAAGCAACGAAATTGATCAAAACTAAGCGCAAAAACAAGTACAATGAATTGAAACAAGATTTGAAAGAAGTTTGGACAACAGACTTGGAAACTGATGAGGAATCAAACGATGAAAAATTTGATGCACCTTCCCACTATAAGAAGTATACCAGTTTCATATGATGGGCCTGAAAAAGCCAAATGCATAAACTCAGCGGAACCAGGCAAGGAACCTAAACCAGCATACATTGCCACTAACCTCACCGAAGAAGAAGAGCAACTCCTGATAGATACGCTCAGACCATATAAAGATGTCTTTTCTTGGTCATACAAAGACCTAAAGGGGATAGATCTAGAGATATATCAACACACGATACGCCTTAAAGTGATGCCAGACCGCATCCTTACACATACAATGAAACTTTTGCCAAGAAAATTAAGGAAGAGATAGACAAACTGAAGGATGCGGAGTTTATCTACGAGATTGAACACACCAATTGGGTGTCCCCTATTGTGGTAGTACCCAAAAAGAATGGAAAATTTTGTGTCTGTGTAAACCTCAAACTAGTAAATTCTGCCACCATCAGGGACAACTATCCACTGCCAATAACAGATCATGTTATTGACAGGGTAGCGGGAAAAGAGGCCTATAGTTTTCTGGATGGGTTCTCAGGCTACAAGCAGTTGACCATCAAAGCAGAAGATCAGAATAAAACAAATTTTGCAACAGAGTGGGGTATATTTGCATACAGGGTAATGCCTTTCGTCCTGACCCATGCACCTGCTAATTTTCAAAGACTAATGAGTCGTGCATTCAAAGAATATCTGAGACACTTTTTAGAGATATACATGGATGATCTTTGTGTTCATTCTCACCTAAGAAGTGATCATATAATGTATCTAGGGAAGGTCTTCAAAAAGTGCAGAACGTATCGTATTTGCTTAAACCCCTAAAAAATGTGTCTTCATGGTAAGACAAGGAAAAATTTTAGGCCACATTGTGTCCAAAAACGGGATTTCCATTGATCAAGAAAAGATACAAATAATTGTCGCACTACCAAGACCAACAAAAATGAAACAAGTGGAGGCATTTATGGGACATTGTGGGTACTACAAGTGCTTCATATACATGTATATGGTAATAGCTAAGCCGTTGTATGCCCTTAGCTAAGTTTGAATGGACAGAAGAATGTGAGCAGGCTTTTCATAAATTGAAGCAGAAACTAACATCTGCTCCAATTTTGCAAGCCCCTGACTGGAGCAAGATCTTTCATGTTCATGTTGACGCATCAGCCAACACCATAGGATGCATATTAGCCCTGCCAGGAGAGAAGAAAATGGATTTTCCCATTTGCTACTCTAGTAAGCAGCTGAATAACGTCAAGAAAAATTATACCACTACTAAGAGAGAAGGTCTAGGAATGATATATGTTATCAAAAAGTTTAGACACTACCTTCTTGCAAACAAGTTCGTTTTCTTCATAGACCACCAAGCACTATTATATCTGGTCAACAAACCTTGCAACACTGGAAGGATTGTTCACTGGTTTATACTATTGCTTGAGTTTGATTTCATAGTAGTCGTAAAAAAGGGGACTACACACACACACAAGCTGATCATATGTCCAGACTCTTTCATGGGGAAGCACCTGAAGGTATTGACGATGGTCTTCCAGATTCACCATTTTGTACGAGCTCTTAGAGATTCTCTGGGTTGTGAATGGATACAAGTGACCCTCTTGGGTTTAATTTTTAGGCACATAATTTTTTTCCAAGATGGAGTGAAGAGATCATCCCTCTACTCACAATTGGATCATTACAGGTGGAAAGACAACCATCAATAATCCCATCAAACAAGAAATCTACCATCTGTTAGCAAAACAACTATACAAGCACGTTAAGGATGGGATTTTGAGACTATGTATACAGCCTAAAGAATCTGAAAACTACCTCAAACAAGCTCGCATACAGCATACGGGGTTTCACAATGGGGAAACACAATCCTACCAAAGGCTAAAGAGACTGGGAGTCTACTGGCAAAACATGGAACACAGCATCTATACTTATGTAAAATCATGTGATATCTGCACAAAACAACCTCTAGTAGAACATGCCACCTTGTTTCAAGTGGTACAAGCACCCAAATGGAGTACTCACATAACTGAGTACTTAAGAAACAAAACCTTCCCTGAGGGATGGGGCAAGGCAAAAATGAGTACCATAGAAGAAGAGGCCAAACACTATCTGCTAATTGCAAACCAACTGTATAAATGAGAAAAAAGGACAAACAACTACGATTGTGTGCTACGAAAAGCGAATAGTACGTTACTCTAGAACAAGCTCACTCAGGCCAGTCAGGGGGGCACTTCTCTGCTGATAAAATAGCAAATCTAGTACTACACTCAGGCATATGGTGGCCAACCCTGTTTAGCGATGCAGAGACCTATGTCAAACAATGTGATGAATGTCAATGAACAAAACCACCCCTACAGAGAGATGAAATGCCATTAAGGCCAATGATGGGAGTATGCAATTTTGCCAAATGAGCTTTATTGGTCCCATCATACCTCCTGGATATAGGTCGCACACACAATACATCATAGTCGTAACCGATTATATGACCAAATGGGCGGAAGCGAAGGCAACACAGAGAAACGATGCACGGACTAAGGCTCAGTTCCTTTTTTAACATATCTTTACATGATATGGTCTACCCATTGAAATAGTGAGCGATAGGGGAACACACTTTCTAAACAACGTCATTGAAAGCCTCCTTGACAAATTCATGGTGGTCCATCGCAAATCAGCACCCTATCACCCACAAGCTAATGGACAAGCCGAAAGCACCAACAAAATCTTGTGCATTGTGATCACCAAAATAGTCAGCGACTCAAGAAATGATTGGGATCAAAAGCTACACACTACATTATGGGCTTACAAAGTAGCTTTTAAAACCTCCATCATCAGGACGACTTGTTTTAACCTCGTGTTCGGGGTTAATGCAATTCTACCAATGGAATTCTTAATCAAAACACTACGGGTGGCAACACAATTAGGATGGACGGGCCACGAGCTATTGGAGAGACTAGACACCCTTGAGAAATTATATGAGACCAGACGGAGAGCAATAGCTAGGATATATGCTCAAAAAAATAAATGAAGGCTTTCCATGATCAACATGTGATTAGCAAGGAGTTCCAAAAAGGAGATTACATCTAAATGTAAACCCTTAAACAACACTCCAAAAAACTCAAAAAGTGAGGGATGGGGCCTTTTGTAATACATGATAAATCACAAAGTGGTGCCATCAAACTTGCGACATTGGCAAGCGAGGAGATGCCTAATTGGATAAGTGATTGCAGACTAAAGAAATACTTCTTCCGTTGACACCAGAAGAACTCCAAACCACACATGCGGCAACTCAGCGCAAAAGTCAGGCCCACGACATTCAAGACCAGGCACAGCAAGATGCCAAAATCAGAATACTAAAGCAAAAGGAATAGGCAGGACCTTCAGAGAAAGGCCCAACAAAGCAATTATCTCAACTCCCCTCCCATAGTATCCATTCAAACAGAGGCTACATGGCTAGGTGTCATGGATTTACACATTATGTTGCAACTTTCCAATGGCACCACCAAGCGAGCATTCGTCGACACCGGAGCAAGAGAAAATGTTTTTAATTACTCCACTTTTCAGAAATTAACAAAGGAACCTTTAATGCCAAATATAATGGGGTTCAAAGTGGCAAACAAAGGCACAATGGTCAGTCTAGGACATGCAAATTTACCAATAATTGTTGATGGAACAATTTATCCTCATCAATTTCATGTGGTCGAGGATAAGGATCTTAACAAAGCAATTATTTTGGGAGTGCCATGGATGCGCACTTATCAAGCCACACTAAACTGGCAGGCTAATACCTTGCAGCTTGAACAAGAGGACCAATCTTTTGCCACACCCTTTGTCCAATCAGACCACGTATGGGAACCTCTCCAATCACCACCTGCTCTAATCCAACGATGTTCACCAATGGAGGTCAGAAAAATCTAGGTTAAAAAGTCCATCATGCAAACACAATCCGAAGGAATTATGGATACTAAAACGACAAGGCAATGCAAGCCCACCCATGATGAATCAACATAAATCCAACCTCGACAAACCAATGAAGGCTTTTATCAAGCAACCTAGGCCAATCCAATCTCAATATCGACAAGAAAAATAGGTCAAGTGGGTATGGAAACCAAAACAGTGTAGCTCACCGGATGCCTCGCCAATGAAGACAACATCCAAGCAATTTTAGTGGCGACCAAAACAGAGCCCGCAATCACAAAACAAGGCAAAGTCACAACTTCAGGAGGCCAATGTCAAACAAAGAGCGTGTCTTCTACAATTAATTTTTTTTGGACCATGCAGCTTCACCATAATCACACCATCGAAATCCACTAATCTTATTGTTCATACCCATCGAAATTAGCACAGGTGATATGAACAACAAGATATGGTCAATGGAGGTAAGTATGAATGGGGCATTCCGGGTAGATTGGGAACATATAGCCAAATGGGGCAACATAATTCATTTGCATTCACACACACACAGAGAGAGAGAGAGAGAGAGAGAGAGAGAGAGAGAGAGAGCCAGAGAAGCATAGTATTTTGCGCTTTGTTTCTGCTCGCTATGGCCACCTCGGTAGCTCTTACTACATAGGATTTGGCATGTACGATCATTAACCCTACAAGAACAATTGTGTATGTCTATATTGCATCAACATTGCCAAAACAATAGAGTAGATCATATCAAAGTCGCAAAATTTG
Source organism: Adiantum capillus-veneris (assembly GCF_014529385.1). NCBI lineage: Eukaryota > Viridiplantae > Streptophyta > Polypodiopsida > Polypodiales > Pteridaceae > Adiantum > Adiantum capillus-veneris. Next base: position 166,992,707 of record NC_140931.1, on the reverse strand, counting down.
AAAACTGTCATGGCCAATGGGGGGACTTTAAAACTCACCCAAAACCAAAAACTTTTCATCAGCAGACCCTTGGTAACTGGTAGAATCAGTCAGAGCAAAAACGGTTACAAAAGGTGGTGGAATATGGACGCAATCCATGTTCCTCAAACCCTAAATTCAAAAAAAAATGTAAAGAAGTATCCACATATGCCTAGGAAAAACCTCCCCTGGCTGGAATTGAAAAATGCTTCCCAACATGGATCGCGATCCATGTATCTTTTTATCAAATTCAAGGCAGGAGTGGTCCATTGCCTGAGGGATGCAAAAATATGACTGGTGCTGCAGAAATAGTCACAAAAAATGCTCTTAAAATCATCAAACCTTCATGGTTTGATGCCTTCATTCTGCAAATGGTCTTTTGGCCCTAATCAAACGCCAAATGGTATGTTCCTAGCAAAAATTCCTAGAGTAGGGCTAGGAGAAGAGTGTGAAGCTTCCCAACTGGCTAGAGCCACAATTTAAAACTTCTTCGGAACTTTATTCCAAAGCCAACTAAGACAGAAAGGAGTCCGGAAGGAAATGAAAGACTATCATCAAGAAAAGTTCACTTGAAAGGATCAAAACTAAGCAAAAGGTTACCTGCAAAGTTGTGCAATTTGCTTGGATCAATCTTTCCCCGCAGATATATTCAAATTTTGGTGCAAAATTGGTGGGGAGCTAGGCAAGGCAGTGCTTTTCAGACACAAATCACCTGGAATTAGGGAAACAACAAATTTCAATCAAAGGATGTGCCCAAAGGTGGTTCTAAAAAGTCAATATGGTCAAGACGGAAAAAACATGGCCATAAACTGGGAAATTGAGTAAACTAGGGAAAAACATGCACAAATTTGAAAATATTTCACAAGTGTGCTAGGAAGACCTATAAGAACATGTGTGCAAGAGGCCGTATCAAAATCCTTCCCAGCATGGATCGTTATCCATGTACCTTTTTGCCTAACCAAAGAAAAATCCATACCATCTAGCCCAGTATGTTCAAAAAAGCCAAGCCATGAAGTTTCAATCCATTTGGATCCAAAATCCACATCAAAATGCCAAATTTCTCTAAGTCTGAAGAATATTTCCAAAAATTAGCCTAAGTAGCATATCAATGATTCAAATCCCAAAATTCTTGGACCAAGGCACCATCTTGATGAACCCTACCATATGGTATCATCAGAATTTTCAATAGGTTGCCCTACATGGATCCCAATCCATGTTCCTCAAACCCTAAATTCAGAGAAATTTGCACAGTAGCATCTCCACATGCCCAGGAACAACCTCCCCTAGTTGGAATTGCAAAAGGCTTCCCAATATGGATTGCGATCCATGTACCTTTTTGTCAGAATTCATCTATTACCCTATGCCCTTGTGCCTATAGTAATCCCAGATGCACTGGTCAAATTTGGTCAAATTTGGGATAGTTTTGACAAAGTTATGCTCACTTTTCATTTTATGGTCAAATTAAGTTTGCATTTTCTTCAACTCTTTGACAATTTGATCAATTGCTAAACCCTATTTCAAATCTAAAACTGACCACAGAATGCCTCACAAAAAAGCACAAAGGGAGTGGGAAGCAGCACCATATGAGATAACAGATATATCCTCGAATGAGAAAGCCCATGTCACAGAACAGGTGCTCAAAGCAATACCGGCTAACATATTCATTGAAAGATTTCAAGCCGTGGATGGAGAGATAGTGAAGACCACCATCTTCCCAAGGGAAATGTGGACACTACACCAAAAGCTAGAAGTGCAATCAGGGTGCAGGTGCCTTTAGTTGGACAACTTTATACAATTACCGCCATGGGGAATGGACTTTAGAAGAGCTCATGAACTCATAAGCTTGATTTAGTACAATGGGGAAGCCATCCTGATTGACAAAGATGGAGCAACAGTCAAGGTTAAGATCACAATAGAAACAATCAATGAAGCCCTCCATCTGCAACAAGGGACGCACAATCTATTGAAGTGCAGAGAGATTTGATCCACAAATCTAAAAGAGTAGTAAAATCGGTGGTCAGACCTTCCATAAGACCGAAACCAGAAGTTAAACAAACAAGGCAAAGAGCCACAAGAACGGACATTGACAGTGAAAAGATAGAGTTGGATGCTTTGAGTAGCAAAGGAGCTAGGTCTTAGCAAAGAGATACCCCTTCGGATTACCAGACTTCAGAAGAGGAGCATGGGAGTGATTTTTCCCTCAGATATACAACATTGAAGAAGAAAACATCTCGTGTGGCGGAGGCCATCCCAATTACACAAGCCAGGAGAACAATGGAGGAAGCGCAGGCTCTGAGAGAAAGACTCCGTCAGCAGAAGCACGAAGAGAAACGAATAAAGAAACAGAAGTAGACGATGAAAAGGAAGAATAAGAAGAAGAAGACGTTCCATTACTAGGCAGGCAGACAACAACTCTGGAACGGATCAAACAGCGAAAAAGACAGGAATCGGAGGAGAATCTGAATATTGCCAATACCATGCGGCAACGGATTCAGAGTGAGCTCAAACAAAAGATGGAGCAAAGAGAAAGACAAGAAGCAAACCGGCCACGCGTCGATGATCTCGAATCATCTAACGAATCCACTAAGACCAAGGAAAAAGATGATAACCAACAAGAAGAGAGACATCAAGACACACTCGACCAGCAGGGTTAGGAGTTTGAATCTCCAAAGGACAAAGAAGTACCTTCAGAGGCTGGAACAAAAAAAAGAGAAGAAGTTGTAGACCTCCCAGAACAAGGAGCAGAGAAGGTGCCATCGAAAGAAAAGATAGATCAAGAAACAGAGACAGCACAGCCGAAGCCTACTATAGTTTCAACTACTATTGAAGTACTGAGCATGAAGGAAAAAATGATTGAAGAGGCTGGGACATCAGGAAAAGGGCCAAAAAAGCCAGCAAAAAGCACGATCCTCTCGTTTGCAAGCTATAGCAGAGGAAGGAGTGGAAATGATCAATTCATTTGACATTGGTGCTTATTTAGAGCAGATCAAGCTCCAGTTCCAATGCCAAAGAGCTCTCTACAACTTGCACAAGCTAGAGCTATATGTCACCATATACATGTGGTAGTGATGTGTGTGAACACACTAGGACCGTCGGGGCATTTTTTCCCTCTTTAGGAGGTTTTTTCCCCCGAGAATTGTATATACGCCCGTCACTCTAGGGCTATCTATCTTTCCATTGCATACTAAGTAATACACTCTCTATTGTGTGCCTTGGGATTCCTTTGTCTTCTCCAAGCTGTGTGCGTTTCTCTGCAACCCTAATTCCAACAATTCGTATCAGAGCAGGTTACGTCCTCCCGGGCTTAGTCGCCAGCTGCTCAACACACGCCTACTCACTTGCTCCAATTTCAGTGAGCTTTGGCAAGCGTTCGCAGGTCGACAAAAATTTCAGGAGAACTCGTAGAGCTCAGTCTGCTCAGATTTTTGATTCGGGCTCATTTCGGTCTCCGTTTCCACTACAGGCAGTACTGCACATGCTATTTTGTCATTTTGTGCAAAATTTTTGTCAGTGCCTTTTTTGCATAACAGGTGCCTCATAGTCTTCTACGGTTTGTGCTATACATCACATGTTGTTCCCGCTCTGTTTCTCCTATTTTCAGGCAGTTTTCACATCAGGTGCAGCATTTACCATGGCTGACAACAACACAGATGTATTCAACATGTTTGTTGCTGAGGACAGGTTGGATGGGGACAACTACCCTATGTGGGCTTATATGATGCAACATGTTGTTGTGTCAAAGGGCGTCTAGAACATTGTGCAGGGCATTGATGTACGTCCTGGTTATGAGGATGTAGGCGATGTTGAGGATATTGTAGGTCTTGCTGCTATTAGAGTTGTTTTGCCTACGGCAGAACAAGCTCGTTGGGATGTAAAGGATGCGTAGGCTCATGCATTGATTGTGTTGTCTGTGAAGTGCACCATTGTTCCTCACATTCGTTCATCAAAATCTACAAAACAGGCTTGGGATATTTTGGCTCGTCTTTATGCAAGTCACAATGAGGCTAAAATTGCTTTGCTGCGTAAAGAGTTGGAGTCGAAGATTATGCATGAGGAAAATGATATGGACACTTTCCTTGCTAGTGTCAAGGATATCAATGAGCAACTTATTTCTGCAGAGTGAAGTCATTTCAGACAGTACCCTTGTGCAGACTGTTCTTGATGCCTTACCAGATTCTTACCAGACGTTTGCTAGTACTTGGAGACTTATGACCCAAGGAAATCCAGAAGTTGTCACATTTGATGCATTATGCACATTGCTGTTGCAAGAGTCACTTTCTAGAAAAAAAAGGAATAGACAGCGTGTAGTTGAACAAGCTTTTATTGCTTCTCAAAGAAAGGGTGGTAATAGCAATGCAGCCACTTCTTATGGTTCTGCTGCAAGTGGCGAAAATTCTATGCCCAATGCTTCTGCTGACAGCACTTCGTCTGGCAATTCTGGTGATAAGGGCAAAAAGAAGAGGTGTTTCCATTATTGCAAAGCTAATGATCACTTGATCAAGTCATGTCCTAAGTTGAAGGCCAAAGAGGCTAAGAAGAAAGAGGGTGGTTCCATTGCAAATGCTGGTTCCACTACAAATGCAGCCATTGTTGAGTCTTCTGTGAAAGGAGACTGTAATGCTGATGTTGATGTAGAATGGGCTTTTAGCGCAGAGTGCACTTACAATCCTGCTGTCCATGATGCATGCTTGTCAGTTGCTGTAGATTCACATGTGTGGTATTTCGACAGCGGTGCTACAAAGCACATTACCTCACATCATGAATTGTTCACCTCTCTCGAGTCTGTCCCTCAGGGGAATTCAGTCACTTGTGCCAACAATGCCTCTTATCTGGTTCAAGGAGTTGGAAAGATTGTACTTACTACTACTAATGGTAGTTCTTTCACACTAGTTGATTCACTTTATGTACCTAGGATCAAGAAGAATCTCTTGTCTGTATCCACACTGGCTAAACTTGGACTTGTAGTCAAATTTGTGGATGACAGATGTACAGTTCATGATCTCAGTTTTGGTGATGAAATTGTTGCATCTGTCCTTTTGTGCCATGGGTTGTATAAGCTCACTTTGTATGACAAGTGTGCACAAAATTTTACAAATGCTGTCGCAGATTCAAGGGCTATTTCAGATGCAAAACTTTGGCATGCACGTTTTGGTCATCTGAATTTTGCCAGTTTGCTGCGTTTGCAGAAATCTGATATGGTTGCTTCTTTGCCGCCTCTTGAAGCACCTGTCAAACATGTTTGTGAAGGCTGTATTTTGGGTAAGATGCAGTGTTCTAAGTTTCCAAAGGATGGTTCAGTTCGGGCCACATGCAGGTTGCAGCTTGTGAATAGTGATGTTTGCGGTCCCGTGCAAACTCCGTCCTTGGGCAATTACCTGTACTTCGTTACTTCCATTGATGATTACTCCAGGCATGCATGGATATTTCTGCTTAAAGCGAAGTCCGAAGTTTTTATGTGCTTCAAACAATTTCTGGCTATGGCTGAAAATGTCTCGAAATGTACTATGGGCACCCTCCGTTTCGATCGAGGGGGGGAGTATATGTCTCATGAATTTACTGCGTTTTTGGCTAGTCGTGGGATAAAACACCAATGTGCAGTGCCTTATACACCTTAGCAAAATTGTGTTGCTGAGAGGAAAAACCGGTCCTGACGGAAATGTTACGATGTATGGTCAAAAGTCAAGCTTTGCCGCATTCTTTTTGGCTTGAGGCCATCATGTGTGCCACTTATGTACTTAACATGTGTCCTACGAAAGCTTTGCAGTCTATTACTCCATATGAAGCATGGAATGATAGAAAGCCTTCTATTGAGCACATGCGTGTTTTTGGCTGTTTGGCATATGCTTTGGTGCCACAAACACAGCGCAGAAAATTGGATGATAAGGCTATCAAATTTATTTTTGTTGGTTACAGTGTTGAAAGCAAAGGTTACAGGTTATATCATCCGCAAACAAAGTGTATTCTGGTTTCACAAGATGTAGTGTTTGTGGAAGATTCTGTTCAGCCCTTGCTGTCATGTACTAGAGACAGTAATGTAAGCTCACAGGACATTTATGACACTTTGTTTGCCTCTTTTCAGTGGTGGAAATACGAATGTAAGTTCCAATGAGGCAAATGTACAGCCTATGGGGTTTCTAAAAATGTTACAGGTTAGCCTATTACTGATGCAGATGTACATGATGTACTTGATGAGGAAAGGGCTGAAAATGAGCAGACTAGAGGTATGCAAAAATGACTGGTGCACACTTTGCGTGATAGTAAATTGGATGCACCTTTGTCTAGTCGTACTCGTTCAGGCTCTCGCCATGCATCTGATGCATCAGATTGTTATGCTTTGGCTATGTCTAGCTTACATGATGCTGAGGAGCCTCTGTCTTTTGATGAAGCACAAAATTCAGAAAATTGGATGGCTGCCATGCAATCAGAATATGATGCACTTGTAGAAAATGACACATGGACTTTATGTGATTTGCCTCCTGGCAAAAAGGCCATTGGTACGAAGTGGGTTTACAAGTTGAAACGCAAGCCGGATGGTAAGATCGATCGCCATAAGGCTCGACTTGTTGCAAAGGGTTATGCACAGCAAAAAGGCATAGATTATGAAGAGACTTTTGCTCCCACTTGTCGTATGACTACTGTGCATTTTCTATGTGCATTGGCGGCTCATTTTGGTTCGGATGGATGTACATCAATCAGACATTGTTACTCCTTTCTTGAATGGTGACATATTTGAGGAAGTTTATGTAACGCAGCCTCGTGGTTTTGTCATAAAAGGACAAGAGGACAAAGTGTGCAGATGTAAGAAGGCTTTGTATGGGTTGAAGCAATCTCCTCGTGCTTGGTATGAGAAAGCTGACACTCATTTGGTCAAACGAGGCTTTTGTAACAGTCCAGCAGAAAGCACATTGTATGTAAAGCGTGAGGGTGATGTACTTCTCATTGTGGTTCTTTATGTTGATGATTTGATGACCACTGGACCAAATGAGATACATATTGCTAAATTTAAGCCTGATTTGAATGCCACTTTCAAGATGAAAGATTTGGGGCTGTTGCATCATTACTTGGGTATACAGTTTAAGCAATGTGATGGTGGTATTTCCTTGTGTCAAAAAAGTTACATAGAGACATTGCTATGTAAGTTTGGACTTGAGGGATTTCAAACCTATTTCCACTCCCATGGAAACAGGTTTGAAGTTGGGTCTACATGATGCTGGCGATCCTACTGATGTCACTCTTTATCAAACTGTTGTTGGCTGCCTCATTTATGTATGCAACACGAGGCCAGATATTCATTTTGCAGTCTCACAGGTCTGCAAATTTATGCATAGCCCAGGGTCTAAGCATTGGCAGTCTGTCAAGAGAATTTTCCGCTACCTTAGTGGCACTTTACATCTTGGCTTGTTTTATCCCAAGGGGGGATCATTGCTGCCAAACTTATATGCTTTTTCGGACTCAAATTGGGCTGGTTGTTTTGACACGCGAGTGTCCACAAGTGGTTTTCGTTTCATGCTTGGCAGTTCATGTATATCATGGTTGAGCAAGAAGTAACCTACTATGGCCACTTCGAGTTGTGAGGCTGAGTACATGGCAGTCTTCACAGCTACGGTTGAGTGTGTATGGCTCAGATGCCTTATGGCTGATTTGGGTGCTGAACAGGACACTGCCAACACTATCTACACTGAAAGTCAAAGCGCATTGGCAATTGCGAGGAACCCAGTTTTTCATGCTCGCACAAAGAACATTGAGGTGCATTACCACTATGTCAGGGAGAGGCTCTCAGGAGGAGAGATCAACTTGGCTTATGTGCCAACACAGGACAACCTTGCAGATCTTTTCACAAATGCATTGTCTCGTGAGAAGCTTGAAGCTTTCCGCAAAGCTTTGGGCTTACTCCCTTTTGTGGACTGATCTTGTCCTTAGGGCATGGCACTTCCCTTTACTCATGTGACAGCTCTCGTTCATCGCATCACTCCAGGGGGGATTTGTTACCATATACATCTGGTAGTGATGTGTGTGAACACACTAGGACCGCCAGGGCATTTTTTCCCTCTTTAGGAGGTTTTTTCCCCCGAGCATTGTATATACGCCCATCACTCTAGGGCTATCTATCTTTCCATTGCATACTAAGTAATACACTCTCTATTGTGTGCCTTGAGCTTCCTTCGTCTTCTCCGATATGTGTGTGTTTCTTTGCAACCCTAATTCCAACACTAGAAGATACCAAAAAGGAGGCATCTAAAGTAGCTAAAAACACTCTGCAGCTAAAAGACTGAATAAAGGAGTTAGAGAAAGTTCAACTACAACTCCAATCAAAATTACAGAGAGAACAAGAAAATGCGGCCTACTACTACAAAGAAATCCAGCAATTCAATGAGGCCAACTCTACTCTGCAAGTCGAGCAGCAACGACTAGAGGAGGAGCTAACCAACGAAAAAGAGCAGTGTGAAAAGCTACAAGAGTCTTACACGGCGGTCAGTGTTATGGAATTGATATCTTATTATTTATTGCAGCTGTGACAGGTGGAAAAGGCTTGACTGAGCTAAACTATTGCAAAAGGATATCATATTTTATGTACATTTTATTATTCAAGTGCTCTTTATGAGCTTTGGCCATTTATGACCGGCCGGCCAGTTTGTACTCACTTTGACCATTCAAGAATCTATAAATTAAATACGTGCAAGAGGGAAATGGTCACTCTTGCATGGGGGGAGATTGCACCCAGTGCTTGCATTGTTCTTCTCTCCTCTTCCCTCTTCTCTCTCGTTGTGCCGGTGTAGCACTCTGCTCTAGGAGGTGCGCCTGCACGTGCTCTCTCACTCTATCTCCCTCTTTGTATCTCTTTGCTCGTGTATAGCTTGATTATGTGCAAGGATGGTTGCTAGGTATGCAGATTTGTGTGTCTCATCGTCTATAGTATCTATTTCAGGTATTTTGCAGGGAACTCCATGCCTCCGGCTGTAACAGTGGTATCAGAGCCAAGGCTACGCTCCAGAGATTGCATATTCAGATAACCAAAAGCTAAGTGCTCTTGTTTTCTTTTGGTTTTCAAAATTTATAATTCTATGTTCTTGTCCTATATTATTTTTTCATGAAAATCTGGCTTTAATCCTCCGTTAATTTGTACTTAGTGGAAGATATCTAAATAAGACAGTAGAAATGACAATTTTATAATATGAGCAAGTTTACACAATATTAACATATATATATATATTAATAGCGCAATAAATATCGTCATAGGATCTGTATAGTTGACGAAGAAGAAGAGTAGTAGGAGAAGGATTGGAGGTGTTCTGTCATAGGAAGGAGGAGGAATTAAAAGTAACATAAAATTTTAGCATATTCGCAATTTCTCATGGAAACCTGTCCCAAGTTAGGCCCGGAATTTATAACAAGGATATTTATTTATTTTTTTAAAAGAAGAGTAGGAGATTCATCAAAACGAGTAGAGACCTAACATTGCGAGTAGCATGGCAGACAAAGCTTGCGAGCACCACGGCGGATAGCGCCGGCCAGTGGGTGGGCGTGAGAAAATAAGGATTACGTGCAAGAGGGAAATGGTCACTCTTGCACGGGGGGAGATTGCACCCAGTGCTTGCATTGTTCTTCTCTCCTCTTCCCTCTTCCCTCTTCTCTCTCGCCGTGCCAGTGTAGCACTCCGCTCTAGGAGGTGCGCCTGCACGTGCTCTCTCGCTCTATCTCCCTCTCTGTCTCTCTTTGCTCGTGTGTAGCTTGATTATGTGCAAGGATGGTTGCCAAGTATGCAGATTTGTGTGCCTCATCGTCTATAGTATCTATTTCGGGTATTTTGCAGGGAACTCCACGCCTCCGGCTGTAACAGTCAGCAAGACTCTGACCCATCTGCCAAGCCCTGCAAGAGACACCAAGCTCCTCAAGTTTACCAGCTAGATCAACCTCACTGAATAAAGATGTCCAAGACCTAAAGGAGGCCCTTGCTCAGGAAAAATATGATAGCAAAATCATGACTACAGAGCATAGAGCACTACAAAAAGCCAAAGACAAGGAGATTGAATAATTAAGAAAGCAATTGACAGAGGCAAGGGGAGATTTGGAGGCTCTAAGGGCAGCATAAGCAAAGCCTGGACAAACAACCCCATTGGAATTTGAGCAAACATGAGAATTTGAGCATTCCACCTTTGAAGCTCATCAAACAGATGTGCCAACTACAAGCACAGGCAAAGAAACGAAGAAATCTGAAGATCCAGCCATGACATCCATCTCGGATTTGGAGAAGGAAGAAATTCAGCATTGGATCTCAAAAGTCAAAGACCCCTTCGCACAAAGAATATCTGTAGTATGAATTGAAAGTACTGGAATCGGCTGCCCTGCTCATGATCACTCCAGATGAGGTGGTAAAAAAACTTGGACATGAGATGATCGCCCTACCACTAATGTGGCAAGAGGCTAGATTATGGAAACAAAGAATGCTACCTGACCTTGAACCAAACAGCAGACGGGATTACAGAGATGTTCCTGTCACAGCAGTACAAATTCATACTATCATTGACAATCAACCCCTCTGGCAAAAGAAGTGGTTTAAGCAGTAACCAACAGACAAAACATACTACAGGAATGCTCCGCGGCACCTCAAGATCGACCCAACTTACTGTCCCATCAACAGACGGTGATACTGGGACAGCTTTTACTCTTAGCAAAGCAAAAGACCGGTAATATTGAACTACCCGGTTATAACAAAGCCAATCAATAACAAACCCCTGTCAAAGAAGTATATGGTTCAGACGCTCAAAGGGGTCATCAACATGATTAAGGAGAACCCAGATCTTGCATGCCAAATGCTCGTAAAGATTACCAAGATGCTAATCACTTGCATAACGACATTCAATGATATAGAAGCAGTCGAGCATCCTTGGCAAATTTTTGTTGAAGGAACAAGAGGGCTCTGCTAGAATATGGAAACAGAAAACCCAAGCAAAAATGTCATCATGGGATTCTATGCGAGAGTCATGTTCCTACCCTCCCACTACATGCAGATGTTTGAGGAGGCGTTCATGACCGGGTTCTTTGAGGTGGACTCCTCCATAATCATTCCCATGACCAAGATCTGTAGCCTAGCATGTAGCATATCAAAGCACACTCAACAATAATCCTTTCAGAGAGCTAGCAACAAAAGTGGAGATCGAGGCAAGAGCGTAAAAGTTCAGACACCTCATTGCAACGCTAGAGAAAAGACAATAAAAGACACTCAGAGACAGATTGCACGAGGACGTGCAATGAATATGAAGAGGGGAATGTTTGGTGGACACAATGAACTGACACGTAAAAGGTGGATGTACACCAAACCTTGTAGTACTTGCTCATTTTTTTGAAACAAGCGATGTAATTCAGCTAATGAGGGTTCATAATTGTAATATATTATGTCATGCCCTCTTAGCCTCTCTGAGTCTACACCCCTTGTAAGTGGCCGAATGGCCGTGGGAAAGTCCCCTTAATCTTTAAGTCAAAACCCTTAGTTTTAGACAAAAAGGATATCATTAGCTTGGAGGATTTTTGAACATTCAATGTGGGAAGCCTTTTGCTGCTACACTTTGTAATCCACTTTTCTCCTGGATTAGTAATCAGAATTCATTTTCAAATAGCACATTGTGTTCCTTGTCTCTTGCTCTACAATTTAAGTGTAACCATTCTCAATTTTGTTGTGGTTCGCAACGCATTGTTTATGAGCTAACTTCATTGATTTGAGGTCTTAAATGGTTGTTTTTTTATGTTTTGACCTTGGATAAGTGTTTCTAGCTTGGAAATTTGAGAAAGAGGTTGACAAGTTGATAATGATGTTTGTGAGCAAGTGTTGAATTGAGAGAGAGAGAGAGAGAGAGAGAGAGAGAGAGAGAGAGAGAGAGAGAGAGAGAGATTTCTTTGCCAATATTTGGCACTTGAGAGAGTGTGTGAGAGGAGCAAGAGCCTCCAAAATGTAGCAAGCCCTCTCTTATATATCTATGCAAGAGTGCAACTAGTATTAAATTAGAATGCTTCACACTTGACCAATGAGGTGGGAACACCTCCTAAAGTACCTCAAGCATGCCCAACACTTGTCCCCTCTTTCCTTGCATGCTAGAACTTGCCCCCTCTTCTCGGGGCCCATCTTGGCAAGTGGAGACACTACACACACACACTTGTTTAAGTTCACACAAAGCAAGCATGTGCTACCTTGGTGGACATGTGGCCTAGTCAAGCTTAGTAAACAAAGACTAGAATCAACATATTAAATGAGGAAGGGCTGATCTAACCTTAGTCTTTAGATTTTCCCTTTCATTTAATAAAAACCATAAGTTTATGATGACGGCTACGACTAAAACATTCGAAGAGCCCAATTTTTGTAATACTTATTCTGACAAACTCATTGTAATATTTTGGAACTCGATTGAGTTTCCAGATTTTAATTTAGTAAGTATGCAGAATCTCTAACTCCATAATAGATGGTAGGATGTAATCTTGGTGAGTTAGAACCTCCAAGGATGAGGTATAAAATCCAATGTTTGTAAACCTAATACAACTTTTGAATCAATCAACTTTTGAGCTCCACTAAGTATACGTGACTGCGTGTTGTGTTTTTAAAGAGAGGGTCCAGGGAGGTATTCTTCTTCTCCCTACGTGATCTACGATGGCTACATTGCGAAGGTGACGTACCATTGTGTTAGCAATGGCGAGAGCTACACTTCAACGCCAAGCTTGCACGGTTTTGGTCTCTTCGTGAAGAGCTCTTCCATGAGCTTTGAGGTGAGTTTTCTCTCCAACCGTGCTTTTGTTTATCCATTGCTATATGTCATTGCAACCATGACGGGATGAGCTACGCCTTAGACCTAAGCCTCTACACCAGGTGTTTATGGGTGGTAAGTTGGGTTAGAGACCATAGGATGGTGTCCTATAGGTGTGTAGATGTTAATCTTTGAGTTTCACAACGATTCGACAATATTAGCTTACATTTTGGTGAGCATTGGCTTCATAGGAAGAGGTAGTGGTTGCGTTTTCTTAGTGTGTTTTAGTTGGTTTCCTTTGGTAGTGATTGTCTTAGAAGGTTGAGTAGGTGATTCACAACCATCTATTTGTTTCTATGCGCCTATGGGTCAAGCTTCATCCTTAATTGACATCTTGTTGTTTAGCCTAGTTCTCAATTTGCTAGAGATTGCAAGCAGCGTGTCTGCCGGACAACATTGATGCCACTGTTGAAGACAAGAGCCCTAGGTAGGTGACCTTAGACTAGTCCTATGAGGTAAAAGTACCTATGGTTATCGGAGTCTTATTATTTCACTTTAGGAAGGATTGAGGAGTGGGACTCTTTGGATCTCAGGGGAGTGCTAGGGAGTGTGTCTTGCCTGGGATTTTTCGTCAAAGGTAGTATTAGTCTTAGTTAGTGTTGGCTGGATTGTGAGTGATTTGTGAGGAGATACAAGTGTTAACGAGTCCAAAAGATACGGTGAAGCATTTTCTCTACTCATAAATACAAGTCCTTATACATGTTTTGTAGGAGTAGTTGTAAATAGGACATATGATTGTGATGAGAGTTGTCCATGTCTGAAATTTTTGCTTTCATGCTTGGTTGCATTTACGATCTTGGAATAGTTTATTTTTGTAAAGAAATTCAATAAACAAGCTTCAATAGACTATTGGGCATGGCTGAGTGTTGTTGGGTATAAACGAACACATATGCAAGAGATTTGGATGGGAAAAGTGTAATTTTTCATCAGTAGATATCATACGTGTATGATGTCTAGGCCCTAGTTGGAGACCAAATTTGACAAAACAGACCACACCAGAGAGTTCAAAAAGGGGTGTTATACCATAATGACACCTTGAGACTAGAGTCTTGGCCAACATTTGGTCCCTAGAAGATAAAAGTTGTGAGTCAAAAGAGGAAAATTGGGAAACTTGTGAATCTGTGCAAATTTTTGCATGGGAGATTGATAAAAGTACTCAAAAAGCAGTATCAGAGACTAGGGGATGCTTTTGCATGATTTTTGTACAAAAAATCACCAGCAACATTATACGCGTATAATGTCTCAAGGGTAGAATTAGCAGGTAAGTTAGACTTTTGATAGCCTACCCACAGTCTGCAAGTTAAGTGGAACATATGAACCAAGTTTCACTTCAATTGAGCATATAGAGTGAGTTTTACTCTTTCTGGGAAATTCCTTGACGAAAGTGAGGATATTGTGCAAATTAGTGATCCAAATATTGCTTTGAGCACACATGCATGTTGTAAACATCAAGGGGTACCTGGGACAAAAACAAAACTCCATTCTGAACAGACAGACATTATATGCGTATAATGTCTAAAGGTTAGATCTTGAGCAAAAAGGTCTCATTTCAGTGAGTCATTGTGATTAAGAACAACTTCAAAGCAAATAGGCAAATTTACATTGAAATTGAAGCAAGTTAGAGGCTTGGAAAGATCTAGAAACGGAATTGAGCAAGATGAATGCTTGAATTGATCATAGCTAGCTCAATAAGGGTATTAATTGAGAATTGAGACTTTCTGGAAGTTTCTGGTGTAGGGAAGGACCTCTCGGATAAAACTCATTTCATTCTGAGCAAAAGGGCATTATACTCGTATAATGTCTCAAGAGCATTTTTAGAGTCCAAATCTAACAACGGAGCTCACGAAGGTGTTAAGCATCCTAAAACAATCTTGGAGGTCAAGTTTCAGCCACTTTGGAGTATTTTGGTCTTAGTAAGCTTCCTCGATAAGCCAGGAGCAACCAAGGCTTACAAGGAAGAGATTGACCTATCTACAGGTGCTAGAACCACCCAAAAAGGCTTAGAAGAGACAAGGCAACCAAGGAGAATGCATGAATCAAGTTTGAGTCAAAACTGAGACTTTAGAAATCATATGCGAATGATGTCTACATGCAAGTTGAATAATTAAATTGGAAATCTACTAATCTAGGAGTCTTCTCTATGATCCTAGCATTCCACCTGCCTTGATGGATCAAAGATTGGAACTCACATAATAATCGTGTCTTTGTATACAGTAGTACTTCGCAATCAAGCTGTTAACAAAAGATTTATAGAATCTAAAGTTTTTTGCAGACACCTAGAACCAAGAATCCTTCAAGTTGATAGTCAGTTGAGAGTGCAAAGTAATCTATCATTCTGAAGAACAACTACAAAGAGAGAAGAGACAAAGGAGCAATTGCAAGCAGGCTTCCAAGGTAAGAGGTTTGGATTGATAGTTGTTTGAGCGAAGAGTTTGATGAATTTGAGATCGAGAAGATGGCAATACTACGCTTCCAGTAGAATTCCAAAGTGTAACAACAATGGCAATTCTTGATAATGAAGTTGGTGTTGCTATTGCCACCAAGGAGATTTGGAAAAAATGGGGGAAACCGGCCTTAAAAGCTACTAGGATGAAATTACAACTAGCCGATGGATATACTGAGAGACCCCTATGGCTTCTAGAGAAAGTAATTGTGATTTCTTGTGGCATTGAGTATGAGCATACTTTTGCTATAGTGGATTTTGGCAAGAAGAACAATTATGATATCATACTTGGACGGCCCTTTATGAGACAACTCAAGATGGTTCAAGACTGGGGGTATGATCACATATACCTATGCACATGGAAACGATAACACACAGAAATCTAAAAGACCACAACTATAGAGACATTAACCAAACACCAATGGAAGAATTTGATTCAGCTACATTAGAAGGGTCAGAGCTTCCAGCTTGGTTAGGCAAGCCCAAAGAGCTATGGATGTGCGGTGCATCAAATTGTGGAAGCTTGCAGAGCGAGAAGAGTGTATATTGGAAAGAGCACTTGAAGATAAAGAATACATTCCTGAGCCTTTTCTAGAAGAGGCCCTTGAGCCATTGGAGTGGACCCAGATACTAGAAACCCTAGATGTGTGTGCTATTTCAAATGGCCCCACTACAAAGTTTTGCAACAAGGACGTATATGATGTGGTTCCTTACTATATGGTCAATATGGTGCAAGGGGAAGATCGAGAGAAACCCTCAAAACAACCCAGGATTGATAAGGTGGAGAAAGAAACAGAAGGAGAGTTTTACAACTATCCAGAGCAATTTGAACGCAATGATGTTATGGACAATGAGTGCTCAAAAAACTTGCATGACCAAGAGGAAACAGGAGCAGATGTTCTGTTTTATGAGTTTTCAAACCAAAAACCTAGGCGTCAAGATCATTACAAGAAAAAAAGATTTAGAGGCATAGCGAGAGAGAACGCCATGCCTAGGATAAGGAACAAAACATAGTTTTTGATGCTTGTAAAAGCTGACGATTGTATCAAGGACAAAATATTAGGGAGATACTCTCAGGCCCAATATCCAAAAACAAAAGAAGGAATGAAAAAAAAAGCTCAAGAGTCTGAAACAAAATCCAAGAAAACAAAGTAACCTGGGCAAGGTAAAAGTGGAGAACCTAAGTGGACCAAGGTAGAGAGAGCTTAAGAAAACTCTCAGGGAAGTATGACAACAAAAGTAGATAGTGGCAAAGGTGAAAACAAGAAGAATGAGGACAAAATGAGTGTGCTATCCCACTACAGAAAGTTCACCAATATACAAGACAGGAAGATAATGATGATGCAACCTCTCCGGAAGGGAAGGGACAATGAGTCTTACGATGGACCCAAAAATGCAAAAAGGATAGACTTGGTAGAACCAGGAGAAGAGCCACGACCAACCTACATCACAACGGATCTAAGTCTAGCAGATGAACATAAGTCTTCCCAAGGAGTACAAGGATGTGTTCGCTTAGTCATACAAGGACTTGAAAGGAGTAGATCCTACGATATGTCAGCACACAATTCTCTTAAAACTTGATGCCAAGCCTAGCCGATAGAGACCATAAACCTACAATGATACATTCGCTAAGCGCATCAAAGAGGAAATTGATAAACTAAAAGACACCGAGTTCCTCTATGAGATAGAACACACTGACTGGGTATCTCCCATTGTACTAGTACCTAAAAAGAATGGTAAATTATGAGTGTGTGTGAATTTAAAGAAGGTTAATGCAACCACGATAAGGGATAACTATCCCTTGCCTCCTACAGACCATGTCCTAGAACGAATAGCAGGCAAGCGGGCATACTCCTTCTTAGATGGGTTTCTAGGCTACAACCAACTCGCGAATGCCCCTGAGGATCAATACAAGACAATGTTTTCCATGAAATGGGGTATATACACATATAGGGTGATGCCTTTTGGCTTGACAAATGCCTCAACAACATTCCAACAGTTGATGGTACATGCCTTTAGGGATTACTTGAGAATTTTCTTGGAAATTTACATGGATACTTATGTGTACACTCTCTCTTGAGAGGAACATACCGAGCACCTCAAAAAAGTGTTTGAGAGGTGCAAGACTTACTGATTCTGTCTTAACTTGGAAAAATGCATATTCATGGTTAAACATGGCTGAATCTTGGGACATATTGTCTTAGAAAATGGGATAACAATTGATTTGGATAAAATCAAGGTGATTGTAGAAATGCCTAGACCACAAAATGTAAAATAGGTACAATGCTTCATGGGACACTATGGGTACTATAGGAGGTCTATACATAAGTATGAAATCATTTCCCAACCCCTGTGTAAACTTATAGTAGCCTTTGAATGGACAACTAAGTGTGATGAATCATTTGAGAAATTGAAGAAAGCACTCATATCTGCTCCCAGTATTGATAGCACTAGATTGGGAGAAGATATTTCATGTTGATATAGATGCTTTGGCATTTGCTATTGGATGCATCTTGGCTCAGTAGGAGAGGGATATATGGATCTTCTAGTCTGCTATGCAAGCAGGCAACTCAATAGTGCTAAAAAGAATTACACCACTACGGAGCGAGAGGGCCTGGGAATGATATATGTTGTTAAGAATTTTTGGCATTATCTCCTTGCAAACAAATTTGTGTTTTTTGGGATCATCAAGCTCTCCTATACCTCGTAAACAAACCATGTAATATAGGGTGAATTGTATGATGGTTTATCATTTTTCTAGAGTTTGAGTTTACAGTTGTGGTAAAAAAAGGGAAGACACATCGACGAGCCGATCATCTTTGCAGATTACCAAATGGAGAAGCTCCAGAAGGAATAGACGATGATATTCATGATGCTTATCTTTTCAACATTGAAATGATTCCTAAGTGGTCAGAGCAGATTGTCACCCTACTATCCTATGGAGGAGAGTTCAATAGAATAGGGCAGGAGTGTAAATGGCGAACGGTTCAACAAGCAAGATATTTCCAACTACTTGGTGGCTATTTGTATCATTTAGGGATCGATAACATTTTGCGTTTATGCATAAGTTCGGAGGAGTACGACTGTTACCTTCAAGAAGCACATGTTCAAGACTTAGCATTTCATTGTGCACAAAGGAAAACATATCAGCGCTTGAAACAATTAGGGGTTTATATTTAACAAATTCAACAAACCCTTTTTCCAAAGTATCGGCAAAATTTGTTTTGCCCACGCAGAAAAAAGGAAATAAAGAGATAATTTTAATGAATGACTATGCATTGCAAAGAATGCATGGAGACTCCGAATAGTATTTTTAGTGCATATTGAATTTGTATGTCAGAGAAAAACACATGTTTGTATACAATTGAATATTTGAATAGCCTTACTCGATCTTGGTGGTGGTCTTTCACCTCATGCTTTAGTCTTGAAAGAAAATGCTCCTATTATGCTATTGCGGAATTTAGATCCAAGATGTGGATTATGTAATGGAATCAAATTGATATGCAAATAGTTTCATCATAGGGTAATTGACTCAAAGATAATTGCAAGATCAAATATTGGAGAGAGAGTTTTTATTCCAAGGATAGACTTTGTTGTTGGAACCCATCAGGGGCATCCATTTCAAATGAAGCATCATCAGTTTCCAATCGAGTCAGCTTTTGGGATGATAATCAATAAAGCACAAGGGAAAACAATGGGAATTCTTGGTCTATTTTTTGCATCATCGGTCTTCTGTCACGGAAAATTATATGTTGCAATGTCATGCGTGCAAAGTACAACTGCTACAAGAATTGTTGTCAATACTGAAAGGAGTTACACTATACTTCAAACATTGTATTCAAGGAAGTATTATAGCTAGCAAACTGATAACATTAAGTACAAATTGACATTGTGACTTTCACTTAAATTCAAATACACTCGATATTAAATTTGATTGATAACTCTTAGATCAAACTATTGGCCACAAATAGATCCTTGTTCATATCACTGAATTTATTCGAGGTATTAATCTTATTTTTTAAAGTGGAGTATTAACTTGACCTTTTATTTGCTTGAGAAGGTTTGCTTACACATTGAGATACTTTGTTGAAGATCCACCATGATAGAGGGGAAGAGTTCCAACTATGTTTTTGGTGTTCTTATTTGATACAACTGATCATACTATATTGTAAGATTTTTAATATGGCAAAATGGTAGTTTTAAGATTTTATTGCTCTACATAATTCATGGACGCCTTTGCAGAGGTCACAATCATTGAGGATTTATCATCGTATGTGTTTATGAAATGCTATATCTAGATAGAGATATGTCTATGGAAGCTCTCAAATACTATCATGTTGCCATTTCTTTAGATCACGAACATCGTTAAATTCAAGTCAATATTTGGTTTGTGAGTGATGATAGGCAAAGAAATGTGCAACATGTGGGGGTTGTTAGAGATTGCACTCAATTAAGGATATTCACTTGAGTTAACCCTCCCTCCCCCCCATCTTGCAAAATGTATATAACATAGGTCCTTGGATTTATAAAGTCTATAATGCGATCTCTTAGAGGCTATACTTTGGACAAATAGCTCTTTTGTATTGTCTCTACTACATTCAATGTTTTCAATGCATCTTTGTGAAATTGTGAAGTGGGTTTTTATCTACCACACACACACACACACACAACACGCATGTGTGTGTGTGTGTGTGTGTGTGTGTGTGTGAGAGAGAGAGAGAGAGAGAGAGAGAGAGGGTGCACTTTTCTAATTTCTAATGTAGTTTAACATAGGTGATGACCTGTTGGCTATTCTCCCAGTACATATAGAGATATTTAGTTATTTGAAAATTAAAGATGAGTACATTTGTCAAGGAATTAATGGTGCATGGTGCTAGTTGCATCATTGGGTGTATTCATATGCAGATGGTGGTACGAAAATTGTGGACGCTTAAGCATTTCACTTTGTAAAGTGTCACAAATCTTGAACGAGATAAAAATGATGAGAGCTCTACAAAATCTATATTTTAGATGCAGAGTTTGAAATTTTGAAATCAATTGTAAAGTTTATCAATGAAATATATTGGAGTGATCCCAACCGTCCAACTCTAAAATAGAATATGAGTCATTGTAAATATAAACATTGAGCTAATTTTAAAGATTGACGTGATGGAGCTCTTTTTGGCATAGCAACTTTCATGTTTTTGTATTTTGTATGACTGAGTAATTGAAGTGTACGTATTGTGCTTATACTTTTTTTGAAGTATTTATATGCACGTTTTGCAAGTGGCTATGTTAATCATATATATATATATATATATATATATATATATATATATGTATATATATCTCCCCCCACAACTTTAAGCTTTCAACACTAATGTTGTCCTCTTTTCTTGCAACCAAAAAAATGGCTCACAAAATTAAAAACTCTTATTAGTGATGCCTTTGAAGAAAGTTTGTTACCTGCTAAATGGGGATGGCAATGGGCATGGAAAGTGATCGATTAAAATTGTATTGTATGGGGATCACATGTAGATGAAGAGTTGGACACAATTTATATCAGGTTGCTCGATCCCTGTTTCTTGCCCAATCTTAGGCTCATGCTCTTAAAGCAAGAGCTTGGGCTGGTTCGGAATTACAAGATTTACTTGAGTTGGGATCCAAAAAATAGATCTAAGAGAAGTGTGTTGAGCTCTAGCTCAATATCTTGATCGTGTTAAAATAGCATGACTAAGAGTGCTATGTAGACATATTCCAAAGCCTTTTTGGCAATAATGTAACTTTTGAACTTTACAAATTGTAGAAAAAAATCATTTTTTTGTTTTTAATATCTCTCCTTAGTGATGTGCTTTTGTGTAATCTCTCTCTCTCTCTCTCTCTCTCTCTCTCTCTCTCTCAAGGTAGAGGGAGACATGATAAGGAAAAGAAGCAAAAAAGGTTTAATGTAGCAAGAGTAAACCCAAGACAATTTGTCTCAAATGTTTGCAAGCATAAGTGAAAAATTGCAATTTGATTATATATATTTGACACACAAATGCGCGATAACAAAAAGGGAAGCTGCACACATTAACCTTCCCCCCCCCCGTCAAAGACGGAGGGGGACAAACCGACATTTGAGCATGGGTAAACAAATATTAGTAGGTTAATCGTGATGATATTCATCATGTGTGTGTCATGGGGAGATGTATAAAGACCCACCCACCCACCGGCGGGTCTCGCTCGCTAGTACTGAGAAGAATAGTGAAGATACATGACATGTGCAAAGAGTGAGACAAGGAAAATTAGTAGGAAGTGTCAAGAAATATTGAGAATTTTTAGTCTAACTTTCATTATTTATGTGGCCAGGTTCAAGTGGCACAATACTAGAAGAGCAGAGAGACTGGTTGTGCATCTCTACCTCAATTCACACATTTGATCAAACAAGTATTGATGAAAAGAAGAAGTGCATGATAATTCATTGGCCAAAATTGGCATAGGAAGAGCGGCAGTGGGTTCTTTCTTTCTAGGAGGGCCTCTGTATAGCACGATCATATCAGGCTGAGGCATGGAAGGTCATGCCTTTGCCCTTTCGTGTGTAAGGGCGCTTAAGAGTGGAGAGTAGTTACCCTTTCGTGTGTAAGGGTGCTTAACAGCAGAGAGCAGTTAAAATGTGGAGGAAAAATTTCTGAGGTCAACCTTAAGTTTGCAGTTTGGACTGTGGTGATCTGTGGCCGCATGTAGCTAAACAGTAATTACCAAACACAGAAAGGAAGGGAGACTCGGGAGCGTGAAGAAGTCGTCGACTTTTACGCAGGCGTTGGAACGGTCGCGATGTGTTTAAGGAATGACGGCGTCCCCGCTCTTCTTCTCCTCTCTCGCTGTCATGCATGGAGCTTCCGCCATAGCTTGCAAAGCCAAAAGCAACATCATGATGTGTGCATGGCTGGATGAGAAAGAGGCCTGCATGATCATCGACTCCTGCACTTTTTCTGCATTTTTACCCCCATCTGGTGAAGTTCTTCGCTGTTGGTGCTCTTTCTCAAGTGCCATCAATTTACCTTATTTGTAGCATCAAAACCAGCGATTCTATCTTTCTCCCAGAAACCTGCTGCAGGCAAGTTTTCGTCTTCATGCTCGTCTTGTTTCCCACTCCAGAAGCCTAGTGCTATATTTTCTGCGTGATATCAATTACCTTGCCTAATTGATCATTGCCTGAATCATCTGTGACGTGCTGGCAATGACTCTCTGCTTAATTCTCGTCAGGCACGCTTGCACCACTTGAACAATTACTTGCTCTGCTTATACTAGTTGCGACTTTTCCCACAAGAAATGGAGGAGATGAGTTAAATTAGCCTTTTCTTCGCCTTTCAATTGGATTGAAGAAACTTGTGTGTTTAACAGCGCCATAGTTCCTCGTGAAGGCAATAGACACATCACTCTGTGTTAAACATGTTTTTCACCAGTTCCTACATATTGAATATTCTGATCATTAACACCTTATGATGCTAACATTTCTTATGTTCAGAAATATGACAATTTGTGGAGGTTCCCCACGGCTTGTGGTTCGCTACATCTATGGCTTCATTTTCCTTATCACAAGCATAATGGCCTGGGTGCTTCGAGACTACAGCCACAATGCTTTGTCTCATTTCCACTGTAATTTCTCTCCCCTTCTGCTGTATTAAGTATGTAATCCCTGACCGAACACAGAGATGTGATCAGGCGATAAATGCATGTGTACAGTCCTTTTAAAGGTGTTAATGTGTCATTCTTTGCATTTGCTCACAGAGAAGACAGGTGTTTATGAATTGATATGGGTTTGTCGAAGCTAATCTGTATTTCTGACAGAGAAGGCTTGCTATTGCAATCTTATATCTCATTTTTTTGTATGATGGTTGTGCAAAAAGATTTGAAAGGTTGTGAAGGAGGACATGACTGTCTTGGATCTGAAGGAGTGCTCCGAGTTAGTTTGGGATGCTTTGTATCCTGTTCTTTGCAGAATTTGAGTCTCTAAATTAAAAGGTTGTGCATCTGCTATGTGACAAAGCGAATCCAAGCTTGTCCTTGACTGGTGACAGGTATTCTTTATGATAATGTACCTTACTACGGTAGGGACACAGAAGACTAGTGATCCTCGAGATCCTTGGCATTCTGGATGGTGGTTTATTAAAATCTTGCTCTGGATTGTTCTAATGATCACCCCTTTCTTTATTCCTTCTACCTTTGTCCAACTTTATGGTATGTTGTCATGCTAGCAGATTCGAAAATTTATAGAGCTTCTTTGTTTTGGTACAACTCACTTCTTTGGTCACAACCCTATTTGCAATTCATGCATGCTTGCCACTGTCCACACACATGCAAACAAGGTTGCGACCAAAGAAGGGTGTTGTACTTAAACGAAGAAGTTCTTCAAAGTGCTTTTTGTTTATGTGGTCATGTTGTCTTGTATTTTTTTCCAGGTGAAGTGGCCCGCATTGGTGCAGGGTAAGTCTCATTTGGTTCAATCCATCATCCGTTTTCATCCTGTAATTTTTAACATGCATGACTGATCAATTCTGTGAATATTTTATGACCTCAACAAAGTATTCTGGTTATGAAAGCTAGAGAGGTTGGAGGGAAGCTTTGATGTAGAATAACAGAGGCCAGTCAATGAGTGTTGTATGCGCATCCATTTAGGGAAGAGTAGGGAGGCAAAGCCAAAGAAGCCACTGCAAAGTACAAGTTTGTTTTTTTTGAATTGGAGTGAGGCATGGCAGAAAGACTAGAAAATTGGACGAAGTCTTGTGGTTATGTTATATCTATAGCAGGCCCAAGGATGTGATTTTTGATTGATGCATCCAGGTTTTGTAATTTGTTGTGTAGAAAGACAGCTTTCCTGCTGCATATACAATGATCCAGGGGCTCTTGTTTTTTGCTAGTGGTAAGGAGGGCGTCTAGTCGAGGGAGCATTGGGATGAGTGTCCAATGTCCAAGTGGATCTTTATTTGAGTACTGGAACAAGGTGGCAGTGGGTTTTACTTATAAGAGGAGCCATGCGTCTTGTTTCCATGTAAACCGCTGAGCCTGAGAAACACGTGCATGTATGCTGGGGATTTGTGAACAAAACTTTTTGATTGGAGTCGGAAGCGATTTCCTTAATTTTGTTCACGCTGTTTACAGAGTCTTTCTCATTATTCAAGTGGTCAGTGTCATCAATTTTATTTTCCTGTGGAATGAGGACTGGTTATCTGAGAAAAAGTTCCGGCGCTGGTAAGCTACTCATGAAATATTTTCTAGTATTAGTAAGGATGAGACTGTTTTGATGAAATGTTTTTGTATGCAGTTACATACCCACAATTGTTATAACAGGTCTATCTTACTCTGGTGCATTGGGCGGTATAGTCTTGATGTACATGTGGTTCACACCACAAATCTCCTGCGGACTGAACATTTTCTTTGTTACATTCACACTTATACTTCTTCAGTTGATGACTGGCATCTCACTTCATTCCAAAGTAAATTTCTGAAGAGCCATTTAAATGTTTGTGACAGCTTGTTTTCCTGTTTTGCAAAACATCGCTTTTTAACAGGTAAATGCAGGTTTATTGACATCTGGGTTGATGGCATTATATATAGTCTTTTTATGTTGGTCTGCCATTATGAGGTATTTCATTACATTAATTTGCTTGCAAAGAAAGGGGAGTCTGTGTTTCTCATGTGTTGATGTTGATGCTGTTGTCATAGTGAGCCTTCCACAGAGAAGTGCAATACTAGGCCCCGCCAGACTGGCAGAGGAGATTGGGTCACTGTCATTGTAATTGTCTTGAGAATGCTTTTTTGTTGAATTTCTGTCAAGGTTCTGTTTGTGTTGCGATGAGCTATGCAACCTGCTTAAAAAAACTTGGTGCCATCCCTATTTCTTTCGATAAATGCTGTGGTATTCTAATTCTTGGGATCTTTACTGCTTAGTTTCACCAAAGTTAAGTACGGTATTGTTTTTTGTCCAGAGTTTTATGCTTGCGGTGCTGGTTTTGGTAGTGGCAACCACCACAACTGGAACTGACTCTGATTGTTTTAGTGTGAGCTACTCTTTGCAACGCTTTCTGTTTCTTGAATAAGCAGGTCTATCCCTCTAGGGAATAGTTTGTCAGCATTCTTTGGTTGATGATGACAGTTCAAAGGTGACAAGCCCAAAGCGGAGGATGATGTGCCCTACGGATATGGGTTTTTCCACTTTGTATTTGCTACAGGTGCAATGTATTTTGCTATGCTGTTTGTGGGGTGGAACCTTCACCAGACAATGACCAAGTATGCTTCTTACCCTTTATTTGTTATGCTTACATTAGTACCACCTTGTGAAGAAAACGAAGAAGCATATCATATGGCTCCATCTCCTTAACTGCATCACAACATGCAGGTGGAGTGTAGATGTTGGTTGGGCAAGTGTGTGGGTGAAGATGGCAAGTGAATGGGTTGCTGCGGCTCTATATAGTGGGTGTTTTATCCTTGTCAATCTGAGACGTCAATATATAAGATCAATTATAGGCATTCACAATAACCTTCTTTTTGGTTTTTTATGTGCAGTTTGGACCATGATTGGACCTCTCCTGCTAAGGAACAGAGATTTTTCAAGGTTTCAAGAGCAACTTGGGCCTTGACAGGATGTGTCTTAGTGACAAGCGGAGGCTACACTTGATCTTGCGAAGTTCATAGCTGTATATTAGTGTATTGAAATTGAGCTAATGTACAGTTTTTGTAGTAGTGTTCTTATAGTGGTTTCTGTTTTGTGCGACTATCAAGTATTTTCTCTTGTTTTGGAAAGAAGAATTTGGCCAGTAGCAGTGAAGCAGCGCTTATTACTTGAACCACTGCATCCTTTGCATTATCGAGCTTTGGTCAAATTTATACACAAATATGTATATATATATATGATGTATTGAAAACTCTCTCTCTCTCTCTCTCTCTCTGGGATAAACCTTAAGCTCGAGCAATCTTGGAAATAATCCCCTTAAGCTCTTTGGTGCAGGGGTTGTTAAAGCTTGAGCTGAAGTGGGAGACGTCGATAAGAGAACAAAACCATGATGAGACTTTGATGGGCAGGTTGATGGGACAGCATGTGCTGCTGTGTAATGTCCGAATGCCATGTGAGGCTTTAGGAGAGCTCCTCCTTGCGCCTTGTCCCTTGGGATTGCAAGTTATAACCAAAATGGGCAAGGCCAACCAAATCGACTTATTTTAATGGATGGAGCATGAGAATATCGACCTTCAAAAGGGTAGCCTATGCTTGCTCGGTTTAGCCCAACACTCTTTTATCAATGTCCCAAAGGAGAAGAGACCCAAGTGGACAAATCTCCACGTTGGGAGAGCCAGTGCCTTCAAAAATTGCTATATATAGAAAGAGCTTTTGATTTAAGCACTCCTATTACCTTACCCTTGGAAACTTTGGAAGAAAGCCAACTCTCCTCTCCAAGAGTTTTATAAATGCAAAGAAGAGATGGCACTATAAAATATTGCATTGGGGGAGGTATAACATCGTTTTAGTCTAGTTTGTTTGGTATTTAGAACTACATGGACGGGGTCTGTTTTGATCTAGTATATTTAGCTTTTGAATGACTACATCAAGGCATGCGAATGGATTTCAAGATTGCATGTCTATATTTCTTTGTCAATTTTCATGCCATGGACAACGATAAACATCATTTATGTCTACTTTTGCACTAACACGGCCAAGATGGTGACAACGTTTATTTTGTCGTTAAATATGGTATGGATGTAAATATATATTACACAAAATTATTATTCTCTTACTTTACATAAAAGATACAATTGTCTCTTAGTGGGCGACTCCACATGATCATGATATGTCGGTTCTTTTGGAAGATTGGGGAGATTGTGTGATTCATGTTTTTCCAAGTTCAACTTTTGAAAGATTGGAGAGTTTTACGTTTTTCCAAGTTCAAATGTACAAGGTTGAGGACATGCTCTAGTGTGTACGATTCACGAGTATATAGTTCTTTCTTATGACAATTTTTGCTCTATTGGTGTGATTTGAGTTATGCTTCGAGCTTGCCAAGTTTGCAGCTCCAAGGGCCTAGGGTGGTATCGTTGGTGGAAACAAGGCATGTTCATTTTCAATGTCGACAAGATGCTGTCCCGAAGTCAATATGCATGAGAGCAGCTCACTTATAAATTGGGTTGATGACACACATTTTTTAATGATTCCAACGGGATAAGAGCTTCCTAAAATGTTCCACAAGGTATGATATGGAAAGATTCCAAGGGTGTCTTTTGTACGACCCTTGTATTCAATGCTTAGGCGTAGCATACTCTTACGATTTGTTTAGGTGCAAGAATTTCATTCACGTCTTCACGTAAAGTGTGAAGTGGTAATAGCTCATGTTATTAACACTCCTTGAGAGTGTTAATAACATCAAATTCACAATGACTGGCTAGAATCAGGCTTTTCTGTGAGCTTGTCGGGTATCTTTTCTGCCCATCGGGCCTTGTTGGATGAGCAGCGATGCACGACGGGCTCGGCTATTTTCTTTTCCTGAGTCTCATGTTTGGAGGTGGCTATATAAGCAGTGTCCCCTCCTCCAAGCCCTCGGTTTTGACACACACTGTAAAGTTTTCACTAAACAATTTTAGTTGAGGTTTACTCCTTTAGCTTTTGTCAGGTAACTTTGATCCCTCTATTTTCTAAAATCCACGAATAGTTACCTCCCACGTGTGTCTATCCGCTTGGAAACAGGTTTGGGTAGGGAGTATCCTTGTGGAGGGGTTAGGTGGTGCAAGTGCTTGGGGCTCATCTTTGTAGCTGGAATGGAACGCTCCTTATCACTACACCGGCGTACTTGTCTGCTACCTTCCCTGGGTGTCTATCCATCTGGAAACAGGTTTGGATAGGGAGCATCTTTGTGGAGGGTTTAAGTGGTGCAAGTGCCCGGGGCTCATGTCTATAGATGGAATGAAGCGCTTCTTATCATTACACCGGCATACTTGTTTGTTACGTTTAGTTACCTCCTGTGGGTGTCACCGTTTGGAAACAGGTTGGACAGGGAGCATCCTTATGGAGGGTGTAGGTGATACAAGTGCATGTGGCTCATTTCTATAGTTATAATGTAGCGTTTCTTATCACTACATCAGCGCACTTGTCTGTTACGTTTAGTTACCTCCTCTAGGTGTCTATCCGTCAGGAAACATGTTTGGATAGAGAGCATCCTCATGAAGGGTTTAGATGGCGTAAGTGCTTGGGATTCATTTCTATTATTGGAATGGAGCGCTCCTCATCACTACACCGGCATACTTGTTTGCTACGTTTAACTACTTTCTCTGGGTGTCTATTCGCTGGAAATATATTGGACAAGGAGCATCCTCGTGAAGGATTTAGGTAGTCCAAGTGCTTGGGGATCATTTCTATTTTTGGAATGGAGCACTCCTTATCACCATCGATTTCATGTCATTTTTTGTTTTATTTTATATGTATATTATTTTGTTGTATTATTCAAATATTCAATTAAATTCAATTTTTTTAAAAACCTAACATTATTATGATTGTATGAATGCATAGGTGGCTTGTGAACTTATCATGGATACTATTGCTTGCTCCCAAAACATCAATGAAAGTACTTCTAGTCGCCATCGACTGGTGGTGAAAGATCAAACAATGGAGCTTCCAATAAAGAGAAGCGTAAGGTTGGTTGTAAGGTGCTAGGGCCTGAGTGGCAATTTTTATAGAATGTAAGATCATTTATAGATTGGCGTTGCAAATTATGTGGTAAATTTTTTTTAGGAGGTGTACTTCGTATTATGGAACACTTTCTTGGATCGGGGAATGGAACAGCTAATAGGGAGAATGAAGGTAGATGTAATGGCGTATGTCATGGGCGTGCTACGAAACGCTTGAGAGAGTTATTAGGATGTAGCCAATGCAAAGCGACCTAGAATACAAAATCCAAACCAGTTGGCTTCAAAGTACCAATGTAGTGTTGCCTCAGCACAAGGCAAGCAAAATAGTGGTGCGCCTCCATGTCGGCCACTACACATACACAAAGACTAATACTCATGGTGGGTCTTTCGAGTACCAGTTTGGAATGCATAGAATGAGGCAAGTAAGTTTCGAGCAAAGCTTTCGATCAACTACTCTTGAAGAGGCACATCTGCTCTTGCACAAGCTATCTATTTACATGCGGTTCTATGATGATGATCACACGAGAGCCATGAAAGCATACATGAAAGAAGATCAATCAGTATGGTGTTCGTTTCCCCCCTCTATCATATCATCATATGCGGACAACGTTCTTGGAGAAATGTTTTGTAGTAGACACTTGGCCTGCGAGCCAAGTGTCTACTACAAAAATGTGGCCCGCGAGCCACAGTTCACAAAAAAGAGATTACATGGCTTGACAATTGTTCTATACCCCACCAAATTGTTAACCTTCAATGCTATATATATTTACATCACTGCTCCACAATACCCTTCTTTGTCGGGTAGGAGGACAATCATCCACCTCAAGGTTTGCATCCAATTCAAACAAAGTACATCCGCCAAGCTCATGAAATTCTAGTTCTCCGATGGTCACCTCTTTCCCTTGCTCTTGGTCATCTTCATTGATATCCACAGTCCATCCTCGGGGGGTGCACTATGTAATCATGTTAATGTATAGCATGAGTTCGAAAGGAGGGGTTTTAAAATGCACAAATTTTAGGCAATTTAACAGAGATACATTAAAATAAGGGATTTTTATATTCAGTTTTGAAAACAAATCCTAAAATAAAGAGTCATTTTATTAATTCATACATGTTAAAAGAGGGGTTCTTTTAATACCCCACGAACGCATGTTATATAGGGGATACTGAACGCTGAACCCCCCAAGAGTCCATCGTGGTCTACCTTCTGCATACCTTTCTAATTGAATATTGGTGAGGAGCCTATGATTGCAATACATGTATACCAAATTCTTGACATGATCACTTAGAATCCAATTATGAATAGTCGATTGTACATTGTTATAGGTACTCCAATTTCGCTCGGAACTTGAGTTGGCAGCACATTGTGCAAGAACCCTAACATCCAATTTGTGTAATGTAGGTGCCCAAGCACCATTTATGAGCCACCACCTCCATACTGGCTGTTTCGATGTAAGGTTTTGCACAAACTCTGAACTAAAAAGGCCATCCTTTAACATGTACTTTGTTAAGTCGACGACTGCCTGCACTTGATCATCTAGATTTTTGAAGAAATTACTGACACGTCATAGAAGTCTTCAATGGGCTCTTCATATAATTCATCACAGTTCATGTTCCACTACTCTGGGTCAAGCAGAAAAGAAATACTATACAATGGACTATGAACACTAACCCATTGAACATACTTATTTAAGATATCTCTTTTATATTTATTAAAGGGTGCTCTCCAAGGCGTAATCATCCAAGACTTCAAACTCTCCTGAACATTATACCAGTCCATGTTTACCTTTCCTATGTTGGATAACTTCAGATCAAATTGTCGCAACGATAGCCTCACAAGCTTAATCACCAAGTATGTATCACCAACATCAGACCAAAAGTGTCTATCATTAATAAGCACTTTCAAGGACCACACCTTTGTTTTTACTTTTTCTGGTAATTCAGCTTCCCACTCATAGAAACTAGCACAAATAAATTTCTCCAAGACAACATTTTTGTTTTGCAACAAACTTTCCATAGTGCAGAAATTAGTGCAAAATCTTGTTTCACATGGCAACTTCAATATTATAGACATACGTTACTAATACATGTCCAACACACGTTGTCTTTTTCAATTGAACCTTCACCATCTTCCTTGCTTTATCTATAATTCTTTTGAACCAATCAATGGAATCTTTTTTATACCAACCAACTACTGCTTTATTGTTAGTTTGGTTTCTTGAATCAATGGGCGCATTTATACACTTTGCATTTATAAGGTTCAATGACAAGTTATTTTTACCACCAATACCTATCAACATTGTCAAATGCTACTTTAACGTGTACAACTACTAGAGTTAAGTACATTTATGACACTAATATTAGAACCACCATGTTGGATATACACCAGGTAGGACTTCACATATCACTTTATCCACTTGTTTTATTACAATGCAATTTGCAAAACACATTAGACACAATGAGATTACTTTGCAGCCAAAAGTTTTGTAAATGAGAGTATCATATATTATGAGTTCAAAAAGTCACTGCAAGTTTTACATTGCTTCATCTTTCATTGCAAGGGTGTCATATACAATGATTCAAAAAGTCATTGCACTTTTCACAAGGCTTCAAATTTCATTGCAAAGTTTATGATGTTTATAAAGAGAAATTCAGGTTGTCCAAAATAGAGTCTCTCTCTTATAGTGGCTGCCACTAAGCGTTGATAATCTTTCTCCATTTTAAACATAGAATACATAAGATCATCAATTGGAGCCTTGCAAATATGACACTCCTTTTTATTCACCATGCTCTATATGAGACATGGAAAATGGTACAAATGGCCGCAAGGTGTTTTATAGTGACCATTTCAACTATGGAAAAAGTGCCTACAGATCGGACAAGGACCCACAGTGTGTTACGAGACTGGGCACCCTCCTGTTGTAGTGGTTAGCTGCAATTGGGATAGCCGGCGTAATGGTTAATTATGCGCTGTCTATTTATTTTACTAATTGAGTTGATGATGATTTTGTAGAGTGGAATGCGGGGAGTTGATGAAGAGGCGACGGCAATTACTCTTGGCCATTTTATATTTGCACAGTATCTTAGAACATCATTACAATAAGCCACTATGGCTCTGTAAATAGTTGTAGTGGGAACTCCCCTTATGGGTCATGCAAGAACTAATGAGCTTCACTCATTTGCAACAGTAAAGTGGTTGTAAAAAGAGGGCCCTCAATTTTTGGCACCTTAAACTCAAAAATAATATATTAAATACCAACTCCACAAGAGAGGTGCCATGGAGTTTGGGGCTAGATTTAGGCCTTTCTCTTACAGATTCTCTTCTCTACTCTCTTATGCTATGGTTATTTTGCTGTGTACTCTCTAATCTAGTCTCCATCCCTTACACATCTCTTACACTCTCTTACAAGCATGTCTATGTCAATTCTATGTTTACAGTGTGTGTGTGTGTGTGTGTGTGTGTGATAGTCTAGGTGTGAGTGTGTGTGCTTGGAAATTGGAAGAAGAGGTGGACAGGTTGATGGTGATTGTTTGGAAGCTTGTGTTGAATATTTTAAGCGATCGATCTCCCCCTCTTCACCCAACAGTGGTATCAGAGCCTCATGTTCGAGGATAAATCGGCACCAGATTTCAATTTTAAGAAGGATTTCCTCCAATTGACAAAATCCCAATTGCAATTCATCGACCTTGCAATTCAAGGATTCAAGGACTCGTGGAAATTCGAAGTATAATTGATCGAATTTGCAAAAGAAAACTTGACTGTTAATTGGTGGCTACTCGGCAACTGATTTCCAATTCGGCTTCATAACGACCCAAAATATGGTATGTCGAGTGTCCACTTTCAATTTTAATGCATAATCATTGCGGATTGTGAAGGCAAGAAGAAAGCAGAAAAGCTTGGAGAGTCGGGAAATTCTTGATTTCGAAAAGCTAGTTGCAATCGAGCAATTACTTTGTCATATGGACGATATCGGAAAGCTTAGTTAAAGAGGAAAGAGAGACGGATTGAAGGAGAGAGGAGGAAATAAAAGCTTATCACGGAAACTCGAAGATTGAGGGAAAGGAAGAAGACACGAGTCGATAAGGGTGCAAGTTTAGCTCAAAACCAACAAATTTTGGCTCTCAACATTACTGCCAAGTCCCCGTGGGAAGCAACACCTACAACCGAAAAAGCTCCTCTGTCGACTTGCTTGAAACCTATCGAAATTGCCCTCAAACTGGTCGCCCAGGGGGTGTGTACCCTTGGTCCTTCTTGCTCGTGGGTCAAGAAGCCTTCTACTGGCCGTAGCAAACTCTGCAAGCCCTCGCGTTGTTGGCAGCCCTGACTGCACGCCACCATGCATTAGGAGTACACACTTTAATCAAAAAGTGTGGCTTAACGCATTAAAGCATTGATTTTTGGTTGACCGCCCACTGCAAAAACTTACAAGCCTTACCATTTAAAACTTGGCCGCCCATTGTTCCTACCTGGCCGCCCACTGCAGTCTTCCTTTACTTTGGCCGCCCACGGCAATATTCGATTCATTTGGCCCCCCACTGCAGCATACGGTCCCGTTTTAAAATAAACCTTCAAAATTATTTAACCCAAGCCTCTAAAGGCTTTCCAATTCAACTGTGGCCATTTCAACTTAAGTATTAAGTTGGCCCCCTTTTATTAAGGACTCGACACCCTTCTATAATAGCTTGGTCGGTCTCCACCGACCCAAATCAACAATAAGTCACCGACTCTATTAAAACCAGCTCAACTGACTCCTTTGGCCGCACAAGCTTTCTATTTCGCTTTTCAAAGGGGAATATTGGCCGTCTATTCTTCGCCGAACATCTTCGACAACCTTTGGGGTGAAAGTTAAAATTACCACTATCTTTTGGGATAAGGAGACCGGACGCTATAAAATTCATTTGGCTCGGTAAAGCACCATCGGACCGTCTACTTCTCTGGCAATTTCCTAGCGCATCGCCATTCCGGATTGGACGCCACCACTATTTTTCAGCTAAGTACATTACATTTCTGTTATTTATTTTACTTTTATTCCGCATATTGCATCTGTGAATATCACCAAATAGCCTTTTTAAGCATTACCATTTAAGTTTTTTTTTTTTTTTAAAGCACGCAATCATGGCACACCTTCCTCAGGCACCCACGATTGCGGAACAACTTCAAAATTTGCAGCAGTCACTCACATATGAACGCATACAAAGGCAAGAACTTGAACATAAATTATTGCATTCTGCATGCACCGAATCTGCATAGGCACCCAAGAAAAACAAAATTAGTCGAAAAGCCTTCACTTTCAAGGATTTTGATGGCACTAAAGATGCTAGCACGGTTCTAGCATGGGTTAGTCAACTAGATGACTATTTTCATGATGAAGACTTTCCTGAGCGTGAAATGGTAAAGTGTGCATCCAATCATCTCACTAGCAGCGCTGCATTGTGGTGGAACGCCACCAAACAACATGGAAGAAGACCACGCACCTGGAATGCATTTAAAAAAGTTTTTTTACCCCAATTTTTGTCCACACAATACAAAGCTAAAGCACGACGTCAATGGGATTTAATTCGACAGGGTAGAAATGAAGATGTACAGGGTTACACTGACCGTTTTTGAAATTGTCTAATTCAATTGCAAGCTATTGAACATGTTACTCGCAGGAAATTGAAGCGAAAGTACATATCAGGCTTGGCACTACAAATTAGTGCTGAGGTAGATATTTTCGAACCAGATTCTCTGTCAAAGGCCATTAATTTGGCTCTCAACGTAGAAAAGAAGAAAGGTGGACATTCCTCTCACACTGATCAACCTGCTAACACTAACTGCAACAAGAGACCTCCTTTCTCTCCTAACTTTGACAGAAGCAAACACCAAAGCCGTACTTTTTTCAAAAGACGTAGATTTGACAATCCTCCTACAACTGCTCAACCTCATACGAGCAACAACAACAACAACACCCAGCAACGAGGCAACCAACATCCTTTCAACCAGCGTTCTCCTCCAAATTTTAATGGTAACAAAATGGTGAATTGTTTTAAATGCTTTCAGTATGGTCACTATGCAGATAAGTGCCCAAATGGTCATGCTAAGGGCAATGGTCAATCCAATGGCCATTCAAATGGAGTCAACAGGAATTCAAGTAAAAAACCCTTCAACAACAACCGCCCCAACGGAGCTACTCTTAACCTCATCGAAGATGCTACACCCGACGACAATGAAGTGGAAGTTAACTATGATGAGGGATATGATCCTGATTATGATAACGATGAAAACCCATCCTCAGGTACCCCTATATCTCCTCACACTTTGTTTAAAGTGCAAGGCACTGTTAAGGGTGAAAATGTCACCATTCTGTTAGATGATGGTAGTAGCCATGATTTCGTTTCCACACGATTGGCACAACAACTATCACTCTCTGAAATCTCATCACCTCACAAGGTTCAAAACTGTTTTTAATAATCAACGTTTTAATTCTAAAACTCAAGTCACTGTTGAAGTTTGCATTGGTGAATTCACACAAGCACGTACATTTTTGGTAGCACCATTGCATGGTCTTGATATGATTTTGGGAATGCCATTTCGTCATGAATTTGACCCGTTGATTAATTATAAAACACGTACAATGTCTCTCACTCATAATAATAAAAATTTCTCCATCCAAGAAACACTGGCACATCAAAAATTTCCACTCCTATCTTACACTCAAGCCAAATGAGCAATTCGAAAACAGGGGAAACATATCTAGTCTTGGTAAATCAAATATCTGCTGAAACGGAAACTTCACATAACTCCACCCATGATGAATTTCTCTCACAGTTTAAAGATTGTTTCATGCATGATCTGCCACCTGGAATTCCACCATCACGCCCAGAAGACCACAAAATTGACATCATACCAGGTAGTGAACCTCCTTGTAGAGCACCATATCGTGTAAATCCTACCGCACACAGGGAAATACAAACTCAAATCACTGATTTACTTGACTGAAAGCCTAATCCGACCTAGTAGTTCACCATACGGAGCTCCAGTACTTCTTGTTAAGAAGAAAAATGGAACCTTTCGTATGTGAATCGACTACAGGGCTTTAAACAAGATCACCCATTAAGAATAGGTTTCCTATTCCTAGAGTGGATGATCTATTAGACAAACTGAAAGAGGCAAACATCTTTAGCAAAATTGACCTCAAATCAGGGTACCATCAAGTCAAAATGTTTGAACATGATGTCTACAAAACTTCTTTCAGAACACAAACTGGACACTATGAATTTCTTGTCATGCCATTTGGTTTGACAAATGCACCAGCTACATTCACACGCATGATGAATCGAATTTTCATTGACCATCAAGATTTTGTGATTGTATTTTTTGATGATATTTTGGTATTCAGTAAATCTGAAGAAGAGCATAAACAACACTTAATACGTGTATTTGATCTGCTTGCACAAAATCACTTGTATTTGAATCCTGAAAAGAGTTCATTTTTCCAATCTAAAATTGAATATTTGGGACACATTGTATCGGGTAAGGGAATACATGTCGATCCAAAGAAAATTGAAGCCATTCAATCATGGCCTAGACCCAAAAACTTGCATGAGCTACGATCTTTTATTCGGCTTTGTAGCTATTACAAGAAATTTGTTCGTAATTTTGCTTACAAAGCACATTATTTGACTCTCTTGTTGAAGAAAAATACGCCTTATGAATGGACTGATTTGCAAGAAATCTCATTTAATGCACTTAAACATGCTTTGACTAATGCACCTGTATTGCAATTGCCTGATTTTGTAAGACCGTTCTTTGTGGTAGTCACTGATGCTAGTGGAAAAGGTATCGGTGCAGTCCTTATGCAAGATAACCATCCAATTGCTTTTGAAAGTCGTAAATTCAAACCATCAGAAACAAAGTTCAGTACTTATAATAAAGAGTTGACTGCTGTGGGTACTGACTTGATCATTAAAACTGATCAACAAAGTATCAAATATTTACTTTCTCAGCCCTTAATAGATGATAGACATATTAAGTGGGCCTCTTTTATTAAAAGTTTTCAGCCCAACATTCAATACCAACCTGGTAAAGAAAACGTTGTAGCTGATGCATTGAGTAGAAGACCCTCACTTAATCATTTATCAAGACCCTCACTTAATCATTTATCAACCATTACGGGAACTTCATTTGACACTATGCCTGACACTTATGCACATGATGATGACTTCAAAACAACATGGTTGCACATGCTTGATAATTCTGTACACACATTTCTTGAATACACTATTCAAGAAAAATTCCTTTATTTCAAACAAAAATTGTGTGTGACTAAACCTTTCCGTACATTAATTATTGAAGAATCGCACAAACCACCTTATGCTGGACATAGAGGATTTGCTGCAACTTTTCAAAATTTATGTCGTGATTTCTATTGGCCTATACTATGAGAATGGATGTTAAACAGTATGTTTCAACTTGTTTGATTTGTCAAAAAATCAAAGCAGCTACAGGTAAGAAATTGGGACTTTTACACCCTCTCCCCATTCCTGAAAGACCTTGGGAACATATTTCAATGGATTTTGTTCCTGGTTTCCCACTCACAACGCACAAACATGACATGATATGGACTATTATTGATCGTTTCTCTAAACAAACTTATTTTGTTATGTGTAAGAAAACACTCACAGCACATCAAGCTGCACTTTTGTTTCTTAAGATTGTTTTCCCACATCATGGTTTGCCTAAAGTGATTATTTCTGATCGAGATTCAAAATTTTGTAGTGCTTTTTGGACTACTGTGTTTGAAAATCTTGGCACTACACTTGACTTCACTTTTGCATTTCATCCTGAATCTAATGGTCAAACCAAAGTCACCAACCGCACTATTATTGACTTGTTAAAGGCTTATGTTTCTTCTCAACCTAAGAAATGGGATGATTACCTACATATTTTGCAATTTGTATACAACACACCACTCACACTGCCACGGGTAAGTCACCATTTGAAATTGTATATGGTCATTCTCTTCCTACTCCTGCTTCACGTCTTTCTAATGTTGTGCCTGCCGCTGATGATTTCACTAGTGACTTTCATGATATTTATGCAAGTTTGCATTTTGCCATTAAACACTCACAAGAACTTTACATCAAGCATGCTAACAAGCACCGCAAGGCACACCACTTCAAATAAGGTGATCATGTTTTACTTCGCATCGAAAAACGAAGGATCAAAAGTGTTGATACTAATGTCTTTGTTAAGCTTGCTCCTCGTTTTTATGGACCTTTCAAAATTTCAGCTGTCATTAATGATGTTTCTTTTCGTTTGGAACTACCTACACATTGGCACATTCACAATGCCTTTCACATTAGTCTTTTACGTCCATTCCGAGGACCCCTACCTACACACCACATTTATGAAGACCCACCTTCACTTGTAGACCAAGAAGAGCAACTCATCCCTGATAAAATAGTTGACCATGAGACCACCACTACTCGCATTGGAATGGTTTATAACTGTTACCTTTTGACTTTCAAGGGCCACCCTAAAGAGGATGCCAAATGGATGCCTGAAAAGTTTTTTCGCAACTTTCCTGACCTTCTCCACACTTTCCATCACTCATGGTCCAGCTAATTTCTCTATTGAGCAACTGAGGACAATTGCTATCCCTGGTGGGAGGGATGTTACGAGGCTGGGCACCCTCATGTTGTAGTGGTTAGCTGCAATTGGGATAGCTGGCGTAATGGTTAATTATGTGCTGTCTATTTATTTTACTAATTGAGTTGATGATGATTTTGTAGAGTGGAATGCGGGGAGTTGATGAAGAGGCGATGGAAATTACTCTTGGCCATTTTATATTTGCACAGTATCTTAGAACATCATTGCAATAAGCCACTATGGCTCTCTAAATAGTTGTAGTGGGAACTCCCCTTATGGGTCATGCAAGAACTAATGAGCTTCACTCATTTGCAACAGTAAAGTGGTTGTAAAAAGAGGGCCCTCAATTTTTGGCACCTTAAACTCAAAAATAATATATTAAATACCAACTCCACAAGAGAGGTGCCGTGGAGTTTGGGGCTAGATTTAAGCCTTTCTCTTGCAGATTCTCTTCTCTACTCTCTTATGCTATGGTTATTTTGTTGTGTACGCTCTAATCTAGTCTCCATCCCTTACACATCTCTTACACTCTCTTACAAGCATGTCTATGTCAATTCTATGTTTACTGTGTGTGTGTGTGTGTGTGTGTGTGTGTGTGTCATAGTCTAGGTGTGAGTGTGTGTGCTTGGAAATTGGAAGAAGAGGTGGACAGGTTGATGGTGATTGCTTGGAAGCTTGTGTTGAATATTTTAAGCGGTCGATCTCCCCCTCTTCACCCAACACAGTGTCTTCTGTGTAGATTGGCATCTCTCTACCACGTTTCCTTGGAAGTCCTTCATCACATATTGCACTTTGGGTGACAATTGATACTGCACTGTGACACAACTTTTTAGTGGCCTTTGCTGAGCTTTCTACCACGCTTGATAGCCTCAAGTGTGAGGTAGACACCGATGGCGCACTGGGACATAAAGTGGGCGCACAGTAAATGCTCGTGGTCTAGCCTAGCTTGTGCATCAGATCTTCTTAATACTGCATCCTTAGAGGAGGCTGCAGAAAAAAAGTTGGTTCTAGCTTCATGACTATGGAAAGCTTGTACATCAATATTGCACGCTCTTTTAGATTTTGATCTCTCTGCACGCCATACATTAGTCCAGTGTTGTAGCTTAGCGGGATCTTCGTCCGCTTGTGCATCAACACCCAAGCCTTCTTAAGCATTGTTATTTCTCCACAACACTATCCATTAGCCTACAAATAGCCTTTGCACTGTAAGTTGATAAGTTCTTTGTAATTAAGTTGGTATACATTTTTCTTATAATGTTCTTTAAAATTTTAAAGTGTGTTGATCTTATTTTTCACGTCATCGATTCTATTATTGGACAAGAAGTGTCTTTGTGAAATGCTAGACCAATAGACATTGTTTTATAACGTTACCACTATGTTCACTTTGGCATCAGTTCTATTTTGGACCGAAACTGTCGTTGTTGAACATGGTTGGTTACGTTCAATTTATGGGTAGTTCTATTAGTCTTGTCATCAACATCAGTTCTATTATTGGATTGGGAGTGTCGCTGTGCAAGCTAATCGATTGCTTTCTATGTCTTGTGTGTGATATACATGCTTTTAGGCTAGTTCGGTGTTTCTTTTGGCATCAGCTCTACTATTGGGTTGGGGGTGTCGTTAGTTTCATTGAATGATGCCCGAGTTTTTAGGCTTCGTTTGGTGTTTCTTTCGGCATCAGCTCTACTATTGGGTTGGAGGTGTTGTTAGTTTCATCGAATGATGCCTTGGTTTTTAGATTAGTTCGATGTTGCTTTTGACATCAGTGTTAGTTTCATCAAATGATGTCTTGCTTCTTAGGCTTAGTTCAGTGTTGCTTTATCATCAGCTCTACTATTGGGCTGGAGTTGTCGTTAGTTTCATTGAATGATGCCCTGGTTTAAAGCCTAGTTTAGTGGTGCTATCGACATCAACTATACTACTAGGCTGGAGTTGTCGTCAGTCCCATTGGATGATGCCCTGCTTTTCAAGATAGTTCATGTTGCTCTTGGCATCAACCCTACCATTGGGCTAGAGTTGTCATTATTACCATTGAATGATACCCTACTCTTTAAGCTAGTGTTGTTGTTAGTTTCAATGAATGAATTTTATATTTGTTATCAAATTTCAAGTTATGCTGTCTTTAAAAATAACGCAATATGTTATCATTGTAGCATAGATGGATCATGTGGAAACAAATGAAATAAAAACAAAGGTCAGAACTCTCATGGTCACATATATATGTGTTCGTGCCACAGAGGAGATCACCTCTATGTTGAAGAGTAAGACGCGTAGAAAGTGTTTCTTTGATGTCATAATTGAAGCAATTCGGACACAAATTAGGCTAAGGATTATACCGTAAATTTTTGTCTTTCTTGTGAGGGTTTGGGAAATCTTGGAAGATTTCACAAAACCTAGGAAGTTCTTTGAGCAGAGGGTAAGGAAATTATGAGGGAGCCCCTATTTATAGTTTCCTAAGGGACCCGTCAGGGGTGTAGCCCATGACGGGCCCCTTAGGAAACTATAAATAGGGGCCGAGGACTGAGGATGTTCCTCGACGGGCTAAGGTGCTGTATCAGCGGGCAAATACCACCATCCCCCAGGTTTAGGTCACCATGTCATTTTTTGTGAATGTGAAGACTTGTGAATTGAGAATTTTGTTAATTAACAATATGATCACCCAAAAAAAACTCGCGATTACATGAATATGAAATCCCTATTTAGGTGGGATTGTTTCACATGTTGATAAATTTTTCATGTTGTTCTTGGAATAAGGTAGTTTTTATTACACATATCAACTCCTCATGACTATATTTGGCTGGTAACGATGCATAGAATGACTCGCTTCACTTACAATGATATACTAGTAGCAATGTCTAAGCTACATAGTTCGCCATGGATTCTTACCAAATGTGGTTTCACTGTTCAATCAATCCCATGGTTTATGCATTTTTGGTGGTATGGGGGAGAGTGAAATTGTATGATCTAGGTCGATGCAATTGGAACTTGTACTACTTGTTTGATACATTTTCTTGGGTATTGAATGCCAACTTGTGTTTTCTTTTTTTAAGCTTTTGATCATCATCAACTCTACTAAAATGTATATTTCTTGTGTCTTTCCCTCAATAAATTTACCAAAACCTCCATGAGATCAAATAGTTTGATTTTTGAGAGTTATAATGTGGTCAAGATTTAAACCAAGTTACCACTTCACTACATCATGAAGCTCTGTATAGAGTGTGTAGATTGAGATAGCTTTGATCATATCCATGATCATGTTGTTGGCTACTCAAATATGAAGGATCATGAGGCCATATGCAAAAATATTTTTCATGACGGGAGATTTTAGGGTTTTGGGTAGTGTGCACAGGTGCTAAAGTAGACATAATAGAACATAGTATAACATCCACAAGAGTGTGGAGTAAAGAAGTCTTTGTGATCCCTTTCAGACACAAAACTTTGTGCAGTCCACACATGACATTTCTTCTTTATGAGAATAGCACTAGCTTTTATGGGACTTTTTCCACACATAAAGGGTAAGTGTTCTCATGGACTTAAACATTGGGTGTCAAACGTTTTATTTACATAACCATTAGGAAAAATACGGACCTCAACTTGGTCCATATAAGAATCCATACTTTTAATGGATTGAAGTTAATCTTGTGTACGGTTATGGGGACAAGTACATTCATGAGTCTATTTTTGAAAAGGTATCTCTAGACTTTTTTGTAGGCACCTATAAGATGTGGACCTAGGAAGTCATTTTCTCTCAATACCATCTACATCAACATCACAATATCCTTTCTTAAAAGATTCTACAATAGCTACACATGTGGCGATCCAGCTTGTTTCTTCTTGGCCTCTTTCGCCTTCAACGTAGGACATTGCTTTATTGAGTAATCATTAGCCTTGCAATAATATCAATGCATCTTCTTCTTTCTCTTTTCATTAGAATTCTCAGACAATGTTCTGCAAGGAGAACCATTAGGAACATGTGATTAGTCTTGAAGAAGTGGCTATATTGCTATTACCAACTTTTCTTTGAGCAGCAACAAAAGTTTGCTCAATTGTACAATGTTTAGCCATGTTCTTTCTTGAAAGTGACTCTTGCAATAGCAATGTGCATAATGCATCAAACTTGACAAGTTGAGGGGTTCCTTGGGTCATAAGTCGTTAAGTACTAGCAAAAGTCTCGTAAGAATCTGGCAATGCATCAAAAACAGTTTGCAGAAGTGAATTGTAAAAAATAGTTTTGCCTACAAAAATGGGTTGCTCATTGATATCCTTGATACCGGCAAGGAAAGTTTTCATGTCATCTTTCTCTTGCAGAATATTTGACTCCATCTATTTATGGAACAAAGAAATTTTAGCCTTATTATGACTTGTATAAAGATCAACCAGAGTATCCCAAGCCTGTTTCACTATTTGTGATGAGCGAACATGAGGAGTAATAGTGCACTTCACAAATAATGCAATCAATGCATGAGTCTGCACATCTCTAACATCTCAACAAGCTTGCTCAGCCATAGGCAAAACAACTTTAGAAACAACCGACATGTCAAAACCTCCAACATCCTCAACATAGCTTGTATCCATGGAAGGTGGACATACATCAATGTCCTACACAATATTCTGAATGCCCTTTGACACAAACATGTTTCATCATGTAAGCTCACATTGGGTAGTTGTCCACATCAAGTTTATCCTCTACAACAAATATCTTGAAAACATATGTGTTGTTGTCAGCCATGGCAAGTGCCTACACCTCATGTGAAGACAACCCAGAAAGAGGAAAATGAAGCAAGACTAACACATGCTAATAGCAAAATCTAAAGAGGACTGTAAGGGACCTGTTTTGCAAAAAAATACACAAACAAAATTTTTTCACAAAGGGAAAAAAAATCATGCGTAGTACTGCCTGTAGTGGAAACGAAGGCCGAAATGAGCCCGAATCAAAATTGTGAGCAAACCAAATCTTTGAGATTTTTCAAAGTAATAATCGACCTACTCATTCTCACCAAAGCTCACTCAAATCAAAGAAAGTGAGTAGAAAGATACTAGTGATGCTGGAGACTATGTCCCGGGATGACGCAACCTGCTCTGATACTAATTATTGGAATTAGGGTTGTGGAGATGCACACATAGGTTGGATAATATGAAGAATCTCAAGGCACACAACAAAGAGTGTATTTCTTAGTGTACAATAGAAAGATGAGTTAGTCCTAGAATGATGAACCTATATACAATGCACGGGGGAAAAACCTCCTAGTGTTGAGAAAAAACGCAATGGTGGTCCTAAGTGTGTTCACACACATCAATATCACATATATGGTAACATTTTTTGGGGATGAATAAGGAGTGCTATTTTATGCAATTGAAGCAAGTGGATATATATGTCCCAAGTTCTTGGTCTCTCATTAGTGCATGTTTGTAAAGGACCTAGAATGGTGCTACTGGTTGGTTCTGTTTGTCCATAAGATTTTGGATGAAATGCAAAAGTGAAGTTTTTTTGAGTACCCAAATTTGTGAGAAGTGTCACCCAAAAGTCATTGCAAAAGTATCAATCTCGATTTGATATGCTAGATTTAGGCATTCCATGCGAAATAAAAATATGTTTAAGAGTAGAGCCACTTGCTTAGCTGAGACAGTCTTCTTACAAAGTAGAAAATAAGCATGTTTGCCAAATCTATCTACGTTGGTCCAAATCATATCGTTAATATATGAAAGATAAGAGAGCATGCACTATGTAATCAAAAGAGTGTATGCCATGATTAAGAGAGGAAATTAATATAAAAAGGACAAAAGTGTATCTTTTGTAGCTTTGCTCAAATGGAGATTCGGATGGATCCATAGGATTTGAAAGGGGGGTAAGTCAACATATCACTTGATCAGGATGCTTTTGGAGTGCTCGTCTTCCTCTTGAAGAGTCAAGAAGATGATTCTTACTAAAAAAAAGTATGTACGTGCGAAGACTCGATTTTGGGATTCTCTATTTCTCTTCATACATGCACCCAAAATAGAAGTGGTTGCTTTTCACTTAAGCTCTAAGAATAATAGGTAAAGGATAGTTCTCTTTACATTTCTTCTTTTGAATGATATTTGAGAATAAAACATAAGCAACAGTGACAAAATGTCCAAAAGTAGTAATAGTAATAACAAGGTATGATAAAAACACATAGTCTCACAAGACACTGGACCACGAGGCTATTCAATGAGCATGTAAGGATTTTTACATCCAACCAACAAGTTTTATTTATGCACAAAAATAAATCATCAAAATGACTTACAAAATATTAAGTCACATGCAAAAGTCAAATATATACCATACTCTCTTCTTTGCTAAGTCTCTTTTTATAAAGAAAAAGAGTAGTCAAGG
This sequence comes from Adiantum capillus-veneris, assembly GCF_014529385.1. Lineage (NCBI taxonomy): Eukaryota > Viridiplantae > Streptophyta > Polypodiopsida > Polypodiales > Pteridaceae > Adiantum > Adiantum capillus-veneris. Next base: position 166,947,843 of record NC_140931.1, on the reverse strand, counting down.
AATGCTTTTTTTGATATGCATATAGGCTTGAAAGGACTTTTGGGCAAAAAATAAGTGAAAATGAAGTCACTTTTTAATCCTTAGTTATGCACATTTTTTATGATATGGCATGGAAAAGAAAAAGGAAGGGGAAAGTTAATACCACACCACCTTTTGCCCCTTCACTTATTTATTGTTTGTTATATATTGATGCCCTGCAACAAAAAGGGTTATCAATGGATACACTACCTCCTAAATTTCAAAAGATGCACACCGCACCAAGGTGCACTCTTTCAGAGAGTTTCTTTTCGACTGTGTGTGTGTGACTCTATGAAAGAGTGCGGGTCGACGTGCACTCTTTTAGAGAGTTTCTTTTTTACTATGTGTGTGTGTGTGTGTGTGTGTGAGAGAGAGAGAGAGAGAGAGAGAGAGAGAGAGAGAGAGAGAGAGGGGTGATTTAGCAGTTGGAGTGAGGCAAATTCTCAAACAATGGTGGCAAAGTAGCAGCTACAATGTCAACAATTCCCACTTCCTTTGCGAGGTCTTCATTGCTGCCTCTACCCATCCCCACCAGCAATTCTAGACTCTTGCATCGGAGGAACGCCGGCTCTCCCTCCCTTGCCTCACTTGGTCCAAAAACCACCTTGATTCTCCACGCTGGATGCTTAATTGGGTTGGGAAAAAACCTAATCAAGCCATAACACCAAAAAATATGGTGCAACAAGAGATTGGGTCGGGCTGTGTCAACATGCATCTCTCTCTCTCTCTCTCTCTCTCTCTCTCTCTCTCTCTCTCTCTCTCTCTCTCTTTCTCTCTGTCTCTCTCTCAATCTCTCTAAAAAAAAGGTCTCTGAAAGAGTCCTCATCAGGACTCTTCAAAGACCTCTTTTAAGAGAGACTGAGACAAAGGGACAGAGAGAGGGAATGACATGGACTCTTTAAGAGATTAGAGAGATTGAGATGGAGGGAGAGAGAGAGAGAGGAAATATGAAAACTCTTATAAAGAGTTTGTGCCTGTGTGTGATGTTCGTGCTCGCTTGGCCTACATTATTGTCTCTAGTACATGACAACAAAGGCTGAACAGATTCTTCCACAAACACAACATCTTGTAAAACCGATGGTACAACCTGTAACCTTCTCTTTCAGCACAAAAATGCACTTGCAACCTTATCATATCCAATTTTTTTCATTGTGTTTGTGGCACCAAAGCATAAGCCAAACACCCAACAACGTGCATGTGATCAATAGATGGCTTTCTATCATGCCATGCTTCATATAATGTCATAATCTACAAAGCTTTCGTAGGACACCTTTTGAGTACATAAGTGGCACACATGATGGCCTCAAGCCAAAACAAATGTGGCAAAGCTTGACTCTTGACCATACATCTTGCCATCTCCGTAAGTGACCTATTCGTTGGAATTAGGGTTTCAAGAAAACACACACAATTTGGAGAAGACGAAGGAAGATCAAGGCACACAACAAAGATTATTACTTAGTGTGCAATGGAAAGATAAGATAGCCTAGAGTGATGAGCGTATATACAATGCACGGGGGAAAAAACCTCCTAGTGAGGGAAAAAATGCCCCGACAGTCCTAAGTGTGTTCACACACATCTCCACCACATGTATATGGTAACAAATCCCCCTTGGGAGTGATGCAGTGAACGAGAGCTGGCACATAGAGTATAGGGAAGTGACATGCCTTGAGGACATGATCAATCCACAAAGGGGAGTAAGCCCAAAGATTTGTGGAAAGCTTCAAACTTCTCATGAGATAATGCCTTTGTGAAAAGATTTGCAAGGTTGTCCTGTGTTGGCACATAAGCCAAGCAGATTTCTCCTCGGATTTCTCCTGCTGAGAACCTTTCCCTGACATATTGGTAATGCACCTCAATGTTCTTTGTGCGAGCATGAAAAATGGGTTCCTCGCAAAACTGCCACTGCGCTCTAATTGTCAGTGTAGATAATGTTGGTAGTGTCCTTTCAAACACCCAAATCATCCATAAGGCGTCTTAGCCACACAAACTGAACCGTAGCTATGAAGACTGCCCTGCCTTGTACTCAGCCTCACAACTAGAAGTGGCTATAGTAGGTTGCTCCTTGCTCAACCATGATATGCATAAATTGCGGAGCATGAAACAAAAACTACTCGTGGATACTCTTATGTCAAAACAACCAGCCCAACCTGAGTCAGAAAAAGCATGTAGATCTCGCAGCAATGCTCCCCCCTTTGGATAAAACATGCCAATATGTAAAGTGCCACTCAAGTAGCAAAAAATACTCTTAAAGGCCTACCAATGCTTAGACCCTGGGCTATGCATAAATTTGTTGACCTGTGAGACTGCAAACTGAATATCCCGCATCGTGTTGCACACATAAATAAGGCAGCAAACAAACGTTTGGTAAAGAGTGACATAGGCATGATTACCATCATCGTGAAGACTCAATCTTAAACTTGTTTCCATGGGAGTGGCAATAGGTTTGCAATCATCGAGTCCAAACTTACATAGCAATGTATGTATGTAACTTGTTTGACACAAGGAAATACCACCATCACACTGCTTAAATTGTATACCCAAGTAATGATGCAAGAGCCCCAAATATTTCATCTTGAAAGTAGCATTCAAATCAGCCTTGAATTCAAAAATATGTCTCTCATTTGGTTGAGTGATCAACAAAGCATCCACATAGAGAACCATAATGAGAAGTACACCACCCTCACGCTTTACACACAATGTGCTTTTTGCTAGAGTGTTATGAAAGCTTCGTTTGACCAAATCAGTATTAGCCCTTGAGGGGTGCACTATGTAATCATGTTAATGTATAATGTCAGTTTGATAGAAGGGGTTTTAAAAATTCAAAAAAATTAGGCAATTTAATAGAGATACATTAAAATCATATTCAATTTTGGAACATTTTCCTAAAATAAGGGGTCATTTTATTCATTCAGACATCTTAAGAGGGATTTTTTTAATACCATGTGAACGCACGTTATATAGGGGGTCCTGAATTGTGAACCCACGAGTGTCAGCCTTCTCATACCAAGCATGAGGAGATTGTTTCAGTACATACAAAGATTTCTTACATTTGCACAATTTATCTTCCTGCCCTTTAATGACAAAACCGCGAGGCTGTGTTACATAAACTTCCTCAAATATGTCACCGTTCAAAAAAGCAATAACACTGTCTGACTGATGTACATTCCAACCAAAATGAGCTTCCAATGCACAAAGAAAATGCACAATATTCATACGAAAAGTGGGAGCAAGAGTCTCTTCATAATCTATGCCATTTTGTTGTGCAATAACCCTTTGCAACAAGTCGAGCATTATAGCGATCAATCTCACCATCCAACTTGCATTTCAACTTGTAAACCTACTTCATACCAATGGCCTTTTTTCTAGGAGGCAAATCACATAAAGTCCATGTGTCATTTTCTATAAGTGCATCATATTCAAATTTCATGGCAACCATCCAATATTTTGAATTTTGTGCTTCATCAAAGGATGGAGGTTCCTCAACATCACATAAGCTGGGACACAACCAAAGCATAACAATTTGATGCATAAGATGCATGGCAAGGACCTGAACGAGTACAACTAGACAAAGGTGCATCCATTTATTGTCACACACAGTATGTCCCACCCATTTTGGCATACCTCTAGCCTGCTCATTCTCAACCCCTTACACATCAATTACATCATGTACATCTACATCAGTAATAGGGTGATCGGTAACATTTTCAGAAATCCCCAGAGGCTATACATTTGCCTCATTGGAATTTACATTCGAACTTCCACCACTAAAAAGAGGCAACATAGTGTCATAAATGTCCAGTTAGCTTACATTATTTTCTCTAGTACATGACAGCAAGAGCTGAACAGAATCTTCCACAAACATAACATCCTGTGAAACCAAGATATGATTTTTGCAGATGATACAACCTGTAACCTTTGCTTTCAGCACTATAACCAACGAAAATACATTTGACAGCCTTATCATCCAATTTTTTGCGCTATGTTTGTGGCACCAAAGCATATGCCAAATAGCCAAAAACATGCATGTGCTCAATAGAAGGCTTTCTATCATGCTATGCTTCATATGGAGTCATAGACAGCAAAGCTTTTGTAGGACACTTGTTAAGTACATAAGTGGCACACATAATAGCCTCAAACCAAAACAAATGCGGCAAATATTTACTTTTGACCATACATCATGCCATTTCCCTGTAATACATGTTTTTCGTCTCATCAATATCATTTTTCTAAGGCATATAAGGCACTATACATTGGTATTTTATCCCATGACTAGCCAGAAATGCATTAAATTCATGAGACATATATTCCCCCCCCCTCAATCAGAACGGAGGGTGTTTCAAGACATTTTCAAGCATAGCCAAAAAAAAATTGAAGTACATAAACACTTCAGACTTCGCTTTAAGAGAATATACCCATGCATGCCTGGAGTTATCATCAATCAATGAAAGTCATGAAGTAAAGGTAATTTCCCAAGGATGGAGTTTGCATGGGCCCACAAACATCACTATGCACAAGTTGCAACCTGCATGTGTCCCTAACTGAACCATCCTTTGGAAACTTCGAACACTGCATTTTACCCAAAATACAGCCTTCACAAACATATTTGACATGTGCTTCAAGAGGCGGCAAAGAAGCAACTATATCAGATCCCTACAAACGTAGTAAAATGGAAAAATTCACATGCCCAAAACGTGCATGTCAAAGTTTTACATATGAAACAGCCTTTGAATTCACAACAACATTTGCAAAATTTTTCCTGCACCTTAACACATAAAATGGGCTTATACAACCCACGACATAAAATCCAGATTTAACAATTTCATCACCAAAATTGAGATCATGTACTGTACATCTTTCATCCACAAATTTGACTACAAGACCAAGTCTGGCAAGTGCAGATAGAGACAAAATATTCTTCTTGATCCCAGGTGCATACAATGCATCAACAAGTGTGAAAGAACTATCATTTACAGTGTAGTAAGCACAATCTTTTCAACTCCCTGAACCATATAAGAGGCATTGTTGGCACAAATGACATTATTCCCATGAGGGACAGACTCAAGTGAGGTAACCAAATCAAGATGTGAGGTAATTTTCTTTGTAGCACCACTATCAAAATACCACACATGTGAATCAATAGCAGCTGACATGCATGCATCATGGACATTAGGATCATAAGTACATTCTGCACTAAAAGCCCATTTTGCACTAAAAGCACATTCTGCATCCACATCAACATCACAATTTCCTTTTAGAGAAAACTCTACAATAGTTGCACTTGTATTGGACTTTGTAGTTGATCCAACCTCTTTCTTCTTAGCCTCTTTTCCCTTCAATTTTGGACACTATTTGATCAAGTGATCATTAGCTTTACAATAATGGAACCTTTTTCTCTCTCTTATCACCAAAGTTCCCAAACGAAGTGCTACCAGCAGAAGCATTAGGAATAGAAGATTTTCCACTCGCAGAAGAACCATGAGAGGTGGTTACATTGCTGTTACCACCTTATCTTTGAGCAGCAATAAAGAAATGTTCAAATGCACACTGTTTAGCCGTGGTTTTTTTGGAAAGTGACTCTTGCAACAACAATGTGCATAATGCATCCAGCTTGATAACTTTTGGATTTCCTTGGGTCATAATTCTCTAAGTACTAGGAAAAGTCTAATAAGAATCTGGCAAAGCATCAAGAATAGTTTGCACAAGGGAACTGTCAAAAATGACTTCGCTTGCAGAAATAATTTGCTCATTTATATCCTTGACACTAGCAAGAAAAGTATCCATTTCATCTTCCTCATACATAATCTTCGACTCCAGCTCTTTACGCAGCAATGTAATTTTTGCCTCATTGCGACTTGCATAAAGACTAGCCAAAATATCCCAAGCCTGTTTTGTTGTTGAGAGCATTTGATCTTGTTTATGCATTGTTTTACATTCGATTTGAGTTGAGATTTTTATCTTTGAACAGAGGAGACTTTGCAATATTTTCTTGTGAGTTGTACATACATGTTCTTGGCACCCTTAATTGTTCACACAATGTTTTTTCTGCATATTTGTTTTGAGGTTTTTCTCCTGATTACAAGGAAAACTCTGTTGAAATTCTCCCCCAAAAAAGTTCGTAAGTCTTTTGGTCACATTCTCTTGAAATATGGCTGAAAGAAGTGCTTTGGACAAGGCTGAGTACTACATTAAAAAGTTTGATGGCACAAACTTTGCAATTTAGAAGCCGCGTATGCACGATTTGTTGATCAAAAGGGTTTGATAGCGCCATTGCATGAGAGAAAAGAGAATGCATGCACTGATAATCAGTGGAAAGATTTGAATGAGCATACTATAGAAACCATTCGCCTACACCTTGGTGAATCCATTTACTTCACAATATTGGATAATACCAACACCAAAGATTTATGGGATTCTTTATGTGCAACATGGGAAGGTAAAAGTACCTTGAACAAGGTTTTTCTCATGAAGAAACTTATGCACATGAACACGAAAGAAGGAAGCAACGTTAGCTCTCATTTGAATGAGTTCAAGAATTTTTTTTTGCAGCTCCAAAGGTCTTAACTTTGATGATGAGATTAAGGCCATCTTCTTGCTAGTTCACTTCCATCTTCATGGGATACGTTCAATACAGCCATAAGTAACTCATTACTTGGCAAGAAGCTAGTGTTTAGTGATGTTACTAGTGCATTGATGACTGAGGAGATTAGACATCAATCTCTTGATGCAAGCTGGCATGGTATGGCTAGTGATACTCATGACAAGACAAGGTAGCATGATCGTAGGCATGGTCATTCTCAGGATTGCAAGAACAATCGTAGCAAGAGTTCTGGAAGAGACAATAAGTGGGATTGATGCATCATGAAGAAGAACGCACGTCAATCCTTCTTCACATTGTAATCAATCCTTCTTCACTGCCATAAAAAGGGACGTGTGTAGAAGGATTGATGTGCATTACAGCATGAAAAGGGAAAATAAAGTGAAGTATGACACACCTAAGAGCACCATGAAGATACAAGAACTTAATGTTGTTGAGTCTCCAACTGTTGAGACTATTCTTGATCTGTTAATCTTCACCTCATATTTGAGTCCTGATGCATTGTTAGCTCTTGACAAGTGTTATGCCCATAATTGGAGAGTGGACTTGGGTGCCAGCTTTTATGTGACTCCTCATAAGAAGTGGTTCTCCACATATACTTCTACACATGGTACAGTGAAACTAGATAACTCCTAAGAGCTTGATATATGCATATTGGGGCCATAAAACTTTGTATGTGTAATGGCACCAAGTTTATGCTACAAAGTGTTACACATGTACGCAAACTGACAAAGAGTTGTCTGTCGGACAATTAGATGATTTGGGTAACACTGCTATTTTCTCACATGGTTCTTGGATAATCAAGAAAGGAAACTTGGGCATGCCTAAATTCCAAAAGTCTGGCTCATTTTATTCACTCTATGTCTCTTCGGTGAAAGAGAATTCTAGTTGTGTAGCCGATCTGTCATTGTGGCATAGCCGAACGGAACATATGAGTCAGAAAGGAATGAAGGTACTGCATCATTTTGGATATAGACCCATGTTAGATCACTCTGATTTTTCTTTATGTGAGCACTGCATTTATGGAAAACAAACTAGGTTGACTTCGGTGCCTTTAGACAAGGAGTTAAAAAGCCCTCCAGATCTTTTTCATAGCGACTTTTGTGGACCTATGCATGTTAAGTCTCTAGGGGGGGCACTATACTTCCTAACATTCACAGACGACTCTACTAGGAAGGTGTGGGTTTATCTCTTGAAGAAAAAAAGAAAACTCTTTAGTGTCTTTTAGAAGTTCTTAGCAATGGTAGAAAACTAATCAGGTAGAAAGCTTAAAGCTTTGCAAACTGACAATGGAGGCAAGTATGTCTCCTTTCAGTTCAAGGACTTTCGAAGTAAATGATGCATTAGAAGATAGCTCACCAAACCTTACACACTCGATCAAAATGGTGTGAAGAAAGTATGAATAGGACTATTTAGGAACGATTCATTTCTATGTTGTCTATGGCCACTTTACCTCAAAAGTTTTGGGGGAAATCCATTATGCTGGTCTTTTACTTGATAAACCAATCACCTAGTACACCACTAAAGTATAATATTCCGTAGGAGATGTGGGCAAGCAAACAGTCTAATGTCAATAGGTTATGTGTATTTGGGTGTGAGAAGTTCTAACATGTGCCAAAAGAACTTAGGCAGAAAAAGCTGGATCCCAACTTACACAAGTGCATCTACATTGGATATGGTGTGGATGGAGAGATGGGATATCATCTCTGGCACCCAAAATCTAAGAAGGTTATATGCAACTCACAGGTGATCGTTAATGAGTCTAAGATGCATAGAAATCCAACGAAAGATATTCAATATTGCAAAGTTAGGTTTGAGGATGTTGCCTCACCACTAATTACACATAATGCTGGACATGCTAGTGATGCACCTTCCACTAGTACACGAACAAGTGTCGCTCTAGAGAGAGCGGAATCTAGTAGCCAGGCACTTAAAAGATCTACTCGTGTATATTGTGCACCTGATCTTTTTGAGCCAGGATTATACTATTTGTTAGTCAGTGAATGCGGTGGTGAGCCACTTGTTATAAGTAAGCTATTTAGATAAAAGATAGCGTGAAGTGGGAGCATGCTATGCAATATGAGTAAAATTCAATCTGAGCCAATGAGACATGGGAATTGACAGAGTTACCAGAGGGTAGACAAGCATTGCCTTGCAAATAGGTATACAAGAAGAAGTAAACGGAAGAACATACCGAGCCTAAGTGAGTAAAACTTGATCTTATAGCCAATGAGACTTGGGAGTTAATAGAGTTAACAAAGGTTAAATAAGCATTGACTTTCAGATAGGTGTACAAGAAAAAAGTAAACAAGAAAACATTTTGAGCTTAAGTACAAGGCTAGATTGGTTGCTAAAGGATTTGATGATTTTTTTTTCCACAGTGGTTGAGATGACTACATTGTGTCTTGTGCTTGGTCTAGTAGCCATAGAGGACATGGAATTGGTTTAAATCGATGTGAAGACGAATAAGAATCAAAAGAAAGGCGTATATTTTGATGAGATCTTTTTCACAATGGTCAAGATGAATACACTGTGTCTTTTTCTTGGTCTAGTAGCCATAGAGGAAATGGAATTGATCCAAATTGATGTGAAGACACATAAGAATTAAAACACAAGACGCCATATTGGGTACTAATCACCCTCTCAATTAGTTTTGTCCTTCTGCCTCTTTATTCATTTCATGGAGCATGAATTACAATGATATAAATATAGGAAAGTTAAGAGAGCATGAGCTATGGAATCAAGAGAGTGTATGCCATGATTAAGAGAGAAAGTTATCATAAAAGAGGCCAAAGTATATCTTCTGTAACTTTTCTTTTGATGACTTTGTTGGCTTGGAAAGGGGGATAAAACACTAGGTGGCCTAGTAAGGATGCTTTTGGAGTGCTCGTCTTCCTCTTAAAGAGTCAAAAGATGATTCTTGCTCCAAAAGTGTGGTACAAATGAAGACATGATTTTGAGATTCTTTTTCTCTCTTCATGCATGCACCCAAAATAGAAGTGGTAAAGGAGAGTTCTATGTACATTGCTTCTTCTGAATGATTTTTAAGAATAAAACAAAGGCAAAATTGATAAAATGCTCAAAAGTACTAATAGTGATAACAATCCTGTCCCCAATAGGGAAGTAACTTCCCTCAATCGCAAAAAATAAAGAGAATTCAAAATTCGTGAGACAAAGTAGATTTCCACACGATATATATCAAATAAGAAAGTACTCAGAGAGAACTTCCCAGTGCTCATCATAATATCTTGAAAGGAGGAATTAAAAAGGTAAGTGCAATCTACATATCTAATTATATATGAAACTGAAAGAGATATTTGTTAGCGGGCCCTCTAACAAAGACAAGAAGAGCATGACATTATTGAAAAACAATGATTCACCTTTTACACTGTTCAAAGGGAAAAATTATTTCTCTAAATGATGCACTAAATAGCAAGGGCGAGCCTCAGGTATCAAAGAACACACACTAATTGTCAAAGGGCTAACCTCACGTATGAAATATGTGAGGGCCATACCCAGACTCGACCCTACTCACCTCCCTCAGTCCTCAAGACCGTTCCAGGGAATGACGTAGATCTATCTGCAGGTATCCCTCCCACTTGGGACTGACACTCAGACAGGACTCATTCTATTTACAATGCCAACCCAAGGGGGTACATCCCTTCATTCAACGATTCTATCCACTTCTCCTAATCAATCTGTCCTTGACAGCTTTCCGCACCCAAAATCGTGGTCCTTAGTCTTGATTCTCTTGATCTTTAACTTGAGGATCTACTCTTGCTTTCTTGTTCTCCCTTGATTCATGGCGATAACCCCTCTTTCTTGACAAGCAGGCATGGCAGTTATCACTTTCCCCTAAGAAGAGGGATCTTGCAATCCTACCTGGTCTTGCTCATCCCCGATTATCCATTTTTATCCCATGTAGTCCTAGCGTTTAACAAAAAAAAATTAAATCAACTTCCGGCCATCCAACCCTCCGGATCCGCCCACCCACCGAACCATTTCATGAAAATCCCTTCCCGAGGTAGTACTTAACTACTACAAAATCAGGAAGACAGTAGTCTATCAGACATCATCAAACAACAAGAAGTATGCAATCTGTTGCATACCCTCGTTCAGGGAAATTCATCTGGTTGTTCCCACAAGATCTTTATTTAAAAACTTTTAATTCATTTCCTTTCCTTTATCTGCTATAATTAGCTTGTAACTAGTTTCCTAACTAATCATGCAACACATTTAGTTTCAACCAATTCATCTTGCCTCCCCATTCAGGCCAAGATAATCGGTTACAAGCCATCAAAATGGTAGCACCTTCACAATATTTTCTAGATTTAAGTGTTTGGGAAAGGCTTATCAAGTAATTTAATCATTCCTTCCTAAGCATTTTATTTCGAGAGGTATAGCACCATCTGGTGACAGATGCACAGAATAGCCCCTATATTCCTAGCCTTTCCAGTTCCTTTTAAAGCAACCAAGTCAAACAAATTTCCTTAATTAAATTCACATCATCCTCCCTGAGTATGATCTTCTCATCCAACTATTGGCATTAGGCCATACCCGGATTATGGCCGATTTCCAATAAGATACCGCGGGTACTTCACCCGGCCAGGTAAAAATAAAACAAACCCATTCATCCCTTATCCCTCGGGCATGAATGATCTAGGTATAACAACTTGCCGGTTATGCTGCCCTAGCCGAAAAGGGCCAATCTCCAACAAGTTCCCCAAGAGAATCCTCTCAATGGGCCGGCCTTTCAATCAAATTGACCCCAAGAAGATCCATCTTGGTTTCCGATCATTTCCAGGCAATCTTCAAAACTCTTAGTTAAATCTATGTTTTGCAATGGGCTATCCCTATCACCTCTCGAGATTCCTTTTTAACTTCTAGTTGGTAATTTCCAGGTTCATTCATTTATCAATCTTAATTCCTACTTTCATTAATTATCTACCAGCCAAGTTTATTTAGAAAATACAAGTTTTTTTTCCATAGGCATTTGATGGTTAATGTCTCTTCGGAAATACCAACTTTTTAAGTTCAATCCCCGTTTGGTTGATTCCCAGGTTTTTGCAATCCTTTGCCATCTATGGGACATCTCCATGGAAGCTTGTAGAGTTTTCGGTTCAAAACAACACAGAGGTCAATTCTGCGAAGTTATCCCCTATTGTTGGAATTAGGGTTGCAGAGAAACACACACATCTTGGAGAAGAAGAAGGAATCTCAAGGCACACAATAGAGAGTTTGTTACTTAGTGTGCAATTGTAAAGATAGATAGACCTAGAGTGATGGGCGTATATACAAAGCTCAGGGGAAAAAACCTCCTAAAGAGGAAAAAAATGTCCCGGCAGTCCTAGTGTGTTCACACACATCACTACCACATGTATATGGTAACAAATCCCCCCTGGAGTGATGCGGTGAACGAGAGCTGGCACATGAGTAAAAGGAACTGCCATGCCCTGAGGACATGATCAGTCCACAAAGGGGAGTAAGCCCAAAGCTTTGCGGAAAGCTTCAAGCTTCTCACGAGACAATGCCTTTGTGAAAAGATCTGCAAGGTTGTCCTGTGTTGGCACATAAGCCAAGCTGATCTCTCCTGCTGAGAGCCTCTCCCTGACATAGTGGTAATGCACCTCAATGTGCTTTGTGCGAGCATGAAAAATTGGGTTCCTCGCAACTGCCAATGCGCTCTGACTATCAGTGTAGATAGTGTTGGCAGTGTTCTGTCCAACACCCAAATCAGCCATAAGGCGTTTGAGCAATACACACTCAACCGTAGTTGTGAAGACTGCGCTGTAATCAGCCTTAGAACTCGAAGTGGCCACAGTAGGTTGCTTCTTGCTCAACCATGATATACATGAACTGCCAAGCATGAAACAAAAACCACTTGTGGACACTCGCGTGTCAAAACAACCAGCCCAATCTAAGTCCGAAAAAGCATGTAAGTCTGGCGGCAATGATCCCCCCTTGGGATAAAACAATCCAGGATGTAAAGTGCCACTAAGGTAGCGGAAAATCCTCTTGACAGCCTGCCAATGCTTAGACCTTGGGCTATGCATAAATCTGCTGACTTGTGAGACTGCAAACTGAATATCTGGCCTCGTGTTGCATACATAAATGAGGCAGCCAACAACAGTTTGGTAAAGAGTGACATCAGCAGGATTGCCAACATCATGTAGACTCAACTTCAAACCTGTTTCCATGGGAGTGGAAATAGTTTTGCAATCCTCAAGTCCAAACTTACATAGCAATGTCTCTATGTAACTTTTCTGACACAAGGCAATACCACCATCACACTGCTTAGACTGTATACCCAAGTAATGATGCAACAGCCCCAAATCTTTCATCTTGAAAGTAGCATTCAAATCAGCCTTAAATTCAACAATATGTCTCTCATTTGGTCCAGTGATCAGCAAATCATCGACATAAAGAACCACAATACGAGGTACATCATCCTCACGCTTTACCTACAATGTGCTTTCTGTTGGACTGTTACGAAAGCCTTGTTTAACCAAATGAGTGTCAGCTTTCTCATACCAAGAACGAGGAGATTGCTTCAACCCATACAAAGCCTTCTTACATCTGCACACTTTGTCCTCTTGTCCTTTTACAAAACTACAAGGCTGCGTTACATAAACTTCCTCAAATATGTCACCATTCAAGAAAGCAGTAACAATGTCTGATTGATGTACATCCCAACCAAAATGAGTTGCCAATGCACATAGAAAACGCACAGTAGTCATACGACAAGTGGGAGCAAAAGTCTCTACATAATCAATGCATTTTTGATGTGCATAACCCTTTGCAACAAGTCGAGCCTTATGGCGATCGATCTCACCATCCGGCTTGCGTTTCAACTTGTAAACCCACTTCGTACCAATGGCCTTTTTTCCAGGAGGCAAATCACATAAAGTCCATGTGTCATTTTCTATAAGTGCATCATATTCTGATTGCATGGCAGCCATCCAATTTTCGGAATTCTATGCTTCATCAAAAGACAGAGGCTCCTCAACATCATGTAAGCTAGACACAGCCAAAGCATAACAATCTGATGCATAAGATGCATGGAGAGAGCCTGAACGAGTATGGCTAGACAAAGGTGCATCCAATTTACTATCACGCAAAGTGTGCACCACCCATTTTGGCATACCTCTAGACTGCTCATTTTCAGCCCTTTCCTCATCAAGTACATCTGCATCAGTAATAGGCTGATCTAAAACATTTTCAAAAACCCCCATAGGCTGTACATTTGCCTCATTGGAACTTACATTTGTATTTCCACCACTGAAAAGAGGCAACAAAGTGTCATAAATGTCCTGTGAGCTTACATTACTGTCTCTAGTACATGACAGCAAGGGTTGAACAGAATCTTCCACAAACACTACATCCCTTGAAACCACAATACGTTTTGTTTGAGGATGATACAAACTGTAACCTTTGCTTTCAGCACTATAACCAACAAAAATACATTTGACAGCCTTAACATCCAATTTTCTGTGCTGCACTTGTGGCACCAAAGCATATGCCAAACAGCCAAAAACACGCATGTGCTCAATAGAAGGCTTTCTATCATGCCATGCTTCATATGGAGTAATAGACTGCAAAGCTTTCGTAGGACACCTGTTAAGTACATAAGTGGCACACATGATGGCCTCAAGCCAAAAATAATGCGGCAAAGCTTGACTTTTGACCATACATCGTGCCATTTCCGTCAGTGACCTATTTTTCCTCTCAGCAACACCATTTTGCTGAGGTGTATAAGGCACTGTACATTGGTGTTTTATCCCACGACTAGCCAGAAATGCATTAAATTCGTGAGACATATACTCCCCCCCTCGATCGGAACGGAGGGTGCCCATAATACATTTCGAGACATTTTCAGCCAAAGCCAGAAATTGTTTGAAGCACATAAAAACTTCGGACTTCGCTTTAAGCGGAAATACCCATGCATGCCTGCAGTAATCATCAATGAAAGTCACGAAGTACAGGTAATTGTCCAAGGACGGAGTTTTCATGGGCCCACAAACATCACTATGCACAAACATCCTTTGAAAACTTAGAACGCTGCATCTTACCCAAAATACAGCCTTCACAAACATGTTTGACAGGTGCTTCAAGAGGCGGCAAAGAAGCAACCATATCAGATTTCTGCAAAGGTAGCAAACTGGCAAAATTCAGATGACCAAAACGTGCATGCCAAAGTTTTGCATCTGAAATAGCCCTTGAATCTGCAATAGCATTTGCAAAATTTTGTCCACACTTTTCATACAAAGTGAGCTTATACAGCCCATGGCACAAAAGCCCAGATGCAACAATTTCACCACCAAAACTGAGATCGTGAACTGTACTCTTGCCATCCACAAATTTGACTACAAGTCCAAGTCTAGCAAGTGCGGATATAGACAAGAGATTCTTCTTGATCCCAGGTACATAAAGTGCATCAACAAGTGTGAAGGAACTGCCATTAGCAGCAGTGAGCACAATCTTTCCAACTCCCTGAACTGGATAAGAGGTGTTGTTGGCACAAGTGACTGAATTGCCGTGAGGGACAGACTCGAGAGAGGTAAACAATTCACGATGTGAGGTAATGTGCTTTGTAGCACCACTATCGAAATACCACACATGTGAATCTGCAGCAACCTGACAAGCATGCATCATGGACAGCAAGATTGTAAGTGCACTCTGCGCTAAAAGCCCATTCTGCATCAACATCAGCAACACAGTCTCCTTTCATAGAAGACTCAACAATGGCTGCATTTGTAGTGGAACCAACATTTGCAATGGAACCACCCTCTTTCTTCTTAGCCTCTTTGGCCTTCAACTTAGGACACGACTTGATCAAGTGATCATTGGCTTTACAATAATGGCAACGCATCTTCTTTTTGCCCTTATCACTAGAATTTCCGGACGAATTGCTGCCAGCAGAAGCATTAGGAACATAATTGTTGCCACTCGCAGTAGAACCATAAGAAGTGGCTACATTGCTGTTACCACCCTTTCTTTGAGAAGCAATAAAAGCCTATTCAACTGCATGCTGTCTAGTCCTATTTTTTCTGGAAAGTGACTCTTGCGACAACAATGTGCATAATGCATCAAACTTGACAACTTCTGGATTTCCTTGGGTCATAAGTCTCCAAGTACTAGCAAAAGTCTGGTAAGAATCTGGTAAGGCATCAAGAACAGTCTGCACAAGGGAGCTGTCTGAAATAACTTCACCTGCAGAAATAAGTTGCTCATTGATATCCTTGACACTATCAAGGAAAGTGTCCACATCATCTTCCTCATGCATAATCTTCGACTCCATCTCTTTACGCAGCAAAGCAATTTTAGCCTCATTGCGGCTTGCATAAAGACCTGCTAGAATATCCCAAGCCTGTTCTGTAGATTTTGCTGAACAGATGTGAGGAACGATGGTGCGCTTCACAAACAACACAATCAATGCATGAGCGTGCACATCCTTAACATCCCAACGAGCTTGTTCTACCGTAGGCAAAACAACTCTAACAGCTGCAATCCTTGCAGCAAGACCTCTAACATCCTCAATATCGCCTACATCCTCAGAACCAGGACGTACATCAATGCCCTGCACAATGTTCCAGACACCCTTTGACACAAGAACATGTTGCATCATATAAGCCCACATAGGGTAGTTGTCCCCATCCAACCTGTCCTCAGCAGCAAACATCTTGAACACATCTGTGTTGTTGTTGTCAGCCATGGTAAATGTTGAACCTGATGTGAAAACTGCCCGAAAATAGGAGAAACGGAGCGGGAACAACCTGTGCTATATAGCACAAACCATAGAAGACTATAAGGCACATGTTATGCTGAAATGAGCCCAAATCAAAATTCTGAGTAGACCAAGCTCTACGAGCTTTCCCAAAATATTTGTCGACCTGCGAACGCTTGCCAAAGCTCACTGAAATCGGAGAAAGTGAGCAGGCGTGAGCTGGAGCAGCTGGCAACTAAGCCCGAGAGGACGTGACCTGCTCTGATACCAATTGTTGGAATTAGGGTTGCAGAGAAACACACAGAGCTCGGAGAAGACGAAGGAAGCTCAAGGCACACAATAGAGAGTGTGTTACTTAGTGTGCAATGGAAAGATAGATAGCACTAGAGTGATGGGCGTATATACAATGCTCGGGGGAAAAAACCTCCTAAAGAGAGAAAAAATGCCCCGGCGGTCCTAGTGTGTTCACACACATCACTACCACATGTATATGGTAACACCTATCTCCCCCATCCTGTATTTGCAAACAAACTTGAAATTGACAACTTTAAGAAATACTCTTCAATACCAAAAATTGAACTTCTTCTATCAAGCTTAGACAACTACTCTTTTCTTATGGTGCCTGGCTTTTCATTTAAGAAGCTAGAAGGTCATCCTATAATTTATGAGTTTTCGAGCTTTCCGTTAAAGCTTAAACCTAAAATACAAGGTAGTCACTAAAGCTTACACCTAAGTGCAAAGTTACCATTAATGCTTAGCTTAAGAGTGCAAATCTACCTTTGCATAGATACTCTTAGCACTTAACCCTAATTGCGAGGTTTTCATTAAAGCTTCAACCTAAAATACAAGGTAATCACTAAAGCTTACATCTAAGTGTAAAGTTACCACTAAATCTTAGATTACGAGAGAAAATCTACCTTTGAAGCTTAAATTTATGATGCATAGATACTCTTATCACTTGACCCTAATTGCGAGGTTTCCATTAAAGCTTAAACCTAAAAATGCAAGGTAGTCACTAAAGCTTAAATCTAAATACAAAGCTACCATTAAAGCTTAGCTTATGAGTGCAAATCTACCTTTGAAGCTTAACTTAATGATGCATAGATACTCTTATCACTTAACCCTAATTGCGAGGTTTCCATTAAAGCTTAAACCTAGAAATGCAAGGTAGTCACTAAAACTTACATCTAAGTGCAAAGCTACCATTAAAGCTTAGCTTACGAGTGCAAATATACCTTTGAAGCTTAACTTAATGATGCATAACTACCATTAATACTTAACCCTAATTTCAAGGTTACCATTAAAGCTTGAACCTAAAATGATGCACATAAACCTTCCTAGTATTAAAACACATGGATTAATTAATCCTACTAGAAATGAAGATTACCTCCTCTAAACAAGAGGGAAGTGGGGTTGAAGTCCTTCTTGAAGAGATGTGAGGCTCAAGGAGTAAGGAAAGGGATTTAGGATGAAGAGGAAGGAGAGAGGAGCTTCTTCACAAAACCCTCAAGGGTTTGGCCTTCAAGAGAGGGAGAGAGCAAGACCAAGGTCTAATGGAAACCTTGATTTACTTAAGCATAATATTGAGCATGGCAAGTATGCAAGTAGCTTAGCAATATGTGTGTCTAAAATTACAAAGGAGAGGGGCTGCTTATATAGGAAATGGTGGGTATTATTTTCTCAATTCTTATTGGACCCCAATTCTCTTCTCAATTCCTATTGGACTCCAATTCTCTTCTCAAATCCTATTGGACCCCAATTCTCCTTTCAACTGCTATTGGACCCCATTTCTCTTCTCAAATGCTATTGGACCCCAATTCTCTTCTTAATTCCTATTGGACCCCAATTCTCTTCTCAAATGCTATTGGACCCCAATTCTCTTCTTAATTCCTATTGGACCCCAATTTTCTTCTTAGTTCTTATCTCTTAACTTTATCTTTCAATCAAGTTAGTCTCTTTTTCTCCCAGTTCCCGATCTAGATCAGTTCCCACGCGGATCTTCATGAAGAAGTATAAAAATAATCTTAATCTTTTTGGAAAAATATAGGGATGACGTAATTTCTTATCCAAAATATCCTTGTCTTTTCATTCTGGAGTAAAGTCTTGTTGGCCACATGACTTCTTTGTTGGTCTTGCTTTTTCTAAATTATTTTCTAAGCTGAAAAAGTTCTGAATGGCTCTAGGGTTTAGGGAGGGACCTTACATACCATATTTATCAACCAAAGGACAAACATCAGGTAAAGAATAAAAACCTTCAGCTGCTAGAAGTTTGATATGCTTCCACAATGCTAGGATAAGAGCTTAAAAATCTCTCTAGCATCCACTTGGCACTTTCAAGGCCATGATTCTTATAATTAAGAAAATAATTGTGATACAACATACCATTGTGTGTCAAATTTTCTTCATGGTCTATGATGGTCTGAGGTACAAAATTTTAGAATATTTTTCTAAAAAGGGTGGATCATCACTGATAAGGAATGATGGTAGAGAACCTTGAAAGGATGAAGAAGACTTATCTAAACTATGTTGTGAATTTTCCAAGAGTCAAGGAGAGGTAATCAAAAGGAATCAACATTAATACAATTAGTGAGTTTGAAGGGATCATAATACTGTGGTGCTAGCTTGATAGAATTTTTAGAATATTTTTCTAAAATGGGTGGATTATCAATGATAAGGAGTGATGGTAGAGAACCTTGAAAGGATGAAGAAGACTGATGTGAAATGTGTTGTGAATTTTCCAAGAATCAAGGAGAGCTAATCAAAAGGAATCAACATTAACACGATTAGTGAGTTTGAAGGATCATAATACCGTGGTGCTACTTTTACAACATGACTGGTCTCTACACTCATAAGAGGTATCTTTTTAATATGGAGCATCACAAAATCTCCCTCTTTGACTTCCATGGGTTGTCTTTCTATTTGTTTGTTTCATGTATGCATGTTGTGCCTTGTGAATTTCTTGTTTTTCTTGCTCCAAAATTTGGGTGTGTTGTTGAGCAACTTGATCAGCATGTTGTACTTCATGAGAAATATAAGACAAAGAAGTAGGCAATGAGTACCAATACATAATTAAAAATAATGATATTTTGGTGATTGGCTGCATGTTATGACTTGTATTTTTTAGCCATCAGCAGGTCGCTACCACGAGTTCCATTTGGGTTGTTGAATCCTAGCACTTAATACTCACAAGACCCAAGCCTTGCTCTGATTAGCAAGTATGAGAGAGATAGGAAGAGAAAACAATGGGAGGTACAACAGAGAAAAAAGGGGGAGGTTGTCATGCACGCCCTTGAGGATGAAAGGAAGAAGACGATTCCCTATGAGATTGTGAACGTTTTTAAACACAGAATTGAAGGCATTGACACATAAGTGAAAAAACAAATTTAGACTCTAGTTGTTGAACATCCTGCTTTGTAAACAATCTACAAGCACTGCATAATGGAGGAGGCTACTATTCATCATACAATCCTTTCCAATTTCTACAACACACTAGCCCTTGTCAAATGAGGAGTTATTCTTGAAGAATATGACACTGTCAATAATGTTGAACTTAGAAGAGAAAATTCCTAGTGTTGGCCATCGAAGCTTGTTCTAAGAAAAGTCACAAGTCAATGTTGATTCTACTAGTGGCATGTTCTCATTAAGTTTTGCATGTCACAAGCAACAATGTCATAGCCCAATCTTGGATGAAATAAAAGATTTGGTTTATATATTTTAGAGAGATAAGACATGTGTTTCTCCTAGCAAAAATGATTTTTGTGGTAGAAGATTGAAGCAACTGGTTTATATGAAACACCTTGTACATCTCCTTGATGAGCCTCAGGTGATCCACTTTTTCTTGATAATCATGTACAACATTCAATGGTCATCATATATTGTATTCTAGTTAGCATATGGTAACTGGGAAGTGTGTCATACTTAGAAGGTTGGGTATCCCTATAATTCAAAAAGTTGTGTATTATACTTAGGAAGATGGATATATGCCAATTCATAACTAAACAAGAAATTTAGCATGTTTGATATGCTAGATAGCTAAAATATATTAGTTAAATGTATGAACACCCTAATTAAAAGGCTCTATTAAGGCAAAAAAGGGTTAGTCATTAATTCAATATACTAATTTAATAACTGGCGTAAGCAACACAAATACAAAATACCAAAAAGTAAGTAGATGGATAAGATTCAAGAGTTGGGAAAATTGCTAAGCAATATGGCCTTATATAGACTCATAGTGGAAGGTGGAATTCAATGCTAGAGAGTGATGTTCATCACATGTGGAAAAATGGTCAAATAGCATGTGGCTATTGTGAATAGCATGTGACTTTAAAGAAGAATATAATTAGGGAATTCTATGTAGTGGGATGCATACATACACATAACGGTGCATGATTGGCATACTTGGCTTTAGGGGTTGGTTATGCATCGAGTGTAGGCTAAACGAATTACCCCAACAGACGCCCCTGTAAGTTGAATCTTACATGAAGTGCATGGATTCTAAACAAGGCTAATATGGGTTACTTAGGATAACTGCATATGACTCATAAGGTAGAATTTGATGCAAGAGAGGGTACATGGATGAAGGTAGGGTTTACCTAACAATCCTAGGTATGCTTGGATACATTATGGCTAGTTATCTATGGATTCATTAGCACATGGTTAACAACAACATCATTAGGAATATGCATGATTTCACATTAGATGCATCACGCTTGGGTTCACATTTGGATACATCCATGCATAGGTTTTTAGAGCAGGTCTTACCACCAAACTTTGGGTTTGGGGTAGTGTCTAAAACCCATTGCATTACATCCTTATACAGACAGTGTTGACTTCCCCTTTTTCTTCTTCTTCTTCTTCCACTATATGTACTTTACCTTTGGAATCTCTAGGATTCTTTTGGTTCCTAGCATTATCTTTGAGGAAACACCAGTTGATTACATGCCCCTTCTTAGTGGTGGATAATATAGTGCTTGTAAACATACCGGTGCAATAGATTTGTACAAAATTTGAAAATACTTGTGTGAATGCATGGCTTGGAGCTTCTTGGGTTTGTGGAAACCTTGGAATTGGATAATGCATACATAGTAGTGTGCTTGCAAAAAGACATTGGCAATTTTTTAATTTTTACATTGAGCTTCTCCTTGAGAGTCGATATTATGTTGGAGAAAAAGATATCGGAAATACTTTTCTCTCTCACTCCACCATACTAGAAGTGCATAGGTATGACCCGAGTTGGTGAGAATCGTGCTCGACAAGAGATACCTGCACTTTGAATTTGAGCATTTGGTGTGACTTTGGAAATCAAGGCCTTAATGGTATTTAAAATAAACAAAAGGTATTATTAATTAATCCCAAAAAGCATGTCGAGGCAGCACGTCGACTGCGGGATGACTGGGTCAGCCGAACATTCGGTACAAGGTTGTGGGGCCTCGATTGCAAAAAAGGTGTGTGGTTCGAACCTTGACGAGATTAGCACTAATGGTGGTGGGTAGCACTGGGGATTTAATATTTATGTAATTATGACAAATTTTGTGTGATCACAAGGTCTTATTGACACCTTTACATGATTACACTAAACATGATCACAAAGAATCCGACTAAGGCGATCTGCAAACCCACTAAATTCCCGTCGAGATTTTTCATTTTCCCTGCGGACCCATCGGGTTTTTTCATTTTCCCTGCGGCCCACCGGGAATACTAAAAAGCCTGGTGGGCTCGCAGAATTATATATATGGGGGCCTGATCAGGCCCGCTGGTTTTTATTTGTTGCTTTCATCTTCAGAGAGAGAGAGAGAGAGAGAGAGAGAGAGAGAGAGAGAGAGAGAGAGAGAGAGAGAGAGAGAGAGAGAGAGAGAGAGAGAGAGAGAGAGAGAGAGAGAGAGAGAGAGAGAGAGAGAGATCACGTCGAACACCTTTGCAGATACGTCGAGAGGAGAGAGGAGAGAGGGAGAGAGGGGGTCGTGTGGGAGGGTGCTCTGCATCACAGTGCGTAGCAGTAGCGGAGTACCTGATCACACGATTTGGGTATGTGTTGTGTGTATGTGTTTACGTTGTGTGGTAGCGTGCCTTTTGTCGTATTGCACGGTAGTGATAAGGTACCTTACCACACAATGGAAGTATGTGTATAAGTTGTTCTACAGAACAATGCTTATCTCAAGGGCATCACCTCGGTGACGCGGGGAAGATGGTGTCCTTGTGGTAAGTATTGGCTTACTGTCTGGGTACTACGTCGATAACGCGGTGAATCTAGTATCCTTATGGTAAGTCAACTTCCCTTCCCCTTACCCAAAAAACATATGGGCATCGCTCGGTAATGCGGCTATATGATGTTTGTATGCAAGCCATTATTTCTCCTTAGATTCAAGCGGCACTTGTTCGGTAACGCGGCTAATAGAGTGTCATTTGTTATAAGCATCTGTTTTTGCATAAATGTGGTGTTCAGGTCGTTAACTCGAACATACAAACGTCATATAATTTGTATGTGCATGTACAGTTAATTTTTTAAGTTTTAAGAATATGAAGTACTTGGTCGATAACATGGCTGTGAAGAGTATTTCATATACAAATGTATGAATTGTTTGATTTTGTTGTTTTTAGCTGTCCATATGAAATTATATACTAGCTAATCATATTCAAAAGAATACTTTATTCATCAATCATCACTATTTAAAATGCTCCATTTATTTAAAGTATATGCAAAAAGTATTTGCACACAAATTGCATGTTAAATATTCTTTTTTATCTTTTTATTAAAGGACCTCAAGCATTATCGCTATTTTTAATGCTTCATTTACATAAATTCTCTGTAAAAAAGAAATTGCATACAATTTGCATGTTAAATATTCTTTTGTATCTTTTTAAAGAGCATGAATTATCATCGCTTTTTTTATTGCTACATTTACATAAATTCTATATAAAAAAGTGTGTGAACACAATTTGCTAGTCTGATTTGTATACTTCCAATGTTTTAAATGTTTTTGAAGTTTATAAGTCTATGTGTGCTTTTTTTGAATTAGTATGTGCGCATGGAGAAAAATATAAGTTAAAAATTCAATATATGCTAAAATGTGCCAGACTGTTAACATGTATTGTTTGATCTGAATTAAGTTCTTATAAACTACTTGTTTGATCTGAATTTTACACGTGTAACAGATTGCAATTTTGAGTGATTGTTTTCAATATTTCCTTGCACATTTCTTAAAGTCTTTAAGTGGTGGTTAAGGGTTTGCCTAAAATAGTGTGAGAGTGTTAGTGTCATTTGCGACCATGAATTTGTATTTGATATGCTGTTTTTTATTGTCTATCTAGTGGAAATATGACGCCAGATCAAAAGAAAAAGTATTTTGCATGCCATTCGTAAAGAATGTATTTTGGCAATCTCATCATGTGCAGATGGTCGCATACAGTAGATTAGTGAAAGTGATGTCTTCATCAAAGACCTCACTAGCGTTATATGGGAGAACACAGAGCATAGACTGCAAGTTGAAGGCCAATATGAGTTGTTGATTTTAGCAGGGATTCAAGAATTTGACCCCCACCACAAGGTTAGGACAGTGTTGGGCTATATGACAGTATGTTGAAAAGACTTAAAGGAAGATATCCCACCTGCCTGTGACATGTAAAAATTAGAGCTCTGGGATAAATTGTGGGAAGAAGAGAAGCTAAAGATGAAGTGTGTGAAAGCGCAGGACCAAGCAGCCTTAGCTAAGAGATTGAAGATGGCCCAAGATGTGCAAGCAGCTTTGGGAGGTCGATCCAATGTCAGTGGTATCGGCATAATTATGCGCACGGCTTTGAATGCGAAGTGCTCTCACCTTGTTGGCATCCCTCACGAAGCCTTGGTAAAAGGTATGAGGGTTGGAGCATGCTCCTTTGGTGTGTGCACATTGTACACCATCAAAGGCATCTCTTTTTTGACAGTACTTTCATTGCAAGGGGATGTAAGGTAAAGTAATGCTCTCCACCATTCATCATCCACCACTTCCATGCAGGTTGCTCTTTTGCCATTACCTGTACAAAATCATTCGCAAAAGGACCTTCTTTTAATCTAAATGCACTCATTTCTTTGATGCAATCAATTCGATCCTGAGCGTTGGAGTAGAACGTGTTGACCACATGATAGAAATCGCTTACCACCTCTGTATTGGATATCAGATCTAAATTCCAATACTTTGGATTGAGCATGTAAGCACCACTATGGAGTGGACTATGAGCGCTCTTCCACAAAATTTTTTGTTGTTTGCCAGAGAATGGTTATCGCCACTCCCTTCTCTACTACAGACTCTTTCAGCTCTTCGGGATTTTCAAGACTTTGTTGGACTGACCACCATGCAACCACACTTTGTACAATTTGGCACCCTTTGATCAAGATTGCGGATCGCGAACATAACGGGCATCATTACATGGTATGCATCCATTACACTCCTCCACCAAGCAGCTTTGTTTACATTGCCACGTAGACATGTAATTTTTATTTTTCACTTTTTCTTTCTGCTCAAGCTGCCATTCATCAAAGTCCGTACAATTGAATTCGTCAATCACGGCCCATTTATTGCGGAATAGTGATTCTAAGGTATAAAAGTGTGTACAGAACCGAGTTTCACCAGGAAGTTTCAACATCACTGACATGCACATCCTATACAAATCAAGCACTCTTTGTTATTTCAAGATAAATTTCACAACCTGTCATGTTGTATCAATTATTTTGGCGAACCATGTGGTTTCTTCGCTAGTGTACCAATCTTTCAGCACCAAGTTTAAGCTGTGTGTATTACAACCACTACAAAAATGTTTGGAAAGCAGTTCTTTATTAATTTACTGACATTTTTACAATTCTTTGTGTTGTCAATGACTACTTGAACGACATGTTCAACACTAATTTTTTTAATTACATTAATCAAGACCTCAAAAATGTATTTTCTACTTTTAGTTGCACGAGAACTATCAATCGTCTTTATAAACGTTTCTCCCCTTGGATAAACCAGCATTACATTGATCATCGGTCTTCTTTGAACATTTGACCAGCCATCACTCACAATTGTACATCCTGAAAAAGCAAAATATTCCCAAGTATTATTTTGCCAACATGCTCTTTGACTTCGATGTAACATTTGTCCAAGAAAACATTTCTTATCGTATGATAAGAAGGAGCTGAAAATCCTGGAGCAAACTCACCGATTTTCTTCCAAGCAGCCTTCCAATGAATGTTGTCTACCATGACCAAAGCACTTCCAGTAAAGAATGTCTCTTTGGCAAGTGCAGTTTGTGCTTCTTCTAGAGATTGCACTCGAAATCTTTAATGTAATGATTTTTGACGCATTTGACTAAGTCCACCTTTATTCTGACGCTTAAAAGGAACATTTCCTAGAATTTCCTCTCCCTGCGCAGGTTGTTCTCCAAGGTTAGTTGGCGTCACTACAGGGTTTGTGGAGTTAATATTTGGCTCTAAGAACTCTTGACTCGAAGCCACAGAGATATATATATGCTATCTCTTGCCACCCTTTTTGACGAGCTCTTCTCTCAAATGCTTTACAACTGCAGGTGCCTGAGGATGTTCACATTTCTTACAAATTTTTTTAACGCTACCCAAAAAATGATCCCTAACACGTGGTGCACCGCTTGATTCTTTTGTGTGAAAAAATTTACATTGCCACTCCATATATCGGCCGTATATGTTGTGAGCATAATCCCACTCTTTGCCAGGAGATTTTTTATTCTTTGGCTTCTTCGTACCACTTGTGCCCACATTTTTCTCCATTGCTTTTAAACTAAAACTGAAAACAAAAGAACCAGATGTTCAATTTTTGAAACATTTTTCTTATTTTCAATAGATATTAAAATTTAAAAACCATTCAATATGAAAGTAACCATGATGCACAATATGAGATTTTCAATGCACTCTAGTCAATCCACATATCGATCACCTATATTGTGAGCAACCATACACATTGCAATGCAGTCTATGCATGGAATAATAAATATAACAATGCTATGAATCTCTCAATGCAATTATTATTATAATGATTATTTATATGTCCACTTTGATTTGCAAACAATAAGACACATCTAATTTCAATTGCTACAAAAAACAAACAAAAACAATAAAATATATGATTGGTCATTTCATGCACTAATAATCTATTGTAATATATAATGCACTCTCTGTATAAACCAATGCATGAACTAACGCAAATAAATATTCAATATAATCACTCAATTGAGGACTACTTGTACCTAGTGAAGGATTGTCGCCCACCGATGCAACCAATGCAATATATAAAAGCTATTTTAGCCCAATTAAGGATTATAGCTCTTATATTGTGGAGTGACAAGTGTAAATCAACTCAAATACAAGACTTCAAGGATCTAATTTATATGCCTGGTACACTAGTATAGGACATCTGACCCTTGACTATCGACTCGTCATTTAGATATGCTCATCTTCTAAAACCAAACACAGCCCTCATTTGGACCAATGTCTTCTTCGCAATGAGCATGACTCTCCAAGTTTTCAGTAGTTTTGGTTTCGTACCTTTATGTCGGTAAACGAATTAAAATTTTTTAGAAGTGATTACCGAATTAAGAATCACGTTCGGTCCAAAAAAAGGACATGTGACTCTGTAACCTTAGGTCAATTCACAAAGAGATGACTATACCCGGCACCCAGATACACTCCCCAAGGGTTTGCCTAGCTAAAGGACCGTGATTAGCACACTATTTACTATATATAATTATTTCCTCCGGGCTTTTTCATTTTCTCGGCGGGCTCGTCGGGAAAATGGAAAAGCCCGGCGGGCTCCACAGGAAAAAATGGAAAACCCAGAGGGCTAACTGGCTCTATAGGTTTTTGTAGGTCATAACCAAAGTCACATTAACAATCAACGTGATCACGTGATTTTTTTGTGTAGATATGAGAGTTATTGATGTAATCACCCAATCTTGATTACGTTAATGAAATCCCTAGGTAGCGCAGCAATGAATGATGACAAAACTGTAGGCCGTGAATGGCGCAGGTTGTGGTAGTCGAATACAATTTGAGGGCTAGTCGATTGATTAAAGACGAGCCAGACTCGGCTAGTAGCAATCAATGGCGAGCAGCTTAAGCAGCTGTGTAAATTATTTTGAACCTTTAATCAAAGCTGCAAATCTGTGACCAGGTAGGCAGCTCGTAGGTTGATGTCATCAACACCAAAAAATGCAGCAAGTTGAGGGCATTGAGCTGGTTGGGGCACAAGGCAGCATACTGCACGCAAAGAGTCGATGTGTGCGTCAGTTGCAAGGGCAAATAGGTGATGAGCCGCAAGTGCTAGACGATGGGTGTAGACTCAACAGATCTTCCCGCATGGCTTATGGGCTAACGACAATCCTCACAACAATTGATAAGCAATGTTGTGTGTGTAGGGAATTCAAAGGTCAGCACAAAATGGAGTCTCCAAGGCTCAAGGTAGCAAAGATATCCGAGAGCAAAGTGATGATGAGGGAGTCTAACGACGGATTAAGGAAGTAGATCAAAGGCGGGTCTTGGCACAACAGCAAGGCAAGGGACGCTCGTGGGGCACTTTTTCAGGAGAGGAGTGAGCTTTGGGCAATTCAAAATCACGTGCTTGAAAGGGCCTTGAAAGTTGACTATTGAGGCTTTTCAAAAAAGACAAAATATTTGTCCTTGAAAGTTGAGGTCACGCCCACACGCACATTTTCAATTCAATAGAGGCACATGCACTAATCCACACACATCAATGTTCGGGAAAAATCATTTTTCCAAGCATACAAATTTCCTTTCCTTGAGTTTGCCAAGAGGAAATTTCAGAAAATTAAGGGTATTTTTCAAGTTTTTACACTATTTTTCTCTATTTTGGGACAGAATTTTTCCTTTTCCCCTTGCACTCAACCGGAATTTTTGAAATTGGAAACGATACGATATTAAGCTGAGACACATTCTTCTCGAACATTGACACACATACACCTCCCGGCAAAAGTAATAAGAACATGGTCACACGAAGCTTAGTTATTAATCATTCATTCTCTCAACTATGCCTTGAACTTCACAACTATGCCAAAATCGGCATAGTTACAAAGGGTAGTCTTAGTAGCTCATTTAATGTTCCTGTGTGCGTGTGACCAAGAATGAGACTTAGTTATTTGTTCAAATATCTGATAACTAAGCCTTGCATGACCATTGCCTAAGCAGAATATTAATCAAACACTAGCTCATGAAAATTTGATTCTATAATGCAAGCCAAATGGAGCATAGGCTACTGCATTTAAAGACTTGTGAGAATGTAAGATCTAGAAGCAAAAACACATACACTCAAGCAAGTTTTAATAATAATAAAAAAATGCTAACAATAATTATAATGAACTTCACAATAGCGCTCTGATACAACTTGTAAGGCTCAATTAAGGTGGAAAAGTGTTAGTTGCATTCATAATTAGAGCATTAATTTAATATACTAATTTAATAATTAGTGTAAGCAACACAAATACAAAATGCCAAAAGTAAGTAGATGGATAAGATTCAAGAGTGGGGCAAATTACAAGCTAAGCAATATGGCCTTATATAGGCTAGAGTGGAAGGTGGCATGCTAGAGAGTGATGTTCATCACATTTGAAAAAAGGGTCAAATAGCATGTGGCTATTGTGAATAGCATGTGACTATAAAGAATTAGCATATAATTAGAGAATTCTATGTAGTGGGATGCATACATGCACATAATGGTGCATGATTGGCTTTAGGGGTTGGTTATGCATCGAAACGGCTTACCCAACACTAATTACCATGTTGGACATGCTTATTACTTTTTCTAAAAGTCCTAGTTATCATAGTACATATTTTTTCTAACATATTGCATGTGCTAAAAACAATGGAAACGTCTACTCTCATCCCATGCTAGATAGGAGAATTATGTATACATAGGTATGATACATGTCATGTTTATGCCTTTGTTAACAATATACATCCTCTATTTACATTGCAAATGGTAGATAGCATATCTAATATGCTGGATATCATAGTTGACATGTTAGATAGCATACTTCGTGTTTTTAGATAACATCATTGACATGGTAGATAACATAATCTAGGTGGAAAGTAGCATAATAACATGGCAGTAAGTATAGTCGATATACTAGACATCACCGTAGACATGAAAGATATGCTTATTAGCATAGTTCATGTTCTAAATAACATAATTGACATGGTGGTTAGTATAGTCGACTTTCTAGATAGCACAGTTCACATGTTAGAGTGCAAAGTTCACATGTCAGATAGCATAGTTAACGTGCTACATAGCATAGCTAACATGCTCTAGATAGAATAGTTGACATGGTGGTTATTATAGTTGACATGCTAGATAGCATAGATTCCATGCTATATAACATAGATGATATGCTACCTAGCATAGTTTCCATGCTAGATAGCATAGTTAAAAGGATACCAAAGCAGAGATGATATGCTACCTACCATAGTTTCCATGATAGATATCATAGTTGAAATAATGCAACTTAGCTTTGTACATATACCATATCTATTTTAATTCCACATCTCTTGATTGCTACCTTTTCTCATTGTTACATGTTGAGCTTTTCCATAGATTCAAAGAGAAACATTTGGATAGCAAGATTGTTCTAACAAAGTTTGAAAAGTTGAACTCAATTTTTCTAAGAGACTAAAGGATAGATACACATGTTGTTGCTAGTACCAAGTGCAAGTGCCCTTCTTTAAGGATTGAACCACATGCCATCTGAGAGTTTTAGGCTCCATTACTTGGGATACAATTGTAAATGCAAAATGTAAGGGGCAGAGATGATGGCACTAGCACCGGATGATTGGATTCAAGCCACACTTCCAAAGGTGTCGCATATTTTTTGGAGTCATTCTATGTCCAAACCCAAAAGACAGCAAGTTCTATAAAAGGATATGTTTGTTGGAAAATTTTTAACAGTGTGGTGTCAAGAAGCTGCAAACTTGCTTCTTAGAGAGAGTTTAGATAGGTCAAGGCATGGCAAAGCACAATGGTGACACAAACAACTAAAGCCTAATGAGACCACTCTAAGGTAACTTGTCAAAGGGTGCAATTATAGCATATTCTTTGAAATAAAGGGAAGGTACCCGTGTTTTTTGGGAGGTTAAGATAGGGAATGTGAGTAGGGATTCTATGTGGAATTGTGCCACTATTGATATCTGCCATAAACTGGAAACATTCTGTGGGTCACAACTTGTAAAATCTTTGTGCGACAAAACCTTTTTAAAGAATGCATCTAGTATTGGAATTAGGGTTGCAAGGAAACACACACAGCTTGGAGAAGATGAAGGAAGCTCAAGGCACAAAATAGAGAGTAGTATTACTTAGTGTGCAATGGAAAGATCAGATAGCCCTAGAGTGATGGATTTGTTTCTAGGAAAAAGTGGTGTCTCAACACTAAATGAGGCATAGCCCAATGAATTACTGAGTGACCTCAGTAATTCATTGGGCTGTACTTGAAATGTTTAGAAGAGGGAGCATGTTGAAGGCCTCAAAGGAGGTAGATGATTTTCTTGAATGTGTTGTAGAGCACTTTTCTAAAGAGCTGGTCACTCACATTGCAATTCATATTGTAGATTTTCAGGAATCATCTGTACATTGTGCCTGGTAGTTTACACGATAGATAATCCTTTACCAAAGAGTAGAAATGAGCTCCTTCCATTCATGCAATACCAAGCACGCTTTGTTCATGCATCTGAAAAAAGGGGGGTTGGAGCCCCCTATCATCCACGCCCACGTAGACGATGGGGGGCTCCAACCCCCCCTTTTTTTTCAAAGCTTTACACTTTGTTTTCAAAGCCTTAGGCCCTTTGCACACACTCCATAGTGTGTTCCCTAAATATGCAACTTTCTACGGAAGCCCACTCTTGTGGAGCATGTTAATCATATGTGTGCGCTAGGATGATCATGATGCCCTAGTGATCCACTATTGTCAAGCTCTAGTGACCCACCTATAGTTTGAGGGATGCAAAGCATACACAAAGTAAGTCCCCCGAGATAGCTTTCCAGTAGCCAGAGCAAAGGACAACCACTTGAACACACTACAAAATGGGTGAGGGAGTGGAGTGAAGGAGTGGACCGAGCAAAGGAAGTCAAATAGAGGGGGCTAGAGCACCCCACTCAGAGAGCTATAGCATCCCGCTCATCCACATGTGCACGGATGATGAGAGGGTTCTCATTGCTCCTCCCCATGTTTTGGTTGATTACTAGATTAACAATAATTTGATGTAAAAAACAATTTTCAAGTATGTGAAGAGGTCACCTTCAATTCCCTGTATGTTTAATGGAATAAAATCTTCCCGCCGATTCGATTCCTCCCCGAACCGTACGAGATGGTTACCGTCATAATATCCAAATTTTTGGGGGGGGAAAGGGGGGGCAAGAGCCCTCGGATCATCTTTGACTCTCCTTATTGCTTTATGAGATTAAGGAAAAACTAGGAGGCTTTCTTGATAGAAATGTTTTGTAATGGAATTGGCCTATTTAATTTGAGAGTAGCGGAAATTAATGAGAGTACGTTTTAGAAATGACTTTGTGAGCATAATAGGTGAACATAATTGAAGATAGCAACATAATCATAGCAATTAGTAAACTTGGCATGAACAATACTTTTACAAGAGAGAGAATTTAGAGAACATGACAACATTTGAGGACCGGATTTATGTGGATCCGGTCCCCCCTCTAATAGGCATTTTTATTATGATTTCTCCCATTAAGAGAGACTTGTTACAATACAATCTTTGTGTTCCTTGTGACCTAGGTGATGCAATGAAGATGGAAAGCTTCATGCATCAAAAAAATAACATAAACTTGAAGAAAGCTTCAACTATCCCAAGCCTCGGTCCCAAGACCTCAAACACCTTCGAAAGTGGAGAGAGCTAGCAGGGAATGAGGGTAGGGAAGAGGAAGAAGAAAGATTTCGTAGGAGAAAGATTTAGTTCCTCACTTATCATAACTCTTGTTGCTAGCATACATAATAGCATAGTAATGAAGAAGAAGGAGATGGCAAGCTTATGCATTGAAGCATGGATCTTGGTTGGATTTGCACTCCATATCCAAGAGTGTTGGTGTAGGCTCTCAACCTCTACTTGCTTGGAGAAGGAGAGGGAGCTCTTGCACTTTGCATAGCACACAATGAGAGTGTTTGTGAGTGTGTGTGGGTGAGTATACCCCCTAAGCAACCCCCTAGCTTGCTTGGGTCGACCCCCCCTTGTAGCTCATGCTTGAAGCTCATTGGACCCCTCCAGGCCTAGCCAATCATAAGCAGGAGGCATTACAAGCAACAAGGGTAGCCTTGAGACAAGTGTCCCCCTTTCCCCTTTGAGAGAGAGGGCTAGATAAATGATAAATCAATTAATTAAATCTCATAAATTATTATTGGACCCCTTGGGTGGACAACCAATAGGCTTCAGGCACACCATGAGGGCAACATGAGGAGGAACTTGACAAGTGTCCCTTTTGCTTTCTTTGTACCATGCATGACTTGTGTGAGTGTGTGGGTGTTCTCTCTCATCCCCCCTCATGTAGGGCTCGCCCCCTCCTTGTAGGGATTGAATATTTGACTTTTTGACACCTCAAGCCCCTCATTCATAGGCCCAGTTCCCACCACAAGCTTGGCTCTTAAGCACTTTAAGCTTGGGCTGTGTTCTCACCTCAAGTGCAACCCTAGCATCTCGTTCATTAAGCACCTCAAGCATCTCAAGCACCTTAGTCATCAAGCATGACAAGCAGGACAAGCACCTCGAGCTGGGTCGGGTTCCCTCGCCTCAAGCTCAGCCCTAGCTTACCTAAGGTCAAAGGACTTTTACACACATTATTGGAGGTCTTCCATGAAGCTAACCGTAAGGTCTTATGATCTATTTGTTAGCCTTTCTCTTTGATAGACCATCTCTCATTTGGGCACCTTTACCATTGGCCCCGTGTTGAGATAGATCTATAAGCACATGTCTATATCTTATCACTTGTTCCCGTTTATTCTCCCACATTAAGTGATCAATTTAATATGAGAAAATCATTTGGGTTGGTTAGATATTAGATATTAGATTTATGACATGTGTAAGAAAATAGGGGTTTTGGAGCTCTATAAAAAAGGCCTCTTAGTTTCTCCTTAATCTCATAAAGCAATAGGGGGAGCCAGATCTCCCTGATCATTCGTGTGCATGCAGATGATGGGCGAGCTCTGACACCCCCTATTTTTTGAGTGTGTGAAAGAAAAGATACTTATATGTAACACCAAAAATCTTGAATTGCCACCAAGAAAAGTCGAGCTTGCAACCTAGAGCCTGTGAATGAGTCTTCTAACCTAATGCCTTTACTTCCTCCTAAGCGAGGCACCAAAAAAGGAACTTTGTGGCCTTGTGCCTCGTAGACGATGATCCACCATGGTCCTTTATACGTGTTGTGCCTCCTCCCATAGATGCCTTTGCCTGTCGAGTATTCACATTGTGCAATCTATCTTTTCCCTTGCTTTCCCTTATGCTTTTTAAATTACCAAAATACCCCTCCAAAAATACCCTCAACATTTTGTCATAAATTCCCAAAATGCCCTTCAAATTTTTCAAAATTCCCAAAATACCCTTGGTTGTGAGATTAAATAGCTCCAAAGATTAAAAAAATTGTAGCTTTTCATAAGAAGGCTGATTGTCTATCAATCCATTCACAACAAGTTTTAGACTTTTTCTCAACATGAGAAAAAGAGCACTTTTTCCACTTCTTTCTCTACTTCAAAGCGTGAAAAGCACGAGAAGTGTAAAAATGGTTTTGATAGAAAAAAGAGATTTTTCATTTAAAATATTTATCATTGCAAAGTAGTAATATTATCAAAATCAAAATATTTGCACATATCATCATGCAAGAAGAAGTTCATATTTTTGCATACATGAATAATTTGTGTCAGTTTTGGTGTAAATTTTCTCATATTGAAACCATTAAATTTTAACAATGTTACTTATATTTTGATTTTAAAGGTGGAATGCTTGATTTCTTTTGCAACAAATTATTTTCACTTCAACACTATGATTTTTTTGCACAATGTAGCAAATTCTAAACCATTCAAATTTTGGCAATATACAATATATTCTCATCTTCTTGAGTAAAAAAATACATCCATGCCACTCCAAACTTTTTGTATGCTGAAAAGTTTTCAATGCTTAAGACATTGAAAATTTTGTATGGTAAGAGAAATTCTCACATCCTACCGTAAGAAGCATTTTGCCTCTAGTGATAATAATTTTTACTTTGTAAAGATTTCACTTTTCCTAGAAAAATATTTTAGCTTTTGAACCATACAAAACATTGCATCAATATGCATATGACAAAGACTTTTCTTTTAAAGTGAGAAAAGAATTTAAATGATAGAAAATTTTGTGTCGTGACAATAATTTTCACACTCAAAAGTGAGAAAAGCTCGAGCTTTACTGTAAATTATCAGTATGATGTTATATTTTCACCTTTTGTAGCAAGTTTTCACTCTTATATCATTAAAAAAATTGTACTATGACAAAGATTCTTATCATTCAAAGTGCAAAAATCTTGGACTTCAATGTAGTGTTATTTTAGTAGGTTCTAACACAATTTACCTATTTAACCATCAAATATTTTGCATGATGACAAAAAAAATTCTCTTAAAGTGAGAAAAGATTAAATTCAATGTATATTATTTCTACATTAAAGATTATCCACTTTTGCAGACAAGATTGCTCTTATAAGATGATGAGAATTTTTGTATCATGTGAGAAATTCTCACCTTTTAAAGTGGTAAAAGCTTAAACTTTAATGTAGGTTATTCTCATATAGTAAAACTTCACCTTTTCTAGCAAGACTAGATACCTCTTGGACCATAAACATGCTACCTCTTAAGCATTAATTAATCTGCTTATGTAGAATTTTTTGAAACACCTTAACTTGCCATATGCAATCCTTCAAAATCGGTCTTTTCTCTCATCTTATTCATGTAAATTATGCCTCGACAAAACAATTCATTTGTTTAGTTATGTGTGTGCGTGTAGCTGTTTAAATCTTAACTAATAAGACATAATTGAATTTTTACATTCAAAAGACAGTTGGCCAAGGAATAATGAACTCATATGTACAAAAATAGCACGGTATCAAAATTATTTAGGTACAATGATTGTAGGAAAAAGATCCTCTTTCAGTAAGATTGGTAGTAAAAGAACTTCCCCGTTCCTCAGTGGGTATTTCATTACAGTAAGGTTGCTTGCCAAAGAAAAGAAAACCCTCCAAGATAAGATAGAGTCCTTACCTGCATCCATCCAAACAAGACAACAATTCAGTTAGCCTTGGATGTGTTTTACAGGTATCAATGGACCATATCAGTTGTTATCCATATCCATCTTACAGAATTTAATTACTTTAGACAAGCTAAGTCATTTATTAGAATTTGTATGTTTAGCAGTCTTTCCAAAATCAGTGGTACAATCTACCTTCTAATCTGAGTGGTGAAAACCACCAAGAATCCAAACATCAAGAGTTTTCTTTAGAAAATTTTAAAAAAATAGTGAGGTTTACTTGTTTAACCATAGCCCGATAGCTATGCTTAATCCCATAGTAGTAACCATATATTTACTAATCAATAGAGTATCGAAAAACTCCATCTTTACCAAGTGGAACCTCATGTCACGAGCCATAGCTTGGTATTTATGCCAAGGCTGAGAGTACCAGCCATGTACTTACCTTCAACCTCCCAAGATTTCTCCATAGCTCGGTAGCTATTCTTAAACTAACAGTAGCAACCATATACTTACCAATCAAAATAGAGTATAAAAAAAAACCCCATTTTTTTTCACGTGGAACTTTATGTCATGAGCCAAAGGCTAGTATTTTACGCCAAAGCTGAGAATAATCCCCATATACTTACCTTCAAACTTCAAGTTTCTTATTAAGTCCTTAGCATCCCATACAGTTCGGTAGTGTTCAGCCCTGTTTTAGTTAAGATACTTTCAAGTTTTTGCTGCCATGGGTGCTAGATGGGCTAAGATAACCCCAACACCTTCTCCTCATTTGAAATCATGAGGGAAAGTATTGTGCAGAAGTCCAAGTGTTGCCATAGTTCATCAAAAAGAAAAACCAGACGTATCCGTGCAGGTGTCGGACAGAAATTCATCACCTTTTTTTATAAAAAACAAGTTTTCAAAAACCCAAGGTTCCATTCACATCCAGTGCGGTTATAAATCACCAGCCTTAGCTTCAGGCCAAAGATAAAATGTATTAGCTATATACTTACCTTCATAATCCCAAGTGATTATCATCACACACAAAAATTGTAGTGTCTGGCTAATGTTAGGCCTGCAAAAAAACCCGTGTCAGCTAAAACAAAGCCCAAAAAAACCTGTATCGGCTAAAACAGAGCCCTCTCTTTTTTTAGAAAAAACCTTAGTTAGGTGGCAATCATCAAGACCTGCAGAGCAGCTTGAGCCAAGCCAAGAGAACCCAAGAGATACATGTTGCACAGTTTTTTTTCAAAAGACCAGGTCAGTAAATCCCCCAATCTTTCTAATAAGTTCAATTAGGTGTGCTTTTTAGCAATCAAATGCCTTGCTACACTATCTAAGGGCCGCAACGGATTTCTGTCAAAAAACCAGTTTACGAAGAGTACTGTCGAAACAAACCAGTAACGTAGAACCCCTAAAAAAATGATTGTTCGTATACAGTTTAACGCTACTGCATGCTATGAGAGCTAATGCAAGCAGTACCAACCAAATGTTTTGCTACTTGAAGCAACAAATAACCAAAGGACAAATATTTTTTCTCAAACACATGCGTGAGGTAAAAAAGGCCTAGAAGAAAACCTGAGTAGTTTGAGTAGTGAGCTCCATAGCTCGAACAGTGAAGCAAACGGTACACCACCTTTAGTCACAATAACAAAAAAATACACACAGGCTAAGTGAGGGGCAAGGTGCACCCTCACCTTAATTATAGAGGTTGGGCTGCATGTTCCTGAGCGTGATAGATGAGAGAGGCAAGCCACCTTGCTGTGTAGTGTCATCGAGCGATGCACAGAAAGCCTTGCAAGGGGAAAGCCTTGCAAGGGGAGATCCATAGCCAGGATGCGCAAGCCGCCTACCACGTGTAATGAGATCCCGGCATTTCACTCACGCTCATTTTTCCAAGAGAGATGAGTGCTAGGGGGGGGGGGGGGGGGGTTGGGGAAAAATTATATAGAAGGAGGGAAAAAGAACCTAAAGTATTTATAGTACCAAAGTGTGTGTGTGTGTGTGTGCGTGTGTGTACCCGCCCTAACCCAGGCACCACACACAATGGGTCGGTAGTAGGCCCATTGTGTATGGGCCTACTACCTTATGAGAGAGATGAGACTCTCTTTTTGGAATAATAGTCCAGGCCAATTATGCCGAATGAGAGCTTGAATGATGGTGTTATGGATCTGACTGTGATTAAATCCGTTATGGCAGTATTTTTTAACTAGTACATAAATTTCTTCCCAGGCCAAGGAGGGGGTAGATGAAGAGTAGCAGATTAAGTAAAGAAGGCCAATACAGGAGCAGATAGAGGCTTTGTATGGCCTATTTCTATTTCTTTTGATGAATTCTATGTGAGGCGGCTTAAGAAGATCCTTTCTCCAGATAAATCTAAGGTCATTTCCACCTGTAGATGGGGAGTGAAGGGATATTGACAAGTTAAGAAATTGGGCTGATTTGCAAAAGTCCCCAAGAGTCGAATTTTCTTGGAGGGAAGTAGGCTCAATTCTTAGGCAGTGGGGGTAGATTAGATCAATCTCAGTAGAGAACAATCTGTTGTTAATACTAAGCAGGTCATCCATATATCTAAAAGTATGATTGAATAGTGGAAGTATTTTATGGTTAGCTTCCATGTTCTTAAGACACCATCTGTATTCAATAAAAGCCAGGTAAATGTTACACATAAGTGGTGAGCAAGAGAAGCCCATAGGGATGCCAAGGATTTGATTAAAGCAGTAGCCGCCTGCAATAATAGTGTAGTTATTCAACAGCCAAAAAATATAGGAGCAAAGTTTTGTTATTGAAGTGTAGAGGGTGTACGGAGTGAGATGCTTGAATCCATCTAGGTTTCTTGGCTAGGGAGATAAAATGATGCTTTATTTTTTTAGCATTGGTAAAGGCTAAATTAATAACCTTGGCTAAAACAGTCTTAAGGCCAAGATCCCCACTAAGTGGGATGTTTTCATAGCATTGTGTAATATCAGCTCTAAAGATGTGGAAGATATGTTGAGGAAGGTTGAGTGTGACTTCTGTAGCATTTTTTGTTAGCCAGAAGGGATTGTATTGGATATTTAGAAAATCCTTGCAGATTTTTTGCTTCTCTGCACAAATGAGTTCAAATTATGTGAGCATAATATCAAGGCAAAGAGTAATATCTTTGGTGATATCTGTGAAGATACAGTTAGAGGCATTAGATATCCATCTGAATTTATGTTTGTGGAATTTATATGTAGGAAATAGTATTGGTAACCTAGTGTTACTAATAGAGTAACCAAGCTATCCTAAATGTTTAGAGATCTTGTTAGAGATATCTTGCGGCGTTTTGTTAGTATGAAAGAATTATTTCCTTGATACTCGATCCCCAACTACTTTCCAAGAAAGGTATTTGCACATAATAGTAGGATAGTTGGAGCTTTCGTCAAGCCTGACCACAAGCCCTTTATCTAAGATTAGTTGAAATTCAAAAGCTAGTTGTGGTGTAAGCCAAGAAATATCAGAAGAAAGCCACTTCCTAGGAAGTAGAGAAATTTTATGAAGGAAGCATTCCTTCACTAATTCCTTTCAGTCCGGTAGGACTGTCATCTCTAGTTGGAGAGCACTGACAAGGTCAGTGAGGCAGCTAAGTAAAGCTGATAGGGCAAGGTAAGGGTTTTTTGGATAGTTGGGTATGTGATTGAGTCCTTTGACCAGTAACTTACGTATTGTGACATTATCGATAATGCTGAGGTCTTGAGTACAGACATGGTTACCAAATCCTTCAAAATCCTTGCAAAATGAGGCAAATTGAATGCATGTACAGTAAGGGATTGTCTCTTGTCTAAGAAAGTCATTATTTAAAACTAATCCTTTTATACGATGATGGTATTTCCATCCTATGAGAATATTGTCAAGCAGTTTATGATTCCCAAAAAATAAGTCAAAGCACTCACAAAAAAGACTTTTTGGTAAGATCCAATCGAGAAGTATATTGTAAAACAGAGTGTATGTAGATAGCACCACAATTTGAATCTTCTTTGCTGAGAACTTTTCTTCCACATGGGTTTGTAGAGACCTGCAATATATTCATGGGTTAGATTTCAGGGAAGTTTTTGATTGCAAGGAATCTGCCTCTCCCTCTTGTAAAGCTACGAGACTTTCCTCGATTAGACAGGATCTAGGTGTAAAAAACGAGGTGAAAGAGTTGGGAGATGCCAAAGAGTTAGCTCTTTTCAGAGCAGGAGAGTCATCATCTTCAATACAAGGTTTAAGCAGATTAGTGATGAACTTGACCCCTTTGAAGTTAGCATAAGTGGTGAGGTATAGACAGGGCTCATTAGCTTTAAGTTCTTTCTGAATATCATGCATAAGACCACGGAAGATATTAAAGGCAATTTGTGCAATCACAATCTGCTTAGCCTGTCCACCTAGCCATGAGCAGATGAGGGATAGATGAAAGTCGACCGGTTTCTTTGGGAATAACAGATCGAAATGGTTGAGGATATACCATATTGCATGATCAAACCACATGATGCTTGATTCACATGTAGCTTTGGGGTCAAGAAATCTGCAGGCGCATTTCACATAGGAGCGGAAGATATTCCAGATGGACTCTGTGTAGAAATCTGGGTTACTTTTTGCAAATTCCATGCTACCCTTAGTACGATGTACAATCCAGCATTTGAGGGGAATTTGGAGTGGTCAATGAGATGAAGGTTAAAGGGGGCTTTAATCAGTTCTCCCTTGTCCAAGAACTGCCCACCTTTAATCAGTTCTCCCTTGTCCAAGAACTACCCACCTTTAAGAATCTTGAGTTTACAGTCTTCCACGGTTGAGGCAGGAAGGTTGGCCAAGTATACCCAGGTTTCACTAAGAATAGGAGCCAGGAAGGCTTTGTTTGGTAGAACCCACATTTGATGGTCAACTCCGAGAGATTTGATTTCTATTTGTCTTATTAGTAAGACACGAAAGACTTTTGAGATTCTTGGTACCATCTCAAGGAGGTTAGCATCATTGAGAGAGCAAAGATTATTTTGAAATTCTTTTATTGCTTCTAGTGCTGCACTATCTCAACAGAAAATGCCACTAGTTGGAGGGATGGAGGGGGTATTTGGGGTGCAGACAAACGAGGGGTTAAGCCCACAGAGTTTTCTAAGGAAGCTTGGCAGATCAGCTCCAAATGAGGAGAACATGGCAAGCTCTTGCTGGTATTGTGAAGCAGGAAGTTGGCAATATATTGGGATAGCAAATTAACACCTTCTAGGGGGTCTTTGTCCAA
Organism: Adiantum capillus-veneris; assembly: GCF_014529385.1. Lineage (NCBI taxonomy): Eukaryota > Viridiplantae > Streptophyta > Polypodiopsida > Polypodiales > Pteridaceae > Adiantum > Adiantum capillus-veneris. The sequence continues at coordinate 166,907,018 of NC_140931.1, read as the reverse complement.
TGTAGCCAGAATTTTTACCCAGTCATTAAATGACAACATATGCAAGACAAATAGTTTTTTGTCCGAAACAAGAGCTGAATAATAAATAAGTTGTGAAGCATCCAAATTGCTAATACATCTGAGGACCAAAGAGGAGGCCACAGAGAGGGGCTCCGAGGTAAGTTCCAATCCTTGAGATAAAGCAAGAGTCTGCAAAAACAGTGAGGTCAGGTTTACTTTTTCTTGCCATAGTATGTGATACATAATTTGGCTTTCCTAGCAAGGAAAGGTCTAGTTCTAGTAGCCAAGGCATCCTTTGGTGTATGGTCTTTAAGGTAAAGCTTAATCTGATCAAGAATCTTTGCATGATTCTCAGGGTTGTGATTAGTACTCATGCGAGCTGTCATTCTATAACGTGAGCAGTCCTGAAACAGAGGTGACATAAAAATTATCAAAGTGTCTATATTGTAAAGTATTTTTGGTCTTGCAAACCTTCAACCGGCAAAGTCAGAGACTATGGTAGCCGTGAGCAGGGAACCAGAAAAAGAGTCTAAAAGGGGCCACCTAACACTAGTCTACAATGAAGGATTTACAGACTGCGGGTCCAATTTACAGCTCCATTCCTAAGATAATTTCCTAGGCCAGCATCGCGGTTTCCCCTGAAAAGAAGAAACCTTATGTATAGGATGTGTGTGTAGTTGTTTAAATCTTAACTAATAAGACATAGTTGAATTTTTACATTTAAAAGACAGTTGGCCAAGAAATAATGAACTGATATGTACAAAAATAACTCAGTATCAAAATTATTTAGGTACAATGATTGTAGGAAAGATATCCTCTTTCAGTAAGATTGGTAGTAAAAGAACTTCCCCGTTCCTCAGTGGGTATTTCATTATAGTAAGGTTGCTTGACAAAGAAAAGAAAACCCTCCAAGATAAGATAGAGTCCTTACCTGCATCCATCCAAACAAGACAACAATTCAGTTAGCCTCGGATGTGTTTTACAGGTATCAATGGACCATATCAGTTGTTATCCATGTCCATCTTACAGAATTTAATTACTTTACACAAGCTAGGTCATTTATTAGAATTTGTATGTTTAGCAGTCTTTCCAAAATCAGTGGTACAAGCTACCTTCTAATCTAAGTGGTGAAGTCTACCAAGAATCCAAACATCAAGAGTTTTCTTTAGAAAATTCAAAAAAAATAGTGAGGTTTACTTGTTTAGCCATAGCTCGGTAGCTATGCTTAAGCCCATAGTAGTAACCATATATTTACTAATCAATAGAGTATCGAAAAACTCCATCTTTACCAAGTGGAACCTCATGTCACGAGCCATAGCTCGGTATTTATGCCAAGGTTGAGAGTACCAGCCATATACTTACCTTCAACCTCCCAAGATTTCTCCATAGCTCGGTAGCTATTCTTAAACTAACAGTAGCAACCATATACTTACCAATCAAAATAGAGTATCAAAAAAACCCCCGTTTTTTTTCACGTGGAACTTTATGTCATGAGCCAAAGGCTAGTATTTTACGCCAAAGCTGAGAGTAATCCCCATATACTTACCTTCAAACTTCAAGTTTCTTATTAAGTCCTTAGCATCCCATACAGTTCAGTAGTGTTCAGCCCTGTTTTAGTTAAGATACTTTCAAGTTTTTGCCGCTATGGGTGCTAGATGGGCTAAGATAACCCCAACACCTTCTCCTCATATGAAATCATGAGGGAAAGTATTGTGCAGAAGTCCAAGTGTTGCCATAGTTCATCAAAAAGAAAAACCAGACGTATCCGCGCAGGTGTCGGGCAGAAATTCATCACCATTTTTGATAAAAAACAAGTTTTCAAAAACCCAAGGTTCCATTCATATCCAGTGCGGTTATAAATCACCAGCCTTGGCTTTAGGCCAAAGCTAAAATGTATCAGCTATATACTTACCTTCATAATCCCAAGTGATTAGTCATCACACACAAAATTTTAGTGTCCGGCTAATGTTAGGCCTGCAAAATGACCTATGTCGGCTAAAATAGAGCCCAAAAAAACCTGTATCGGCTAAAACAAAGCCCTCTCTTTTAAAAAAAAAAAACCTTAGTTAGGTCGGCAATCGTCAAGACCTACAGTAGCTTGAGCGAAGCCAAGAGAACCCAAGAGATACATGATGCACAGTTTTTTTTCAAAAGACCAGTCGATAGTAAATCCCCGAATCTTTCTAATAAGTTCAATTAGGTGTGCTTTTTAGCAATCAAATGCCTTGCTACAATATCTAAGGGCCACAACGGATTTCTGTCAAAAAACCAATTTACACAGAGTACTGCCGAAACAAACAAGTAAAGTAGAACCCCTAAAAAAATGCATGCTATGAGAGCTAATGCAAGCAGTACCAACCAAATGTTTTTCTACTAGAAGCAACAAATAACCAAAGTACAAAGATTTTTTCTCAAACACAGGGGTGAGGTAAAAAAGGCCTAGAAGAAAACCTGAGTAGTTTGAGCAGTGAGCTCCATAGCTCTAACAGTGAAGCAAACGGTACACCACCTTTAGTCAGAATAATAAGAAAATACACACAGGCTAAGTGAGGGGCAAGGTGCACCCTCACCTTATTTATAGAGGTTGGACTGCATGTTCCTGAGCGTGATCGATGAGAGAGGCAAGCCGCCCTGCTTTGTAGTGTTATCAAGCGATGCATAGAAAGCCTTGCAAGGGGAGATCCATAGCCAGGGATGCGCAAGCCACCTACCACATGTAATGAGAGCCCGGCATTTCACTCACACTCATTTTTCCAGGAGAGACAATTGTTATGCCAGGGCATAGTCCCATAGCCCATAAGTGGCATGCTGTGAGTCAGTATCCCATTTGTTGTTTTAATGAGTGCTAAGGGGGGGGGGGGGGGGGTTTGGGGAAAAATTATATAGAAGGAGGAAAAAAGAACCTAAAGTATTTATAGTACCAAAGTGTGTGTGTGTGTGTGTGTGTGTGTGTGTGTGTGTGTGTGTGTGTGTGTGTGTGTGTGTGAGAGAGAGAGAGAGAGAGAGAGAGAGAGAGAGAGAGAGAGAGAGAGAGAGAGATCATATTAAAGAAATACTTAAATTAAGGCCTAGCACTCTAAACAAGGGATAGTGATACAATTTTTGGCATCTCATAACGAATTGTTGGCCTCAAAAAAGATATTTTACTATACATCAACAACCAAAATACTAAGATATTTGCCAAAACAAGTGAATCCAATAGTTGAGAGCTCCACCTTACAAAAAGTGATAGGTGTGGAGCTCTACTTTACAAAAAGTAGAGTTGTAGAGCTATATGTTTGCATGCTCGATACATATCTCAATAGTATTTGACATATAACAACTTTGGATTGTCATTATATGATGATATACATTTGCAATTGACGTTTCAAAAGAACTATGCACTTACAAAAGCTCAAATTCATATTGACCCATCTCCATTTCTTGACCCTCTCTAAGTTTCAACTTTTTGGTCCAAAGAGCCCAAGACACCAACACATCCAATGCCTATAACTCTTCACTTAATTTTTCAAAATCAAATGATTGTTTAGGAGTTGTCCGATGCACACCCCTTAGAAAGTCATCAAGTCGTTTGTACATCAAGTCTACGTTGTTCTCCCCCATTAGCTTCATAGCAATAGATTCTTTTGTTGATTTTGGTAAGTTACAAGCCTTAATCATCACAAAAAACAAGTGTGAATTGTCTACAAAAAAAACATCAAGTGTGAATTGTTTAGAACATAGTGTGTAAGTTGAAAAGAAACATAAGTATACATTAGCAAGTACTCCCACATGCTTATGTCAAGAAGTAAACTTTTGACTTTTAGGATTTTGAACCTGAAATAAAGATACAATAGACATCAACATTCTATTCAACTAAGTGCTACAACCTTCTAGAATCAAGAAATTTACTCGAGTGGAAGCATCCTCCTTAAATCTAGCTGGAACTTTTATGCTTCTCTTATAGTTTTTTCTTGTTCTATCTATGCCTTGCCAAAACATTCCAGTTGCTTCTACATATCTTGTGAAATAGGCATCACAACATATAGCTTAATACATCACAAACCTGTACTAGTACCACATTCTCACTTTGCACTTGATTATTAGAGATATCCCTAAGAACCTACAAAAAAATTCAATGTGTGAAGCACTTCATTACAATTATTCTATAGATAAATTGGAGCAATAAAAATATACCTTCTTTTTTGGAGGTACCATTTTCTTTGTATGGGTTTTGCCCTGTCAATACACATTGAATTGTTGAGTAGACAAAGGAACATTATGTCTCTAAATTTGAGTTGTCTATAGCCCTTACCATCAACTTGCTCATGCACACAACTTTTTTCCTCTTTTCTTGTGTGCTTATTATAGTGGTATCATTATGGTCCTACACAACATAGTAGAGTTAAGTGATATATTAAGATTGGAATCCCTGGGATTAAGCAAGTATACCTTTTTCATTATCTCATCTTCACTTTCCGTTTCGGTTTGTGATGGATGATTTGCGACCTATAAAAAATCCTTTATTATTACTAATGCATACTACTTATCACATGAAAAAAAGAAGACTGGATAGTATTAGCCTCACAAAGCCTTCAATCACTTCAATAGATGGGTCTTCAAAGGAGCCATCCAAGTTAAACATTTTCCATGTACACTGTAAGGAAAAGAGAAATTTAAACAAAATAAACCATTTTGTACCCTATGTATCATAGAATAATCTACCTTGTTATTTTCTTCCACGGTACTATCCAAGTTATTGCACAGTTTTGCATTTAAATGAGAGCTACTTGCTACAAGAATCTATTAAAGAAAAAGCCAAGTAAAAACCATATATATACCACAAATTACTAATCAACATGCAAGATAGAGGAGCCTTTTTAAATACCTCTTCAAGTTGCTTGTTTGTTGGCCGTGGATCCCCAAAACCAAGTGGTCCATTGGAGTTTTTCAACAAAAAATTGATTTATTCTCAATGGAAGGAATATCATTGATGCTTCAATAAATGTAAACATATACTTGATCAAGAATCTTTAAGCAAGAAATATTTTCTTTGTTAGAAGAAATGGATGCGTGAACATGTGAGGGTGAGCATTTGCAATATTTGTAACCTAAACAATCAAAGAAGCAGAATTTGAAGGGTTTACAAAAAGAGAAATACACAATCAACTCTTAACAAGAGTAGACATACCTCTTCTAGCTGTCTTGAATGCTCAAAGTCACAAGCAAGAGATAGCCTTTTTGATTGAGTGTATGTGATTGAACCAGGAGGAGTATTCTCATCCTTTTAGAATAGAACATTGACATGTGAGAAAACACCAAAGTTAATACGCAAAGGTATGTAATGAATTTACCTCTATTTGAGATTGAGACCACTTCTTTGTGTCTTCTATGGTTGAATTCACACTTGACTTTTGTCGAAAAGATAAGGGGCTCGTTTCTTTCCAAGGCTATAAGCATTGTAGCTAGCAAACATATTCAAAGACAAATAGTTGATCTTCACAAAGCAAAAGAGAAATATTACATGTCCTTCTTCATTGGTTGATCGAGGCTCAATCTTGCTAAGAAACACAAGCGGAACCTCTATTATTTGATTCTCAATTTGAAACATAAAAAGTGAGCTATCAAAAATCTTAAAAGTGAATGTAATTTAGATGTTTTACTAGAGAGGTACTTACAATATGGAATCTAGATCCTGGTAGAAGACTTCAAGGAATATAAAGACTCTTTGCATCATTGCTCAATGGTTCAATCTCCACCTTCCACCGCTCATAATCATGTTCACCATGTGACTTTGAGAAGACTATGCCTCTGCCAACTTCCTTTGTGTGTGAATCAAGGATGGGAATGAAGCAAAATTGTTGTGGTGTACCTTTGGGAAACAATCCGCATCTACATCTCACATTCTCTTCAGTTATACGATTGGATGCTGCCATGATTTTGACCTTTTCCTTGCCAATAGTAGGCACGTAGCAAACCTCTTGCATATGGTGTAGAGGGGCAGAGAAATTTTTTATACCTTCAAATAAATCATCTGCTTCAAGGTCAACCATCTCGGTGCCTACTTCTTCATGTTTTCTATCTTCATCAACACTCTCCAAGTGTGAGATATATTCCATTGGGATCTAGTGGATTTTACCAAGCCCTTCAAACAATGGCCCTGCTTTGAGTCTCATGTAAGGTCTATGTTGGTTTATTTTTAGAAAGATTTGTCTCTTTGTCATATAATCGGGATCCTTGGCTTCATTGCGGGTTCTAAAAGGAGATACTGTTCTTCACTTCCGATGAATGAACTTCTCCACTTGCTGTCTCATTTCCTTGTCCTTCTTGAAATTTGCTTGCATAAACTTGTCGATGGGAAACAAACCTAGCCCTTGTTTGGTCCACATGAGAATCCATTCCATGTTCCTATTGTATGTGCGATGCTCCCAAGCATGATTTATACAAATCAAACCTTTTTCCTTTGCACTCTTTGGGATTTGGACTTGAAAATGAGATTTTGATTTAGCTTGGCAATTGAGTTCATTGTTGGAAATATTTGCTTCATCTCTCCCAACGTATGTCAAGGACAAATGATCATGCTGCATGTGAGGTGGCACTTCTTGTGAAACTTGTTTTGTTAGAGTGGATGACAAAGTCTCTATCTCCGCCAATTTTCTTTGCACGCAACTATGCAAAGCAAGTCCATGTCCACTAACCTCTATTCCCAAGGCACCCCATGAAGCCACAGAGGTGTACAAGATACTTCTTTGTCGCTATTGTTCTTGCATATACTTTTGCTATAGAGATCCATTCCCATAAATTCATTAACAAACGCTGCTACTTTTTTAGCATTCCATAAGAAGATGCTTTTCAAAGGCTCATTCTCCATGTTGATGTGATTGCTATTAACCCTACAAAACAAAAGTACATCAAAAATTTCATACACATGCTATAAAAAGGTTTTAGTGCATTGAAGTGGGTTAAAGTTTTTATCACACACATCTGGTGCGAGGTGACAAATCGTGTCCTTATGAGCGCATAGGGTTGCATGGCTGCACTTCAACCCATGACCTGGGTCACAGAGGTCCTCAACCAACCAAGCTAGCTCCTTTGGTTAAAGTTAAGTACATATACAAGATTCTTTAAATATTGGTTAACAATTGCTAAATTAAGATCTTCTTCATGCTCTTTTCCCATTTGGACAATGGGCCCAATTTGTATCAGTTAAAATCACCCTCTAGATAACCATGGTATTTTGTTGAATGATGTCGGCTTATATTTGTGATTTCAATCATGTTTCAAATAATCCCTTGACTACAAACCATGCTTGATTTTGTACTTTTGTAAGCAATATGTAAAGATGATATTAAACAAGGGGGAGGGTCTTCTTTTACAAAACTCATGCTAAAGGGAGAATTTCTATCCCAATATTTGGGTAATGCTGGTTCTAATGGGTGAAGCTAAAAAATGGACCTTCACTTCACAATGAAAAAATACCTTATGAGTGGCAAACCACACGAAGAGGCCAAACTTCTTTGCAATTGTAGGAGCACGGTGGGTTGATGACAAAGTTGAAGCTTGGAGAAGATCGTCACAAGCTGCATATTTCGTCAAAGAAGTCAATGGGAAGAGGAAGGTGCAATGAAGAAGGTCAAGGGAAAGAGGAAGGTGCACAGAGGAGCTAGCTTCGCCAATATTGGAGAAGAAGATGATGGGAAGAGGAAGGTGCAATGGAAAAGGGGGCAAAGGAAGCTGCACAGAGGAGACGTAATTAGTTGGCGATGGCGTGAAGAAATGAGTGCATGAAATGAAGGTAATGGAAATGATGAAGAATAACTGATTATACATGGTACGGCATGCCTGTGGGAATGCCCAAGCTCTTTTAATTTAGGCCAATTTATAAATACACACTATATTGCTTGGAGCTTTTTAAAAAAGTTAAGCAACGATGGCGCCGTCGTTGCTTAAACTCAAAAGCAAAGAAGTCAAAAAGGCAAGAGAGAGGATCGCCGAACTTGCGATCTGATCAGGCAGGCCCATTGGAAGCAAGAGAGACGTATAGCAAGCTGTGGTGATATACGCAGCGGAAGCAACTGCTGCAGGGCGAGGGTCCAGCAACGCGCACGAAGTAAGTAGCTGTCTCGGGTATAATTTCATTGCGTAAGGGTTAATTAGTTGTTGTAGACGGGGGGTGTGAGAGAGAGGGAGAAAAATGAAATGAAATGAAGTGTTATATTAACGCCATCATCGACGTTTATATGTTGCAGCACGTGAGAGATCGAGAGGGAGAAAAATGAAATGAACTAAAATGTTATATTAACATTTTCAAAAGGCCATAGTGAGGCCAATTTGGAATCCTCACATAAATACCAAATAGCCTCTTTAGGGTTTTTATTGCTGAGCAGATGACAAATACTATTTATATACTTTAGGGTTTGTTTAGAGCAGATGACCGATGCTATGCCACATACTGGAGAGGAGCTTCGGTCTCATGTTTGGCCTCCTACCCTAGTCATTTGGGTTGATTCCTCTTATACAAAAAGGTGGAGATTCCTCCTACCTATGCCAGTGGAGGCCGATCACTTTCATGTCTTTGGTGTAAAAGATATTGGCTTCGATGATTAGTGTGCATTTGAGACCTTTCTTGCTAGACCTCATTCATGCTTCTTAGACAGGTTTCATGCAGGATAGATGCGTTATGGACAATATTTCACTTTCTATGAGGGAGTGGAGTAGTGGCTATCATTCTTCTCGACTTGGAGAAGACATGTCGAGTGGTTTGGGGGGTTTTGGGAGGGCACTATGCAGAGGATGGTTTTCCTATTACATGGGATTACAGGAGTTGTTGCTTCTATTATTTTTCTTCTAGTATTGTTACTATTAGAGGTTACATTGTGCGGCGGTTACATCTTTCTCATTCTGTCCAACAAGGATGCCTCCTGGCCCCTTATTTGTTTATGTTCTTTGCTGAGGAGTCTTGGTTCACACTTGGTCGGTCACTTGGATGATGGACTAGGTGGTCGGCATTCTAGTGGTCCACAGGGCTTGGCGGGATGCGTAATAGTGGTACCAAGGGTGGCGAGTGGACACCATGGCTAGCCTATCATTCCCACCTCAGTCTCGATATGTGTAGCTTTCTCTCGAAGATATTTCTTAGTAGTTATGGATGGGAGGTACTCTGTTGTATATATAGTCAGTTTTGTGTGATCTAGGGGGACTAGTCTCGGGTCCAGAGTCGAGTCATTGTGAGAGCACTTCCCCTGCAGTGTTTGAGCCTTGACACCCCCATTTTATCTTATGAGCACTTGGTGTGGGGTTGTGTGTGCTTCCAGCCAATCTGTAGTTGATGGATTGAGCGCAACTAGGCACATACTGAGTTTAGGGTCGATTTGTTTGTCCACTTTTAGTCATCTTCTTGCTATTTATCAACAACCCTAGCTAACACTACCATGTGAGTCCTTTTGCCCATCTCAGTAATGATGGCCAAATTGTCACATGTCTTCAAGATGCGAGCGTAGGTGATTGCATCAGGAGACATGCACTCACTTTGGCCTACATGTTGAGCAAGGTAGTGTGATAAATTGTGTTTTTTCTCGACAACACCGAATTAACAGTACCATGTGAGTTCTTTTGCCCATATTAGCAATGATTTCAAATTGCCAGGTGTATTTAGGATGTGAGAGTAGGTGATTGCATCTGGAGAGATGCGGTCCCTTTGCATCAGTTGAAAACAGTCCATAGCTTTTTTGTCTCGCTCCTATTCGGCATATCCCATCTCAATGATGGACAAAATTCCACATTCTAGAGAGATACGCTCGCTTCACATGAGCTAAAAATATTTTAGATCTTTTGGACCCTACCTCTACTTGGCATACCCTTGCCCATTGCAGCATCTTATATAGTGCCACATGCCTTCAAGGGGAACGCATAGGTAAATGCATCTAGAGTGATGCCCTCCATTCGCATTTGCTGAATACTTTCATATTCTTTTTTTAATTATGACTTTCTAATCAACGTGTTTAGGTTTTTACACTTGTCTTCTAATATTTGAATTTGCTTTTGACTTAAGGATCTAGGTTATTGTTAAGTATTCCTAGAGGTTCAATTTTTTTGCTCTTTAAATCATCATCATAAAAGACAAGTTGACAAAAAGTTGAATATTTTTTGTGTGGTAAGGTAATGGCGGCAAAACTGGAAACCACCACATGTGCTGTCTCCCTAATCCAGTCCCAACTTTCAAACCCAAAAGAGACTAGTCTTGATGTCTATGTTGAGAAGACCAAGACTAGGTACGTGGAGCTTGATGCAAAACTCTTGCAAACTTGGGTTGCTAAGCATGAGGTTCATTGAGATATTCCCTTGGGTAGCCTTGTGTTGATTGGTGGGTCATGAAGTAGTCCACAACACTAGAGGGAACATTGGGAATTAGAAAATAAGTTTAAGCAAGTAGGATATATGTCAAGTCTTGGAAACTTTCTTGTTTCTAAATTTTTGCCCAATGGGGAGAGGATACGTGTGTCAGAAGAGGAGGAGAAACAGTGGGATGCATCCTTTTGAAGTGATCTTAATCAAGAATTTGAGATGGAGTTATCCCTTTCTCAAAGTTGGATGCATCTTAAAGGTCAAAAATTGGTGGTACTCGATCGGAACCATAATCTCAAAGCTTGGATGTTACAAATCAACACTGGTAAGTCTTGTTTGTTTTCATAGATATTCATTGTACATCAATAAATATTGTAATACGAGTGTGAAAAAACTGTAGTTTGTCATGATGATCCTTCAAAGTACGTGCACGTTAAGTGCACCATGACATATTTCTCTCCCAGCGAAGAGTATTCAATGCTATGGACTCTAGACTGCCTGAAGAGGTAAAAGGTAACTCTTGCACTCATTATTTTTTCTCCTTTGTAAGAATCTCTTCTGATGTTCTTTTTTGCTTGACATTTCCATAGCTTGACACAAACTCATGTGAAGCGGTCACTTGCAAGTGATATTTTTCTCATTAGGAGGCTCGCTCTTGGAAATGAGCAAAGCTGGAAGAAATTATTTGACAAAGAGACTCTACAAGGAATTGAAGTAGAAATATAAGAGGACAAAAAGGTGCATCCTTGGATTTGGTGGAAAATTCCCCTTGGTTTTCTCATGAAGTTGATGTACTTAGTAGGTTACACATGCTTTGTACTCATCTGTCTCTTGTAAAGCATCTACTTAAATTTTGTTTCACATATAGGGAGAATTTAAGGAACAACTATCAAAAAAGCTCGCAGAATATAGCCTCTCTTGTGAAGATCAAGGCTATAATGAAAAATACAAGAGCTCCATTGATGAGATCGAGACTTATCTCAAGAAAAAATATAAACACAAATTGGTTTCACTGGCAAATCCGTCACTAGGAGAGTAGTGGTTTAGCAAGCTATATGGTCTAGATTGGGAGAGTGAACACAACGTCACACTTGATAAGCTTCTCACAATTATGCAAACCTCACTTATAGCACAAAGGTAATCTGGAAGTGCCTTTGGGATGGTATGTTGAAGTCGCTAATCTTTTTATGTGCTTTGTATTGCTTGCAAGAAGGTTTGGGTCCTAGATTGTATTCTAAGAAAAGACATTGGTAGGCTATGGGGTTTTGATGGAGGAGAAAAAGAATGGTGCAACTATATAACATACTACTCCTATTGGGAGTCAGTTGTGGAGTGAGCAATGGAACTTATAAAGGAGTTCAAGGAAGTGCCCTTTGATATTTGGAGCAACGCCATACGGGAATTCTTTGATTCTTGCCAAAAAGAGCACCTTCCTCATTGTTTTAGGGAGATATCTAAATTGACTCTTGGAATGAAAGTACAAAAGATGCCCTATTTGGAAGCTACAAGTCGAAGATTTGCATATAGGCAAGTATGCTTAGTTTCTTTGATACCTCATCGCATAGAAGATTCTTATGTGTAGATGCTTTGCAGATCTATTGAAATCTACAAAGATAACTGAGATTCCAACCACACTTCTCGATTGGAAGGATGTTGGTGCTCTCTATAAGTCATTGTAACCTCCATCATTGCTCGATGCTCGCAGGACCCTACCTGAAAGTGTGCAAGATATTCCATTGTTTCTTGAATATTCAAAGGGAAATTACTTAAATAGCGAAAAGGAAATATACACAAGTAAGAATCTTGACATTTTTTCTCTGTTGGTTTCTCTGAGAATGGAACCTTAATATCCTATCTCCTCTTTCTTTATGATAGGGATTTTTCTGCAAAAGAGTACAAAATTCACATCCACTAAGAAGAACTTGAAAGAGAATGCCATTAAGGATAATGGCATGAAGAGTCCACGTGCAAAGCTACCAGCTAAAGGTGGTAAGGGTCAATGTAGTTTGCTAAAGAGTCCATCCACACCAAAAAGCAAGAAGATACAAAGTCCTCAAGCTGCTGAAAGTCAAAACCGTACAAAGGGAAGGTCCAAGAGTTGTAAAAGAAAAGAAGGACAATTGGAGATCTTTTTTCTTCGGCGACAAGTCAAGGGCTTGAAGGGGAGGAAAAGCTTGTTGATGAATCTTTTGTGCCATTTCATATTTCTCTTTGTATGGATCTATGTGAGTCTACAGAGGACATGTATGGAGATGCGAATGATTCACCTGTATGCTTGATTTCAAAGTTTCTCAACCATAGAGAGAATCTTGATAAGCTATGCACGCTCATATGGGCAGACTTGCCTTTCGGATTGGCCCCTTTTGTAGGGAGTGACACAGTGCCTGAATGGAACGAATGGAAGATGACATATATCAGAGCATCAAATTTCATTGCCAAGAAGTTCTCAGCACAGGATGGATACTTTGTGACTACAAGCACTGTAGAGAAGACTTTGACTATTGTGTCTTCTGTCATGTGAGAGAGCAAGCTCCAGGCAATATATACTATGCTTTTGAAAATTGTCTTTACAATAAAAGACTCATTTTTGGTGACAATGAAGATGTAATAATGATTGCTTTCTTGTAGATGATTGAAGTTTTATCACTTTTTAGTTATTTCATAACTCTAAGCTTGTTGGTGTGTAGGTCTCTACTCTTGTCGTTACTTTTTTTGCTTGGCCTAGAAACACACGAACTTTACAAAAGAATGTTGCTTTGGATATTGTTCTAAAGGGATCTTTTGAGCTGCGTTCTGACACGTTTGTCGAGCTTCCTAGAGGCAAGCTTCACCTGGTTTCAAATGTAGATGGAAAACCATTAAGAGGCCCTGCCGAAAGGCATCAAAATTCTTTTGCGATTATTCTATTTGGAATTCGGTTTCAATTTTTTTTAGTCTTTTTGGAGTTATGCAAGTTCTTGGTGTCAATGTGTACTGAGAAGGAGGATGTTGTGTTAGATTGCTTTGCCGGTATGGGCAACATCGCACGAGTTTGTGAAGAAATGGATCGTCATTGTATTAGCGTAGACATACATACAGAGTGCTGTGAGCAAAGTCTTTGTCTTATTGGAGACCAACTCCAACTTGAAGAAGGAGAGAGTGAGTGAGTCATATTTTTGTTTCGATGTCCATTATACCGGAAAAATTGAAGTGTATTTTTCATTTTGATTTCCGGTCATATTTGTAATCAAATTTGTATTTTGGATATTCAATTTTCATCTCCTTATGGTGTATATCTTAACTTCTGGATGACTTATGTATGCCATACGTTTAATAGTCGTATAAAAATGTTTCTTGCCTTCTTCAATTAAGTCATTCTCTGTTTCTTTAATTTATTTTTATGTCTCAATTTGTATTGTTTGTTCATTTGATCATACAATTGACTTCTTTTTTCATTAATTAGTTAATAATGTTGTTATATGTAGGTTATAATGGAGGAACAAGCAGAACATCATGTGGGCTAATTCATGAGCTTTAAGGCTCTTTGATCCTCCACAAAGTGCAATTAGATCCTAACATGAGCAACATCCATCAATCTGAAGATAAATAACAAGTTGCTTCGGCCACCAACATAGGTCTCTACTTGTTATTGCACGTCCATCGTTGAGAAAGCTCCCTGTATGCATTGACATCTTGAAAAGCACCACTAGAAGTGCTTTAATTATAGGGCTATGATGCTACATCGGTGGCTCAGAAGCTCTAGCCATCATTTAGAAGGTCTGCACAGAGCTGGAAATGATGCTACTGAAACTTAAGTTGGGTTCAGACTAGTCATATGGCATCCACTCCATCACCCAACCCTGCCCCTAATCCCATGCAAGCTTCTCAACCCAAGGCAACAAGCCGTGGAAAATTGTCAAAGAGGAAAGAAGTCACCAACGAGGAGGCTGTGCTACAAAACCAAACCACAACAAAGAAGCCCAAAGCCTTGAAGAAGAAGAGCACCATCGACTTGGGAACGATGACAATGGCGACAACAAGAAAATCAAGTGGAAAGATTTGTGGGTGGACCAACTCATTCATATCCGGGGGGGCATGAATGAGGAGTTCAATAATTCGGGGAAGCAAGGGATTAATATATGGGCAAAGGTGGCTACTAAACTCGCTGCCACTTACCGTGACTTTGATAAAGATAGTGAAAGCTGCCACAAAGCAGTACTGCAACGATACCGTCAGGACAAAGCCCATAACTCAATTTTTGGTAATGATAGAACGCATATATGCAAATGGTTTGACATAGTGGATGAATATCCAAGAAAATGGCTCTCTATTGTGCATGGTTGTGTTCTTTATCCATTTATGAATTGCTAAAGGATCCCAGCTTTGACAACGATGAGTCCATATGAAAACTTGGTTGCATGTTTGTGAGTGCATGGCACGGTCAGTAATCCTAAAGATGATCGCCAACCGAAGGAGGGGTCATGAACGATGGCGAGCGTGGGCATACCCGCATCCACAAGGCTTTGTTTGATGCTATCTTCTAAGTGCTTATAATGCTAGCATGTTCAAGCGGCATCTAAGGGTTAGCAAAGAAACCTTCAATTACCTTTGGGGGAAGCCTGCACCCTTCATGAAGAAGAAATCCACGAACTTTCACAAGGCTGTGCCAATAGAAGATAGAGTAGCCATCGGTCTTAACAGACTTGCTACTGGAGATGGACTCTTGGACCTTGGTGACACTTATGGATGTGCCAAGAGTACATCTTGTGGAATTGTACTTGATTTTTGCAAGGCAATCGTGAAATCTGGTCTTAGGGATATGTACATCAGATGGCCTTCAAGCTCTTGACTTGCGACATTGGCATGCGAGTTTGAAGCTGCAAGAGGAATCTCCTTTTTGTTGTTGGTGTGATAGATGGTTTCCACATTCCCACCATTGCACCAAGGGACAACAATGTCGACTACTTCAATCGAAAAGGTTTCCACTCTATTTTGCTGCAACTAGCCGTATCTACTAATTGTTCAATATGGAATTTTGATGTTGGATGGGCTGGATCAGTGCATGACTCTTTGAATTTCACTAGAAGTGAGCGAGACAAAGATGTGCACAAGGGGAGCTAGGCAACTATTGTCTAGTTGGTGATTGCGCTTATCCGACACAGCCATATATGCTAGTGCCTTTCAAGAAGGACTGTCACGCCTCAAGTACTAGTTTTCATTCAATCAAGTACAAGGATGCTAGTTGACAGAGATTTTGGAATGTTGAAGGCAAGGTTTAGAATTTTGTTAAAAAGATGTGACATGAATCTACGCTATGTGCTAGATCTTGTAGAGCTTGTCTTGTGCTTCACAAACTTTGTATTTCCATGGAGAATATTTTGATATGGAGTGGGTGCGGGAGGCAGAAGCAGAACTGGTGGGTCATGGTGGGCATGTGGAAGAGGATCAAACAGCAGGTGCTACATCCATGATGGAGCTTACGGCAACATAGGAAGTCGGAATAGAGGAGGCTATGGAAGTCGGAATAGAGGAGGCTATGGAACATGCTCAAGGTAGCAATGAAGGAGGTTCCAATGACCTTGGAGTAGGCTGCAAGAGGCAAGACAATATTGCAAAGGCAATGTACAAAGAGCAAGCACGGATGAATGTCCAAGAAATTTTTGGAAATGAGGATTTAGAGGAAGTAGAGTCATCGTCATCTTCAAGTTAGAGCTTTTGTAACAAATGCAATCAATTTAATAATTTTTATGCTATGGTTTGTACTATGGTTTATTGATGCAAATGCTAAATGCTTCTTCCTTTAAATCTTTGTTTCACCACCGCCCAATGTTCACACAAGACGGCAGAAGAAATTCGAGCTACTTTTTCTTCCACCCTCTATGTGAACAAATGGGTGGCGGAAGTGTGCATTATGTAACTCTACCACTTAGAAAAGAAACTTTTGGAGCCTCCCTTCCACCTCCTCAATGTGAACCCAGCCTTAGGAATGTAGCGTCCATATAATGAAAACAAAGGTGGGATTCATGCCACCCAATCAACATTTCTTATCGGCACACAACTTATTTTTTATCTGCCATATTGATGCCCTTAAAATTTTTGCTCAAGATTTAAGCCTTCCGAGCTCTTCTTTGACCCCAATGGTTGCTAATCTTACCCTATAATTAGTCAAGTTGCTTGAGGAAGCAACAATGAAAGCTATGGCTATGTTTCCCTTGGCCCTCAGTGTCTTGGCTACATCCCAACTTGCACCCTCCATTGATGTTGCTAGCGTCGCTTCTCTCTGAATGCATTAATCATGACCCTCAGCTCACTCTTCTTCAAGATTTCAAAACCACATAGCACTATATTGAAGCCATCAATCATGACCCTCAGCTCTCTCTTTTTCAAGCTTTCAAAACCATGTAGCACTATATTATTGAAGCCTTGCCATCTCACGTAAGCGACATGGAAAAGGTGCCATCCAACAAAAGCATCCTTAAACTCTATCAACAACTTCCTCAATGACTTCACAACTTCTCCCTCCAAATTCTTCCCTATCATGACCATTTGTGGTTCGTCTTCAGTCCCTTAGTTCAGTTCCTGAAGTTCTTCTTCTGATATTCTAGCTAACTTTGGCATCTGCTCCTCAAACCTCTATTCTGCTGCCACAATGGCTTCAGCTCCTTCCATTTCCTTTTTTATTTCTTGCTCCATTAGTTGCTTCTTTTTCTAAACTGAAAATTCACCCTTACTTATCACTGTTCCTAGCAACACCTGATCTGATTCCCCTTCTGAGCTGATTGTCTGCAGTCCCAATATTGTCATCACATCAATATCAAATACATGTTCCACAGAAGGATTTTCTAACAAAACTCCTCTTCTTCCAAATCTTCCACTTCACCTGCCAAACTAATAGCTTGTGCCCACAATGGTCTCTGGGGGGTGCACTATGTAATCATGTTAATGTATAACATCAGTTCGAAAGGAGGGGTTTTAGAATGCAAAAATTTAGGCAATTTAACAAAGATACATTAAAATAAGGGGTTTTTATATTCAATTTTGGAAAAATTTCCTAAAATAAGGGATCATTTCATTCATTCAGACATGTTCAAAGAGGTTTTTTTTTAATACCCCGCAAACGTACGCCATATAGGGGGGTACTGGATGGTGAACTCCCCGAGAATGGTCTATTTGACTGTTGTAGCCTAACTTCCTTGATCATAGGCAATGTGATCTTCTTCTTACCCTGTTTAATTATCACCTCATTGGATCCCCTATTGTGTTTCAACTTTTCTCTTCTAAACCAAGGTCTACCTAGAAGCATAGGATATGAATTGTTGTCAAAATCCATCTTTAACACAACAAGATTAACCCTGAATTTTGATGATGCTATCACAATCTCCTGATCCTTCAATATACCCATTGGATGAAATCTTCTCTGGTCAACCATCTTGACCTGAAATGGAGCAGGTGACAACTTAGGAGCTCCCAGCTTGTAATACATAGATGCTGGTAAAATATTTACTCCTGATTCCCCATCAAGAAGAACTCCTGAAATATTGTTCTTGCAAACCCAACCTGAATAGTTGAGATCAACCTCATCTGGTGGAATTTTTTGAGCTCCAATGTAAGCTGCTTTCAACTCCTCATTAACCTGTGCTCAGTGTCCCACACTTTTTTGAAACAGGAGTTCTCTAAAATTGGGCATAATTTTCAACAACTATTCTAGTGGAATTTTCACATATGCCTGCATCAATTTCTCTAAGCTTTTGTTGATGGGATTCCTTTATACCACTGGAACTTCAGATTTTGAACTCCAACCACCTTCCTATTGCTTCTCAACTTCCTCCATAAGTGGAGGTAATTCCTGCAATTTATTAGTCACTGTCTTTCTGACTTCTTGCTAATCTTTCTATGGGATAAGACCTTTCTTCTTAGACCTTGTCATAGCCATAACAAGAACTGTGATCCCTTGGTCTTCCACGTCTTCAATAATAATGCAATTGGAACAATCACATTCAACACTTGACCCCCCCTTCAGAGACCAGCGCTTTACCTTTCTCCTAACATTTCTTCAGGTGTTGTCCTAAACTAATCACAGGTAACAAATCCATGTCAATGAAGACCACATTGCTATGAGTGAATGGTTTAGAGGAAGTTTCAGGTTTCCCTTTTAAGTTTTTTATTGGCCCCCCATATCTCACTATATACATGCCTCTTTCTTCTTTATGTTTACACCATAACTCACAATCAGGTCCCACCTTGTGTTCTTCCTTGGTGCAATAATTACATTTCATGAGGGTTGGATTATATGCAAGTGTTAGCAGTGGCTAACACATGCGACATCGATTATGCACCAAGCTAGGGATGTGCTATGGATGTGCACAATATTTCCTATTCACATTGTATAAGGTCTTGGGCTCATTGGGAGTTCTAAATTGTATATGCTAGAGGGCTCAACTTAATCCCATAGTAGGAAGGTTTGTGTTGCATGACTTTATAAGAAAGACTTGTATGCAAAGAGGCTTCATTCTTGAGGATTCATTCTTGATGAGTATCCACTCTTGAGAGCTCACTCTTGGGTGTTCACTTCATGGATGGCCTAGCTTTAGCTTAATGCCGATGCTTAGAAGGCTAGTACTAATCCTTTCTAATTAGAGAAGCATTTCTTAATCTAGTCTTTACTTTTTTCATTAGTCTTAATTCTTTTATATTCCATTATGTCATGAAGTAGTTTCACCTTTTGATTATTCTAGATTGAGTGTGTGTGATGACTTCTTGCTTATTAACCATTCCTATCCTTCTATAAGCACTGAATTTGTGATATTTAACATCTCTAATTAGGTTGATTAAATAGGTTCTTAATCTTGTGATTAGAGTATGTGACCTATTGTTTGCTCGTGTGTGGATGGGTTTAATGAAACTCAAGCACCAAACATCTTGTGTGTGTAGCTTTTGATTAAGTACTTTGATTGGCATGTGGTGATTGGAGAGGCCAACACCAATGCAATTAGTGTGTGATTGTCAAGAGTGTGATTTGAGATTTTAGTCTATGGCAAGTTAGACTTTGGTGGGATTAATGTGTGTAGGTGATGCTTGATTGAAGATTATGATGTGATTAGAGTTAGTGATTCATGGCTAATGTCTATTGCATTGGAAGAGAATTCTCTTGAATCCTCTCATTCGATACATCCAATGGTGCTCATGCTTCTATGTCCTAGCTGGGTTTCTGATCCTAGGATTGATAATTTTTTTGTTCTTGGGTTGATTAGGTGATGCTACAATTGCCCCCAGTATTTGGCGCCACTGCCAGGGATCGATAACCTAAGCTAGTAAGTATAGGATGTTTAGAATAGAGTAACTTCACTACTAATTTGATCGGTTTTTGAGTGTGTGTAACTCAATTTTAGTTTGATTTGATTTTTTGTGCAAGTAATTGAAGCTAATTTTTGAGTTACGAATACCCCAAACCCCCAATTCCACCCCCAGTTTCACTAACTTAACCATTACTAGTTTTGCTTCATTTCCATGCTAATTCTACTAATTCCATGCTACTTTTTACTAATTTTTGACTAACTTTGCTAACCTAACCCCGCTAACATTTGATGTGTACTATATGTTAAATTCCCTTATAAGAGGTGGAATCAACACTTTTATCAAGTTTCTTTGTGCTATTCCATGCCTAATTTGATTTGAGTGTTTGATTTTTGGCGTACAATGGTCAATTTTTGGGCCAAAATTGGAAGAGCCACACATGTGTGATCATGATGGAATTGTCGCATGGAGTAAGGATTAGCTTGGATGCAACCGATTGTAAGTGCATTGGCCTACTCCATTCAATTTTTGGGTGATTAATTTGATTCCAATGTATTGCTAATTTACTGCTAAAATTAGGTGTGTAAATCAATTGACATACTTTGAGAGCTTAATTTGATTGTTTTGGAATGAAATTGATGGTCAATTTTGACTTATGAATGATGTGTGTGCAAGATTAAGCTTGATTTGCAACAAGAATTTATGTGTGTGCATAAAAATTATTGTGTGTATAATGCACCAAAGAGGGGAAAAACTGCCATAAAATTCAAGTGTGTGTGCACCTAATCTTGAGTGTGTGCACACATAGAAATTGAACAAACTGATGATATATGAATGTGCAATCATATAATTGATGCAAATGTTAGGCAATTCCAATCATTGTATATGCCTAATTGCCAAAAAAATTTGGGCAAAGATTGAGTGTGTGTGTGTGTGTGTGTGTGTCCAATTGAAGACGAATTGATTTAATGATTGATGGTCAATTGGGACACCAAAGTGCTTTTTTATTGTGAAATTATGCATCAAATGTGTGTGCAAGCATTAGGGATAAGCCTAAATTGCATTAAAAATTGAGCTAAATTTGGATTTTTTAGCTTAATTTGGTGTTGATTAGGAAAAATTAAGATTGATTTTGAGAAATTGACCATGTATGCATTTGCAAATTCTTGATCAAGCTTGCAATTTGAGCATAGCAATGTGGCATTGATGGATTTTGCATATAATTTTGGTCAAATTTGGGTGTGTGTGCCTACTCAATGGCATTGGATATCTCAAATTAGGGATGAATAATTGGTAGCAATTACCAATTATGATGATTAAAAGACCCAAAAATTTGGAGTGTATGTGATTGATTGATTTGAGATGAATGCCCCAATTGGTACTCACTTGTGGATGATTTTAAGTGCACTACCATTACAATGGATGCTACATTAATTGATGTGGTAAAAAGCATTGAATTGTGCCTTTATAAATGAAAAAACCCGCAATTAATATTGCGATGATTGCTAGTTGGGTTTGCATCAGATAAGGGAAATTCAATTACTCATTTTTTGTGCAAGCAATAACCAATTGATGGATTGAAAGCCAAAACTTGTGTTCGAATTCTTCCAACTCGAAGTGTGTGTCAAATGATCTCCAATTGGAAGCAATAGGACTAGAGAATGGAGTAGTATTGTGAATAAATTAATGAGAATTTTTTAAAAAAATTAATGAAGGTATTGGCTTGAATTCTCATTAGGTTGTTCAATACATGATATGTGTGCATACATAACTTGTGCTTACATATATGTGTGCAAATGTGCAAACAACCCTAAAAATGAAACAAAAAGAATGGGAGATTGAATTGTTGTGCATATGCATTTAATTTAGGTTTTTGAGGTTAAGACACTGATATTTATTATGGCCAATACACATTTTGTGATGCAAATACGTATTGGAGATGTTGGGAAGTTGTGGATATGAATTGAAGATTTGAAACCAAAGTGAGCATGCATTGCTAATACACATCTAAGTTGATCTTGTGTATAGCCTAATTACTTCGTTGAAAATGCCAACTAAGGAATTGGGTTTGTCAATTTTCTACTCTAGATACAAAATTTGAGAGCTCCAAAAACCTCTTTTGTCATGCCATTGTTGAGCCGCTAACCTCGCCATTAAAACTTGATGAATTTCAAAACATATGAATCCTCCCTTGCTTTTTGGACACTATCCACGTGAGAACCTCCTCTTGAGGTATTTTTCCAAAAATAAAAAATCAAAAAATCAAAATGCTAAATTTTTTATGTCTCTCACACACACACAAGATAACACCGAGTCATGGCTTTGACTATGGACCCACTGATTCCCATAATTTGCGATGCCGCTGCCCGCATTTTTTGCTACGTGATCATTCACCCATCTTCACCACACACAGAGTAATCATGCTCGCTTGTGCCATTTTTGGCGTTTCTCAGACCCACCATATTTGAAGCAATCTCCTCGTGCTTGATATGAGAATGTTGAAACTCATTTGGTTAACAAGGCTTTCATAACAGTCCAGCTTGAAACACTTTGTATGTCAAGCGTGAGGGGGATGCATTTCTCATCATCGTTTTGTACATAGATGATTTGTTGATTACTGGTTAGAATGAGACACACATTTCTGAATTCAAGGCTGATTTGAATGCTACTTTCAAGATGAAAGACTAGGAGATTTTGCATCATTACTTGGGCATACAATTTAAGCAGTGTGATGGAGGTATTGCATTATGTCAAACAACTATATAGAGCATTACTATGTAAGTTTGGCCTTGAGGACTGCAAACCTACTACTACTCCATTGGAAATAGATTTACAATTAAGTCTTCATGATGCCGATGATCTTGCCAATGTCACTCTTTATCAGCTATTGGATTCCTTATTTATGTAAGCAATATGCAACCAAATATCCAATTTTTAGTTTCATAGGTCAGTAGATTTATGCATAGCCCAGTGTCTAAGAATTCGCAAATTGTTAAGAGAATCTTTCACTACTTGAGTGGAACTTTACGTCTTGGGTTGTTTTATCCCAAAGGGGGATCATTATTGCGAGAATTGCATGCCTTTTAGGACTCAGATTGGAGTGGTTGTTATGACAAGTGTCCACAAGTGGTTTTTGTTTCATGCTCGTGGCAGCTCATGCACATCCCTACTATGGCCACTTTCAATTATGAAGATGAGTACATGGTAGTCTTCACAACTACAATTGAGTGTGTATGGATCATACGCCTTATGGATGATTTGTGTGTTAGATAGGACACTTCCAACATCATTTACACCGACAATCAAAGCGCATTGGTAGTTATGAGGAACCCATTTTTTCATGCTTGCACAAAGCACATTGAGATGCATTATCAGTATGTCAGAGAGAGACTCTTAGTAGGAGATATTAACTTGGCTTATGTGCCGACACATGACAACCTTGTAGATTTTTTCACGAAGGCATTGACTCATGAGAAGTTTGAAGATTTCCACAAAGTTTTGGTCTTGCTTCCCTTTGTGGATTGACCATGTCCTCAGAGCATGGCACTTCGCGATACACTATGTGACATCTCTCGTTCACCGCGTCACTCCTAGGGACAATTTGTTACCATATATGTGGTAGTGATGTGTGTGAGCACACTTAGAACCGCCAGGGCATTTATTCCCTTACTAGGAGGTTTTTTTCCTCGTACATTGTATATATGCCCATCATTCTAGGGCTAGCTTATCTTTCTATTGTACACTAAGCAATGCACTCTTCATTGTTTGCCTTGAGCTTCTTCATCTTCTCCAAGATGTGTGTACATCCCCGCAACCCTAATTCCAATTCATTTCATAGGATACAAGTCAAACATTTCTTACTCCATTGATGATCCACATGGATGTCCGATAGAGAAAACATAGTTCTCCATAGATATAAAGGGGGGGGGGGGGGGGGGGGGGGGGCGGGGCGGGGCGGGGCGGGGAGCCTGCAATGTCGAATCATTATAGAAAGTGTATGGTTGTAACTGAAAATAGCATGGCATGATTTTTTTTTAATGAATTTAAATTTCTTTATACTCTCTTTGAATCCCTTCTAACAAGCATTGCTAGCTATCATTGTTTGAGAAATGCTATTTTGGTACTCGTTAACATGATTCCAGCCATATTGAGTTTAGTATCTAGTAGTTATATTCTATTTCATGGAAGATTTCATTTATGTATGCTCAATGATGAGCCTTTCATTTGACATTATTTTGCAAACACAAATACTCTTACTCTTGAGGCTTTTTACTAGTCTTGTCATTGATATATAGTTTTGTCTCTTGTTAAGTTGTGCCCCAAATATAGTGATGTACTTTTGGGTTTGGTTATTGGTTCTCATATGGAAGATTCATGACATATAATGTACATTTTAGTTTGTAAATGTGAGAATGTCTCAAGCCAATTGAATCATGAAAGTGAGCAATTTGACATACGACATGTGTTGATAGTTGAAGATTCAACGTTCAAGGTTGGAAATTGGTTCTAACTTCTAAAATGTTCTTTGCCAGAGGTTTGTTTTGTATGGTTTAATCTACCTAATTTTTGGGTAGTATTTATTGTAGATGTATCCTTGGTAGGTTGGTTTTCAAGTCTTTGAGTGATAATGTGAGAGAGGATATGTTGTCTGAATAAGTATGGGTGGATAGATATGTCATAGACCTCTACATGTCTTTTGAAAATGTCCTACTATTTTTTTATATTTATGGTTTTTTAACAATGATACATATTTTAACATACCTTAACTTACCCAAACTGCTCAGTACAACATATTGTACATGGATATTCTTTGCTCGCAAATACTTTGTCTTGGGTAAAGGAGCGGCAAAAAGTGGTTAAGATGAAGATTGTGCGTCCTCTCACCTTACTGTGTTGAGGACTGACCAATGGAAAAGGATGGTCACATCTATTTCCCTTCCAAGGCCACCAAGTTACTACTTCTTTCTGCAAGAAGCATCGAGCATTGGCCATCTTCAAGAGGCATAGCATGCTGGATATGGTGCACCCTTCCAAAATCAAATTTGCATGTATGTACTTGGTGTTGCAAAGGTTGTTTAGATTGAGGGGTCTAGTCTTGCACAACAATTGTGGATCCAAAGTGGGGGGGGGGATGTACCATGCACAAAAAAAGGCCAAAACATACGTATGTAGGTGGCTTTTGGATGAGACATTTTAGGTAGAGGTGCAAAGTTCCATTGTGGATTTCCAACCAATTTAAGTGCTACTACGAGTAAATAACATAGAGGGCACCATTCACGGCTTGGTCCACCGTCTCTTCATGGAGATGAAGAGTCATATTGTTGCATATACGACTTTGTTATTTGTTTGTTGACTCGTTTATGCTTCCAACTTGCTGGCTTTTTTATAAATTATGTTCATGGTCACTTGGGACTTACAAATGTATGATTGTAGCCAATCTTAGATACTCGATCTACTCAAGACTTATGTTACCGAAGTAGATCAACGTTCACAATGGAAAAAATACTTACCTCTTGTAGAGTATGCGAAGAACAATACTGTACATACTTCTACGGGAAAAGCACCTTTCGAAATCATTGAGGGAGGACCTAAAAGTCCCTTGCTACTGAAAGAAAGTACATGGGAAGATCCTCGCTCCCAATGAGTATAGCCGTGACCTACAAGAATCTTTTTAAAAGATTAAGGAGGCTATATCCATCTCTCAAAAAAGGCAAAAAGGCTAACAAGTACATAAGGGCCTTAACGTTCAAAGAAAATGATTGGGTCTTACTTAAGTTTCTCAAGGCTCAAATTGAGGCAAACGATGGGGGCAAAAATCCTATGGGCCATCAAAAGTATTATGCTAAGCTAGCAAAAAGATACTATGGTTCTTTCCAAATCTTGAAGCCCATCAATAAGATGGCTTATCAACTCTTGTCCAACCATTGGCTCATACACAATGCTTTTCATGTGAGCCTGCTTAAGCCTTAAAAAGGAGATCCACCAAGTGAACCAATTATCGAAGACCCTCCTGAAATTGAAGACCAAGAAGAGGTGTTACAACCCGAAGCTATCCTTCGGCATGAAGACAAGGTACTACAACATGGTAAGATTATCCGACGATATCTTGTTCAGTTCAAAAATTATCCTTTTGAAGATGCTAGATGGATGCAAGGAATAAAACTTAAGGATAGTATGAACCTTGTCAATGCTTACAATGCTACTTTAGAGTAAGCAAATGTACAAATTTCTTTTGAATGATCAATGTTTTTGTCTTATAAGACTAATTCTCTCTTTTTATTGTACACAAATTTAAGTAGTATGCATACTTAGAATCATGTTTGTGATGACGACGTCTCTCAAACACCAAGTAGAACTTGTCACACTACTTGGGAGAATGAAATGGACCAAAGAGTAGACATGCTTGCGGCAGCTATGTCTCTCAAGCACCAAATGGATTAGTTACCCATCTTGGAAAGATGTCGTAGGGTAAAAAGGGATCCTCTACCGGCTAAGCAAGATTGACTAATGGCTAAGGCTTTATCTCTTCTACCTCATAGTCCAGGACGACTATGATTTTAAGAGAGAGGTAATGTCATAAAATCTAATATCTAACCAACCCAAATGATTTTCTCATATTGAACTGATCATTTAATGTGAGAGAATAAACGGGAACAAGGGTTAGAATATAGACATGTGCTTACAGACAGATCTATCTCACCATAGGACCAATGGACCAATGGTAAAGGGGTCCAAATAAGAGATGGTCTGTCAAAGAGCAAGGCTACCCAATGGAGCTTAAAAGGCCTTAGGGTTAGCTTCATTGAAGAGCTCCAAAGGTTAGTGTTAAAAGTCCTTTGACCTTAGGTAAGCTAGAGTTGTGCTTGAGGTGGGAACCCGGCCCACGCTTGAGGTGTTTGTCGTGCTTGCTGACTAAGGTGCTTGAGGTGCTTGTCGTGCTTGATGACTAAGGTTCTTGAGGTGCTTGTTGTGCTTGTTGTGCTTGCTGACTAAGGTGCTTGAGGTGCTTGTCATGCTTGCCGACTAGGGAGCTTGAGATGATTGTGGGAACATTACCCAAGCTTGAGATGCTTTGTCATGCTTGCCGGCTAAGGTGTTTGACAAAGTCAACACCTATCCCTACAAGGAGGAGGCAAGCCCTACAAGAGGGTGCTAGAGAGAGAACACACGCACCATCACACAAGGCAAGGTACAATAAAGCATATAGGACACTTGTCAAGTTCCTCCTCATTGCCCTCATGGTGTGCCTAAAGACTACTGGTAGCCTCCCAAGGGGTCCAATGATAATTTAGCAGATTTAATTAATTGTTTTTATATTTATCAAGTCCTCTCTCTCAAAGGGGAAAGGGGGACACTTGTCCCAAGACTACCCTTGTTGCTGTAATGCATACTACATGTGATTCGCCAGTCTTGCAGCGGTCCAATGAGCTGCAAGCTTGAGCTACAATGGGGAGTCGACAAAAGCAAGAAGTGGGCTAGCTTGGGGGGTTGTACTCTCCTACACACACTCGCACACACTCTCATTGTGTGAAGTGCAAAGAGCTCCATCTCCTCCAACAAGCTAGTAGAGAAGTTGAGAGCCTACACCAACACTCTTGGCTATGGAATGCAAATCCAACCAAGAGCCATGCTTCAATACTTAAGTTTGTCATCTTCTCCATCTTCATTACTATGCTTTTATGTATGCTAGCAAGAAGAGTGATGATAAGTGAGGAACTACTTCTTTCTCCTATGAAATGTTTCTTCTTCCTCTTTCTTACCCTCATTTCCCACTAGCTCTCTCCACCTTCGAAGGTGTTTGAGGCCTTGGGCGTGAGGCTTGGAATAGTTAATGCTTTCTACAAAGTTTATGTTATGCTCGTGATGCATGAATCTTTCCATCTTCATTGCATTGCCTATGTCACAAGGAACACAAAGATTCTATTGTACCAAGTCTCTCTTAATGGGAGAATCTATAATACAAATGCCTATTGAAGGGGAGACCGGCTCCACATAAATCCGGTCCTCAAATGTTGTCATGTTATCTAAACTCTCTCTCTTGCAAAAGTATTGTTCATGCCAAGTTAACTAAATACTATGTTTATGTTGCTACCATCAATTAAGTTCACCCTCTATGCTCGCAAAGTATTATCACAAAAGTGCTTTCTTTAACTTCTAATTCCAATACTCTCAAAGTTCATAGGCCATTTCCATTACATGCATTCTTGAGCAAGGTAATTACGTTAGGATGATGTAGTAGGAGCAATGATTACAACACCAGAGTATGATGAAAAGGAAAATGTCTTGATGGATGGAAACATGGTCTCTTTAGTAGAGCCAGCATCCTTATTTAATGATGGCTATTGAGTCTAACATCTAGCAATTATATTCTACTTCATGGAAGATTTCATTTATGTATGCTCAATGATGTGTCTTTCATTTTCCATTGTTGCAAACACCAATACTCTACTCGTGAGGCTTTTTGTTGGTCTTGTCATTGATGTATTGTTTTGTCTCTTGTGAGTTGTGTGATAGATGTAGTGATGCAGTTTCAAGTTTGGTTATTGGTTCCCATGTGGAAGGTTCCTACTTTATAAATGTGAAAATATGCCAAGCCAACTGAATCTTGAAATTGTGCACCCTAATGTGGGACATGTGTTAATTAAAAATTCAAGGTTCAAGGTTAGAACTTGGTTTTAACTTCTAAAATGTTCTTTGGCAAAGGTTTATTTTGTATGGTTTAATCTACTTAATTTTTAGGTATTGTTTATTGTAGGTGTATCCCTAGTAGACAGGTTTCTAAGTCTCCAAGAGATAATGTGAGAATGAGTATGGTGGATAGATGTCTCGTAGATCTCTACATGTCTTTTGAAAATGTCCTCTGCTAAAACGGTACGTATTTTTACATACCTTAGACCCATATCAATCAATACAATGTATTGTACTTCCATGTACTTACATATCCATACGGTATACTATGTTTGGTTCCACCTCTCTCTTTGTTTCTTTCCTTGAGGAAATTGTTGCTCCTAAGGCATTTCTATTGTAGGAAGGGGTTGCACGAAAAGTGTATTGTGGGAAGGGGTTATGCTAAATACGGCTACCTGTGTGTGTGTTTGTGTGGATGTGTGCACACTAGGTTATCCAGTAAAGCATGATCGTGTGGAAATTCTTCATGATCCTCTCAAGCACAGAGGCATGGGGTAGCTCAGGTTCCAAGTGTAGCACAAATTCGGGGTAGAGATTGTTGAACCCCTTGTTAGTGGCTTTGACTAAGGCCCTTAGTGTGCAATTTCTAACCACGTAGTCTCCAAAATGAAAAAGGGGCCACAATACCATTAGTCAATGCAGATGATGAAGTTAGAATTAAGATCTCTAGGGTAAAGGAGCGTATTAGAGACACCAAGCTGAAATATACTAGTTTTGGGGGGATTTTGCATATCCAATCTTTGCACGATCTAGAAAGCATATTGGACTCCTCATGAAAAGATGCATTAAATGATACCAAGGCTGATATTTTTCAGATATTATCTTAGTGGTCTAGTGGAGAATTCAATTTTTTGAGGCTTCTTAAAGGAGTAGAGATACTCAAGCCCCAATAATGGTACACTTCTCAACGAATGAGTAGAGGACACATAAGCAAGATTACAAGCATAGTGCATGATTTTGATACATTTCCTAATGTGCCTCAAAAAAACTAAATTCACTATTCACATAGTGCATCGAAACCTCATTGAGAAGAAAAGGCTAAAGGAAAGGTAAAGAAGAAAAACACAAAGGTATCGATGCACGCTTGACCACCTCTTTATAAGGCATGAAAAGTCTTTTGACTTTCCATTTCCATGGGGCTTTTCATTTCCTAAACTCACCTTTCACTTATACATTTTAGATGTCTTAAAAGCATTTTTTTTTGTTCCGAGATTGGGAAGCCCTACTGGCACACTTCTCAACAAATGAGAAGAGGACACATAAGCAAGATTACAAGCATAGTGCATAATTTTCTCTAAATAGGGGGCTGTAT
Organism: Adiantum capillus-veneris; assembly: GCF_014529385.1. NCBI lineage: Eukaryota > Viridiplantae > Streptophyta > Polypodiopsida > Polypodiales > Pteridaceae > Adiantum > Adiantum capillus-veneris. The sequence goes on along the minus strand of NC_140931.1, from coordinate 166,877,422 downwards.
CAGTTGCCCTACTGGGGCATGTCTCAAAGTGGCTTCTCTACCCCCTCCATGGCTTTAACGTGCATTTTTAACAGCCAATGATTTGATCAAGGACTTAAGGACCGATGAAGAATATCAACAACTGGATTAGTAATGTTGTCACAAAAAGCATGTTGGGCTAACCAAGTAATCGATGGTCAAGGCAAGGATGCTTCTGTTGCCGCCACTTTACTGGAAAGGCACTCTCAGGACATAGAAATCGTCTATGAAGGAATATTGTGTTTGCGAAATTAGTATAAAAAAGCAGAAGCCAAATTCTATTGCTTCAACTGGGTTATTAGAACAAAGATCTTCAACTTCTCTGATTTTAAGATAACAGTTCATAGAAACTTTCTTTTCAATAGAAGCCAAACATTTGTGGGTCTTCTGTCAAAACATGGAAGTTGACATTCATCATTGATCTACACGTCAGTTCTTCATTAAGTCTTTCCGATTCTGCTAATCTTCGGTGTTTCATGAGCTTTTACAGAAATAGCATCTGATTATCAAGCAGGCAGTAGTCCAAACCAACAGTTGGGACATCTGATTCAACACTAATCGATGGAGTCCAGCATCATCTCAAAAAGCACTCCAAATCACGTCTAATGGCCTGATAGAAGAGATAATGTTAGAAAACAGCTGTGGTTTCTCTCTCTCTCTCTCTCTCTCTCTTTTTGAGGTCTCTTGGGATAGTTTCCTACGACGTTAAAATCCTCTTCTTCTCGTGTGTGTGTGTGTGTCTGGGGGGCGTGTAAGTGTGTTAATAAAAAGAAGAAAAATGGTATATCTTTCTATCACCCAAGTGTGGTAGATTGGTTATGCCATTTCCTTCTTGAAAAACAAGTCTTGAGTTCAACTCTCGTCAGATAGATCTTTGAGGTCCCTTGGGATAGTTTCCTACGACGTTAAAATCCTCTTCTTCTTCTTCTTCTTCTTCTTCTCCTTCTCTCTCTCTCTCTCTCTCTCTCTCTCTCTCTCTCTCTCATAGGTCATTTTGGCCTTTTGAAGACGTTAATATATCATTTCATTTCATTTCTCTCTCTCTCTCTCTCTCTCTCTCTCTCTCTCTCTCTCCCCCCCCCCCCCCCCCCCGCAGCTGCCCCTACGCTCCCACTTCCACTCGCCCCGCACCCGCAGGGGAATCTCTCCCTCTCCTGCCTCGCCCCGCTGCCCCTGCGCTCCCGCTCCCTCTCTCTCTCTCTCTCTCTCTCTCTCTCTCTCTCTCTCTCTCTCTCTCTCTCTCTCCCCCCTACCCCGCGTGCTACCCCCCCGCTCCCTCTCTCTATCGCCTATCACGCTGCCCCCCCCGCTCCCCCTCTCTATCGCGCCTTTTAATTTTTTAACCTACTAACTTAACTTTATATTTTTTTCTTTTTAACTCTATCGTGCTGCTTCTCTCTCTCTCTCTCTCTCTCTCTCTCTCTCTCTCTCTCTCTCTCTCTCTCTTCCCTACCCCGCGCGCTGTCCCACCCGCCCCCCCCCCTCTCTCTCTCTCTCTCTCTCTCTCTCTCTCTCTCTCTCTCTCTCTCTCTCTCGTCCATACTCTATCGCTGCCCCTCCCTTGCCATACCTCCTCGCGTTCCCCCACTCGCCCAGCTACCACGCCCGCTGCTAGTGTGGATGCACACATGCGCTTAGTGGCTCTTTTTCAGACAGCGATCAAGCATGAGGAAGCTGAACGATAAAGCCGACCCCCTAGAGGATGCCATTCAAAAGTGCAAAGAGGAAATGACGGAGACCATTACCAAGATGAACCGCAATCTCTTGGGCACAATAAACATGCTTGAAGGACGCGTGCTGATCCAAGAGAGCAAGATAAATACGCTGGAAGACCGAGTGACGACTCAAGATGAAGAGATTGCGTCACTCAAGAAAGATCTCGCCGAAGCACGATCAAGAAACACATGGGAAGAGGGCAAATTGCAACCCTCAGTAATCGAAGAAATCAACACGATCAAGGAGCAAGTACGGGCCATCAAAGAGGGAGAAGAGCAACACAAAGAAATGACGACTTCCTGGGTGGATGTTCTTACCAAAACTCAACAAAAGGCGGATGAAGCCGAGAAATGGATCAAGGTGGCCAAGAAAGGAAAAGGCAAGGAGATAACTCCCACGTCCACACCCACTATCATTAATCAGACACTAGAGGAGGAGCAAAGAAGACGCGTGCGCGCTTTACATGTGAGAATTTGCGGTCTTAAAGACAAAGGCAATGTGGATGAAGAGGTAAAAGAACTCATAGCCTTGATGGGGGTTCATGAGCCGACGCACACAAGAGCATGGAGAGTGGGCAACATAAAGAAAAATGGAAGCAGTGGGGAAACCTCAAAAGAAAGAGCACTAATCCTCCGTTTTCCCTCCATGGAAGCGAAGAAGTCCTTCTTGAAGAAAAGACCAACTCTTAAAGAGACTGGCATCTTTCTCGGGGATGATCTCACCCTCTCGCAGATCGCTCATATGCAGGAAGTAATGCAGGAGATTAGAGCGGCAAGGGGAAAAGGCAAGATTGCCTTTTACCGAGATGGAAGAGTGGTAATACTAGAGCGACGCTCCACATGACGGTGCGAGACTTATGGGACCACACTCAGAGTGGCTGCCTGGAACTGTAACCGATCTATGCGTCTTGATGTGGGTGCTTTTGAGGATAGCTTTACTGGAAGAGACATCATCTTTTACTCTAAGACACACCAGGCCCCTAGGCAATCCATGCCTCACATCAGTGGATACAGGTGGGAGACATCTTACAGGCAGGAGACACGCTCAGAGCACAGAGGACGGGGCTCGGGGGGAGTGGCAGTGTTATTTAAATTTTAGAGAGGATCTGCAGCCATTGATACATATAGCCCGCAGGGATGAGCACGCTAGGTACATGTGGGTGAGATTTAAAGCAGAGATAGGCAGATATCTCTACCTTGCTATTTGCTACTTTCCCCCAAGTACATCAGTTTATGCATCACCCAGACGACAGTCCCCTTTCTCTATTTTGGATGATGACATATGGGAGTTCTCTAGAGATGGTGACATTATCATCCTAGGGGACTTCAATGCTAGGACTGCCCATCACCAGACAGTGTTTTATGATACTTCAGAGGAGATGCTAAGAGAGCTAGATGTTGTAGAGACGGGCCTGTCCAGACTATCACACGATGTGGAATATACTGAGTATGGGCGACACCTGATAGACATGGGCACCGCACATGGATTGGCCATCTTGAATGTCCTACAGAGATTTCCTGTTGCGGGAGGTTTTACATGCTTCCCACACAGACATGGAGCCAGCACAGTGGACTATGTCATGGCACAACCGAATCTCATCTCTAGTATCCAGGATCTCACAGTTGGGCCCGGACCGGATGGGGTGGCAGTGGATCATGCTCTGGTGTTGATGACCTTCCAGTTCAGTGTAGCACACAGGCCCGGGTAGCAGCCCCTACTCGCTACACCTTCACACGGGAGACGGATTCTGTATACATAGACGGGATCTACAGACGCCTATGCACTGAGGACCCAGGGCGACCTCTGGAGGAGCTAACTACTATACTGACACAGACATTACATGATGCAGCAGCAAAGGCATACCCACACACCCAGCCTGAGCAGAGACGCCGATCAGGGAGCATGCCTCAGAACAGCTGGTACGATGAGGAGTGCCGCCAGACTAGAGCCGGACTTCAGAGGGAGGTGCTTTTGGGGGACGTCACTCACAGACAGTCACAGATTGACTTCCGACGCCTAGTGCAGCGGAAGAAGAGGGCTTTTTTGGCTCGACTCGAGCAGGATCTATACCGGCTATTCTTGAGTCAGGACTCGCGTGAGGCATGGCAGCTCTTTCATGAGCAGTCCCCCCCCCCCCCCGCTATTTCTGCCACAGAGACCTGGGGTCAGTACGCATCATCTTTGTACACAATACCTGGACAGCCGCCCCTTCCCAACCCCCCCGATCCATGCCCACACACACATGTGCTTTTTCCACCGTTGAGATGGTGAAGAAAGCTATTGACAGGATGAGGACTGGGAGAGCATATGATCATGATGGCTTAGTCGCTGAGCATTTCATGCGTGCCAAAGACCTACTAGCAGAGCTTCTAGCAGTTATGTTTAACCGTGCCATGTGTGAGGGCCTAACGGACACTTGGAGCCTATCTACGATCGTACCTATCTTCAAGTCAGGAGACCCCATGGAGCCTGGGAATTATCGCACTATCATGATTGGACACACACTGGCACGGTTGTATGCATCCATTCTTGAGCAACAGTTGAGTAGATGGGCAGAGAGGGAAGGAATGCGTGCAGCTGGACAGGTAGGGTTCAGGAGAGGCTTCTCTACTCTTGACCATATCTTGACACTCAGGGCCATCATCGAGGAGGGCAGATCTCATGGGAGACGGATCTATTGTAGCTTTGTGGACTTCCGCAAAGCTTTTGACACAATACCCAGAGCTAGATTGATGCGCAGATTACAGGAAATGGGAGTACCCACAAAGCTTATTTGGGGGATCATGGCATTGTACAGATCAGTAGTAGGACATGTACGCACTCTTGAGGGACTTTCTACACTGGTTCACTCCACTATTGGGGTGAAGCAAGGCTGCCCGCTCTCTCCTACTCTTTTCGGTATGTATGTGGATGAGGTTTCTGACTACATTGAGAGCGATGGTGATAGAGGTGCACAGTTGGCAGGGACATGGATTCCACTTTTGTTATATGCTGATGATATAGTGTTGATCTCCGAATCTCCAGAGGGAATGCAACGTCAATTGGATGCTTTGCATACGTTTGCCCACGAAAGTGGTTTGTCTGTCAACCTTGGTAAAACCAAGGTTATGGTGTTTAATACCACCCCACAATGGATCAGGAGGTCAACACCTACATTCACATACGGCCAGGAGACTGTGGAGTACACAGATGCTTACACTTACCTTGGAGTGGTTTTTAGCGGACCTGCATTCTCACTCAAAAGAGTAGCAGAGACCAAACTGACTAGAGCCCACACAGCACTAGGTAGATTAGAGAAGATGTGTTCGCAGGTTCAGTTTCAGGAGCCCCGGACGAAGCTCTGGCTCTTTGACACTTTGGTGGCTTCAGCATGCTCTATGGAGCTGAGATATGGAGACCTTCATTGGATCACCACGGGAGGCCGGGTCGCACAGATGGATGGAGGAACATGGAGAAACCTCTCGTCTCTATGATCTCGCGGCTCATTAGAGCCAAGGCATCAGTACCACGGGCCATTATCCGAGCAGAGCTAGCGGCCCCCCCCCACTAGTGGTGGAGGCGCTCACCAGATCAGTCTCCTTCATAAACCACACATGGGAACTTCCTAGAGACAGATATGCTCGCATAGCACTTGAGTCCTCTCGACAGTTAGCCATGCAAGGAGATACAACATGCTGGTATGGGGAGATGGCATCATGGTTTCAGGTGCATGGGTTCAGCATAGACAGGCTGCCACCATTCCAGTACTCATTGGATACACCATCTCTCACTCTTACACAGTCAGAGATCACCAAGCTCATCCGCCAAGACCTGACCCAGCTAGACACCAGGAGGACATGGAGTACCAACAGAGGCCAGGACATGCCCCTTGTGTGACATGGAGCCTGAGACAGAGCTGCATTATACATGCCGCTGCCCCGTCTACTACGAGATACGAGGCCGCTTCCATTGCTTGTTCAGAGAGGGTTTTGGACCATTCTCAAGAGTCATGAGATACGAGGATCAGAGATGCCTGGGTTTGTTCTTGCTCAAGTTACGCAAACACAGAGATAGCTTAATGAATGGCGAGGCTAGCCAGTCTCAAAGACGGATCACAGACTTCTTCAGAGCAGACGCGGGACAGCCGCAAGAGCCACTCCCACAGCAGAGCTCCCCCTCGTCTCACACCAGAGGCACACTGATCGATCGAGCGACTGAACTGGGGAAATCCAGGCGCCCACGACTACGGAGGACTACACAGCATCGACGGAGGCTACGTCAAAAGATTCGGAGCACTCTGAACAGGCATGCACGACGCCTGGTCAGACTACTAACTATGGAGGAGATTGATGAGATCCGCCAACGACCGATGCTAGATCTCCTGTGATTCAGCTATCCCAGCAAGCCGCCCATTTTTGCTTAGTTCACATCGACCAGTCTAGGATCCCATAGTATATATCTTTGTTTTGTACTGTTGTTATTTTGTTACTTTGACTTTGTATCAGATCCACCACCTTGTAACTTTTTGGTCTCATAGTGACCACTATGGCCTTTTGAAGACGTTAATATAACATTTCATTTCATTTCTCTCTCTCTCTCTCTCTCTCTCTCTCTCTCTCTCTCTCTCTCTCTCTCTCTCTCTCTCTCTCTCTCTCTCTCTGACAAAGTTATGGCTCTTTGATACTTTAGTACACTCAGCTATGTTGTATGGGGTGCAGATATGGGGACCTTCTGTAGGCCAGGATGGTTGGAGATGTATGGAGAGGCCTTTGGTATCTATGATCTCTCGAAACATCAGAGCCAAGGCCTCCGTACCCCACGCTATCATTCCAGCAGAGCTAGCTGCCCCTCCTATGGAGATTGAGGCGCTTACCAGATCAGTCTCCTTTGTGCATAGCTTGTGGGATAATACTAGAGACAGATATGCTAGAATGGCCCTTAAGTCTTCCAGACAGTTAGCTCTTCAGGGGGACACTTCATGCTAGTTTGCACAAATGACATCATGGTTTCGAACGCATGGCTTCACCATGGACAGGATGCCCCCTTTCCAGTACCCTCTTCAGGCACCCTCAATGTCTCTTACACAGGTGGAGATTACTAGACTCATTCGTCAGGACCTGATCCAGCTGGATACCAGGAGGACATGGATAGAGCCGCCACAAGAGTTGGGCACTTTCTATAGAGAGCATCTTCTCAGCCTCACAGGAGATGGGTTTGTGATTCGACCCAGCTACATGGACACACATATGTCTCATGGTTTGCGGTGTGCCATTGGTCAGATATGCACATCCTCACATCAGATGGAGATTGAAACTGGTAGATTCAGAGGGATACCAGCAGACAGTAGGATATGCCGCTTATGCCAGCTAGAGCCAGAGACAGAGCTACATTACATATGTCATTGCACAGTGTACTATGAGATATGGGGCCGTTTCTACTACTTATTCAGAGAGGGTTTCGGTCCTTTCTCTAGGGTCATGAGTTATGAGGATCAGAGATGTCTTGGGTTATATCTACTTGAGCTACACAGATATAGACACTTTACTGGGGAGAGCTAGAGAGAGACGGTCCCAAAGACAGATTACAGATTTCTTTTCACTAGATATGGGAAAGCTTGAGGAGCAGCCATCATTCCACAGCTTGACCCACACTCATTCGACCACTACCGGCGCTCTCATCGACCGAGCATTGGAGCTACGGAGATCCAGACGGCCACGATTGAGGAGAGGGGCTACACAACATCGACAGAGACTACAGCAGAGGATTCGAGCCATACTCTCTCGACATTCAGAGTGCAGATGAGGATGGATTCTATTAGTAGTAGTATTTTTGTTCTAGTTCTTTTGTATCCAGACATGGTATCAGATTCACTATTTTGTAACAGATTGGTCTCATATGTGGACACCCACACATACAACCAACACTTTTTGTATGTGAGTTGTGTGTTTATTCCTAAGTTGCACAGGCCAGGCTTCATAATGTCACTTACACCGGATGGGTAAGCTTAAGAGTCCAAATGCCCAAAGGATTGACGCTACGATTGAAACTTCATCTTCAAAGACCAATAACCCATTGTCAAGTTCTTGCATAACATTCATAGGCAATGAGCATATAGAGTCTTGCACCATTCAAGACATGCATTAGGAACTCTTTGTTGTTTCTGTACCATGCACATTGCACTCCATTGCAGATGTCCCGAGTACATCCATAATCAGAAGAGGGAGAAGAGCTCTCAAAGCCCTTACAGGATGCAACCAGGTCAATTACATATGAAGTACATGTGAGAATTGCAAGGAAAGGGCAGAAATTCAAGGAACTCGTCACATGTCCAGGTGGCATATAGGGCCATGTGCACGTGACATGCCCTTTTGCCTAAGGTAAGACAATGGTGTCAGACCCCAATGCACACCTCAGGATTGTGTCCCAATTGTGTCCAATGAATGGCCCACTCTTGTTGGTGTCAACTAATGCTACTCCTGAGTGATAGAAGCTCCTCTGGGCTGATGTAGTGATGTGCATGCAACATGGTTGATGGATCACGATGCGGCTACTCACAAGCAATTTGTCGTAATGTGGATCAGCGATGCCCATGTTGGTTACCAGCAAACAAGTACCTATGCTGCTCCAACTTCGATGGTTACCGGCAAGACTATGCTACCCCTACGCAGTAGAATCGGCAACAATAACACCAAATGAATGATGAAGATGGGTATGTCCTTTGAAGTGTCCATGAACCAAGCTAGTCTTGTGTATGTGGTCCCTTGAGACCGCCAATTCCTCAAAGATAGAGGCTCCTCTTGGGCTTCTTTTAGATCACCAGATGATGAAAGCTTCTTATGAATCCTCCTCTCTCCAACACTTGTGGCTGCAAATGTAGGTTCACAATGCCTGCAGACTCCCGTAGTGGTTGCCACGGATTGCAACCCTTTGGCTCTGGATACGCTCGATTGCTAAGAAGATGCAAATGGTGTTGGCTCGATGTGCTGTCAAAGATGCATACAGATTGGTGATGGATGATCAATGCCCCCTCCAAATTAATAGATGTCACCAAAGAGATGGAAGGTGTCCAAACAATGGTAAGACTTCAAAATGAATGGCTGTTTCGGGAGTCGATGTTCCTTGTCATCATAGGGTACTCGCAAATCCTAATCCTCAAAATCAAAATCTTTATCCAGAGTCATGATAACCTCTTCTTCGGAGGCTCTAAGGTTGGTTGGTAATCTTCTTCTCCATCTCGCTTCCCGGGCCCCTCATCAAATAATCACATTTACACCTATCAAGGCATAAAATGAGAATGAGCGTGAGCTGGTTGTCGCAATGCCCTACTGATATGTATACATTGAAAAATGATCTCATTATTTCTAATTACCAATGGCTATTACATTTGAATTTACACTAGGATCTTGTAGCCGTGTCAAACGTTGTGGTTAAGTCTCATTTGAGTTTTTGAATCATGACCTATTATAGAAGATGAGGAACCAAACACTAAGCGACTCCAACTTCTTTTGCCTGGACCAATTTGCATGACAACGGGTTATCTTCTATCTATTCCAATCAAAATGACTACCCCCTTGCTCGTTCACACTCGCTCGTTGTTTGGGGTACCTCCTGTGAAACATGGGAACCACCCTTGAAAACAAGAGTATTGTTCCTCGACAGATTTTGCATTGCCACCAATGCCATCAGCTATGCCACTCTGGAGGTTCCCATTGTTCGTGGATGATACACTATGCCCACGAAGACAGTACATAGGATCGTGGATTTTTACGAGTCAAGAGATACAAACAGGGCGACGATGACGCAAAAGGGCAGGCTCAAAGATGAACTAATGGACCTCCTTTCTCAATTCTGGGTCTTGCCTTTTTAATCAAAACCCTTCAAAGTATATTTTGACAAGGTTAGGAGATCTACTGATAAAGGAGGAGGCATAGGAGCTCTGTTGGTTGGCTTGTCCATACCACTCCTACCACACGTGAATGATGTAGTGTTATTCCTGATTTTCATGGTAACATGGAGAGACACTTGGAGGAACTGCAGACTTTATTTGAGACAAATCTCACTTTCAATCTTGGGGTGACAGAGACCATGGCCTTCAATACTACCTTGGTCCATATTATTGAGAATATCCTCCTTAAATGTCTTATTGCTCTGCGCCAATGATGCAAGAGTTACTTTCTGGGTATGCTGAGAAAAATGTGCTGTCTTTTTGACACTCCCATCATTGTTGACTTGCACATGGCTGTTTTAATGGACAATGGAGAGATCTTAAATGTCCATGATTGACAGAAAATGCGAAGTAAACCATCAACACTAGTGCAATTATCCAAGCAGGACGACAAGAGTTGTTAAAGGCTCTCATGATGTCTGTAAGAAAAAGAAACCAGTGCACCAAAAGGCTCATAATAATCGCACTACGAGATAGTTGGGCATGTTTGTGTGAACGTCACTGTTTTTTTATTCTCTCTAGTATAACTTTTGTAGAGCAAAGATTCCATCGATTGGTTGGGCTATGGGCTGCAGGTTTTGGGTGTTGGATCCCGAATAGCTTTCCCAGTTTTTAAGCAGCATTCTGTAAATCTAGAATTCAAGTTGTCACATGCATAACAATACAGCTTCATACTTCAGTACCCCACTTCCATTTTTTAGCGAAACCAATGGTTATTCTGTCAAAGACTTACAACCTTAAACTTTCACTCGATGGCTAAAATTGCATACTGTGATGAAAGCACTTGCATGTACTGTATTATGATAATGGAAAGGAAAAGAGATATAAGAGTTTGTACACCTCAACATGCTGCTTATCCCTTTGATGTTTAGCTTCCATCTTCTCTATCTCTGTTACTGGATGTGTTGGTGCTTCCATATGGTCTGTATAATTTTCTTTCTGCACCTTCCTTTTTGGCCTTGGAATCTTTGATGCAAACTCTATAGCCTTTTAATACCATTGAGAGTCCAAGTCATACTTTTTCACATGGCTCACACCAAAACAACAATAGAAGCTTGCCTACCTTTTCTCGACAAGACTGACGTTTTTCCTTCGGTTTTTTGTTTTCTGAAATCTGTAAACGCATACAACAGCAGAAAACTAAGACACTCAAGCTTTCGTGTTTCCAGCAGCCAATCAAGTCAAAACCTGTGACATGTTGTTGTCTCGGGCACTACGACCAAATGCCTTCATCTTTTCTAGCTTGGTTCTCTGCAGAAAATAGCATGTTTAGCAGCCGTTGGTGAATACTAGTATGCAATGGCATGGAAATAAAGATTTGAATGACTAGGCAGATGATGATAAATCTTACATTGACAAGAAACTGGAGTGCAAGACAGATGAAGTAGCTTGAGCAATAGTGGAAACCAACAAAAGCAAGATGGTAATAATCTATTACTGTGCAAGAAAGGAAGAAAGATTGCATTAGAAGTCTACTAAAAATCATAGAAAACGATACATCTGTGCACATGTGTCTATGACCTCTGGGCACCATGGAAGTAACATACCGACAAAAATAACATAAGGAGAAAAACCCATGCACAAACCTCTGTGTCCTCTAGTAGTCATACAAGTATAATACTGACAATCCTAACAATGAAAGGCATACGTGCTGGGTACACAAAGGACCAATTGATCCCTCTAGCCTGGGGATATGGAGTTGTCTATCCCTATGAAGATGAAGGAAAATCCATAGGCCAAAATTCCATGTAACATTCACCCTCCTCGTGCTCTTATGCCATTCTGGTCCCCGCTCCATGTGACATTTGTGAGTATGTAACCACGGGGCATTCTTGCCTGTTCCAGGTCCTCGTCCATGGTTTCCATTTTGTGCTCCATGTGAGTATGGGTGAAGTACTGTCACGTGCACATGGACATGCTACTACTACTACTCTAGAGAAAAGGTGTGACTATAGAGGTTAGAGGATTTTGTACCGCCAATTTTGTGAGACTGTTCGCAAGACTTCAACGTCCGGAAAAGTCCATCAAATTAGCTCTTGCAAACCTTCTTGCATAGGTGGTTTATACAAGATGCTCGAACGGATGTCTGCCGCACTTCTCTGCAGACCTAAAAATGGCATTTTGGAGCAGCCTCACCCTCAAGATCTAGCCCATCTGGCCGGAAACATCCTCATAATCCTCCCCATCCTCTACTGCATATTCCCTGCAATTTGCAGCCATACTCTCACTGCCATAGCTGTGTTTTTTCAGCCAACAGTCCACCATAGATCTTGCTCACTTTAAGAGTAAAAATCAGTCCTAGATCTCCATTTTGATGGTGTTATGTCCCGCTCACAGGAGAGGGGATCTAGCCCAGATGCCGTTGGGATGGGCGTCCTGTGTCCGGGCGGACGTAGTGTGAACCCGGCCAATGTGGCCGGCCATTATTATAAAAGGGAGGCCAAGACCTCATTTACAGTTATCAACCCACTGGCAGAGTGCCAGTGGTTAGTCCGCGAGGCTGGGAGTGCGCGAGGTCACCTCAAGGAGATGAGGCCGGGTGGTATGGGACGCTCGGTCTTACAGGTGCACGCCTACGTCCTCGGACACTGGCCCGAGCACCAGGGAGCTGCCGGATGGTGGCTATGGTCGAGTGGTTCGTCCGATGAGCATCTGTAGGCGGTCCGTGTGGCCGGGAGATCCTTTCTCCTCATTCGTTTCATGGTATCAGAGCCGGCTTGGCTGCACGAAGGACCGTGTGCACACCTACGGAACGGTTCGGGTCGGAAAACCTCGTGTTCGTGTAATTTTTTTAGTGATTAAATTGCTGAAATTACTTACTTTTCTTCTCGGAAGCATGTTTGCAGGTAAATAATAAACTTCGACTGCTGATTTTTGATAAAAATCAGCAAATTGACAGATAGGAGTGCTGGAAATTGAAAGATTTCCGATAAATTTACTGGTTTTCGAAGAAAAGCAATGTATTTACCTTTAATTTGTTGTTTTGGATTAAATTTCAGCATATGATATGCTTTTACATCTCTCTGTAAGTATCTTTGTGCGAAGCATAGAGAGAGAGAGAGAGAGAGAGAGAGAGAGAGAGAGAGAGAGAGAGAGAGAGAGAGAGAGAGAGAGAAGTACCTCTCCCTTTGTAGCAGTGACTTCCTCTGGGAGCATGGAAGACAGTAGTGGCGATTCTTTTTGCCCAAGCGCTAAGGGTCCGAGTTGGCTCCAGCAAGGCAGAGAATCGCAAGCTTGGCACACGCTCGCACGCGTTTGTGGGTAGCGGCAGATTTGCCACGCGTCAAAGCTTCTTTTTTTTTCCTCTAGGCATGCTTGTTATCGCTGTTCCAGCGCTAGGAGTTTTTTTTTTAACGCTACCAAGTCACTTAATGGATTATTAAAAGGCCAGGCCCTTTTGTTTAAGTCGGGACACCTTAATTTTTTTTAAGGTGAGTGTGAAACCTGTGTTGTCTTAAAAGTCACTTACAGAGACTCAGTTTTCCTGCTGCAGAGAAAGTCATTTTTCAGCCCTCTCCTCCTCTCTACTGCTCCTCTCTCTCACCCGCTCGCGCTCCCGCGCTCCCGCCATCACCTGCTCGCCTTTAGGCGCTCACGCCGACGCGTGAAGCTCTTTGCAACTTCAACTTTTCGCAACCGAAAAGTGCAGAAAAGGCTCAGTTTTGCGTGAATTTTCCAGTTTTTCACGCACTTCGCCATGGATTCCTCCAGCTCGGATGTGCAATGTGACGACGCGCCAAGTAACATTTAAATTCCATTCACACATGCTCTCTACACATGGATTAAGAGCACTTTCCAGAGCTTCGACCAGCGTGTTACCGCTCTGGAAAACGCGAATGTTCAGATGAACCTTCGCTTGGCCTCTCTCGAAGGGGTCGTACAGGGACTTAGTTCCCGACTTTCTACTCTCGAAAATATGGCTCAGTCGACGATTGCGCGTATTTCCAAGGGCGAGACCCATCTCCAGCATTTGCGAATGCAGATTGCTGCTTTTGGGCGTTCGCAGGGTGGTCTGACTGCCACAATTCCGTATAAAACTACGAATTTCTCGGGTGAAGAGAAGGAGTGTACGGAATTGGCTGTAAATAATTGGCTACACCAATGGACCACATACTTTGATCTCCATGGGGAGCATGATGAACGGAGGATTCAGACGATTCCTCTTTATCTGCGCAGTAAGGTGTAAGGTGCTTACCTGGTGGCGTGACATGACAGAAAAGCCTACGACGTGGGCTGATTTTTGCGTGAAATTCAAGAAGGATTTCGCCAAAATAGACCCTTTGAAAGCGTATGCCAAACTACAGAGTCTTTCGATGAAAACTCTGTCTTTTGATAAGTATACGATAGCTTTCAAAGAGGCGCTCACCTTCTGCAAGGTGGATTCCACACACGCCGTGCACATGTATTTGCTGGGGTTACATGAAGATTACCGTTGGGCCTTGATTAAGGATAAAGCCCCGATTGATGTCGAGAATGCAGTGGCAAAGGCCAAAACATTCCATTTAATAAATGGAGCAAATTATGAGAAGAAAAGAACTGCAGAACATCAATCCGGTGAGGGTGCTTCGAGGAAGCGACCCCGATTCCAGCATAAGTCCAAATAACCGCCGAGATCTTCTCAGGAAAAGAAGAAAGCCAGAAATGCTTCAGTTGCTGATGCAGTGAAGAAGGGGCTTGCTTCGGATGTGGCCAGACGGGTCACCAAATTAAGGATTGCCCTAAAAAGAAGAAGACGCAGAAACCGCAAGGCCGTCCTTCGGTTCAAATTCACGAGATCTCAGGTAACTCTAATGTTGTTCAAGTTGAAATCCATCATTTAGCGCACAGTTCATGCACAAATTGTACTTTTAGCACCAAAGTGTTTGGTAAGCACGATCTTCTCCGTTTCCTCAGGAAGATCAATGGTCACGACGTGATCGTACTCCTTGATAATGGAAGCTCACACAATTTTGTGGATGCAAAATTGGTGCAGAAACTGAACCTGCGCACGCAGGACAGTGACCATGAGTATCGCGTGAAGATGGCTCGTGGCGTGGATACGGATGTATGGAACCGGATGGTTCTAGACTTGTCGCTCGAGTTGGCTGATTACAAAGAGAACCTGGACTTCCACATCATGCGCCTAGACAAAGCAGATGAATTCCATGGTTTTATGATAAACAAGACTCATTGTATATAGACTATGTACATCACTCTCTTGTTTTTGTTAAGCAGAACATGCCTCATGTATCTGTGTAGCTGTGTAATCAGAAGTCTATAAATAATGGTTTTGCAATACCAGTTGTTACTGCTTTGGAAATGTATAAAGAAATAAAGTCTTCTGATGTTGACTTTTATCAATGTATACGATCTACTTGGTTTGATTCATTAGTGCTTGGTACTTCTGTCACTGAATTTCGTAAAAATGTTTCATGTTCTTCTGTTGAACTTGGGGATTCCGACGAATCCAACCTTATCCGAGAAATCATGACTGATTTCAAGGATGTTTTTCCTGATGATCTACCTCCTGGCTTGTCGCCTTCGAGAGGAGTAGATCATGGCATTGAGTTAGTGGCTCGTAGTCAGCCCTTCTCAAAGCAACCCTATCGGTTTAGTAAAACCGAGGAGGACGAGATTCAGCGACAGCTGAAGGATTATCTCGACAAGGGTTTTGTTCGGCCTAGCAAATCCCCGTGGGGAGTGCCAGTGCTACTTTCTCGAAAGAAGGATAACACTATGCGCTTCTGCGTGGATTACAAGGGGTTGAATAAACTCACTGTCAAGAACAAGTACCCGCTCCCGCGTATGGACGATCTGATAGATCGGCTCCATGGAGCGTTGTATTTTACGAAGATAGACCTACGATCAGGCTATCATCAGATACGGATCAAACTGGAAGATATTCCTAAGACAGGCTTCCATACGCGTTATGGTCACTACGAGTTTTTGGTCTTGCCTTTTGGTTTGACCAATGCTCCAGCTACGTTCCAGCAGATGATGAATGATTTGCTGAGACCATTTTTAGGCAACTTCGTTGTTGTATTTCTCGATGATATCTTGATCTACAACCGAAGTTTGTCTGAGCACCTAGTGCATATACGCATTGTTCTCGAAATACTGAGAACTGAAAAGCTTTACGCTAAGGCTTCGAAGTGTGAATTCTTTAAGAAAGAGCTTCTGTACTTGGGTCACATCATTACTCGCGATGGAATTCGCGTCGACCCTGAAAAGTTGGATAAAGTGCGAAATTGGCCCATTCTGAAGAATGTACGCCAAGTAAAGTCCTTTTTAGGCTTTATTGGATTCTTTCGCAAGTTTATCAAAGATTACTCTAAAGTTGCTGCTCCGCTTATGCAACTTTTAAAAGGAGGGGTGAAAGGGGCACTACTTGTATGGCTCTAAGTTTGTTGCATGGACAGATCATCATTCCTTACACTATATCTGTGATCAGGGTCATCTCAGAGGCAGGAAGGCTAGATGGGTTGAGCTTATGCAAGAGTTTGACTTTGAGATCCGCTATAGAAAAGGATCCAGCAATCGAGTTGCCGATGCGCTCAGCAGGATTCCTAAGGTCAATGCTTTGTCTATGGCTGAAATCTTGACGGATTTCTCTCTCTCTCTCCGAGGGCTATGTCGTTCTGATGGCCATTTTGGCAAGATATGGAACGAGGTCGAAGTGGGACATGACTCGCATACAAGCTTGGGTGGTCCGGAGACCCAAGTGAGTCGTGCTGGAGAGACGAGACAGCGACCATATTCCATTAAAGGTGGACTATTGTTTAGAAATGGTAAAGTCTACGTGCCGGAAATCGATGAGATTCGACAAAGGATTTTGTGCGAATGCCACGATGTTCCTAGCGCTGGGCACCCAGGCATCCACAGAACTTTAGCTTTGGTCAAGCAATATTTCTATTGGCCAAGAATGCGCTCTTACATAGAGAGCTATGTGAAGAGATGCGCTCAGTGTCAGGTCAATAAGGCAGAGCGCCTTAAGACAGCTGGCTTACTACACCCATTGGAAATTCCAAATGCCAAGTGGCAAAGTATTTCCATGGACTTCATCGTTGGTTTGCCAAATACTAGTCGGGGCAATGACGCTATTTGGGTTGTGGTCGATAGACTCACAAAAATGGCGAAGTTTATACCAACGAAGTCGACAGTAAAAAGCCATGAGTTGGCGGTTTTATTTGTTGATCAGCTTTATAAGCTGTATGGTCTCCCAGAGGACATCGTCAGTGATCGAGATACTAAGTTCACTGGACGATTTTGGCGAGATGTGTTCGCTCATCTTCAGAAGAAGTTGAGTATGTCGTCTTCTGACGATCCTGAGTCCGACGGACAAACTGAGAGGATGAATCAGACGTTAGAGGACATGTTGAGAGTCTATGTCTCTCACAGGCAGTCTGATTGGGAAAGGTATCTTCCACAGTTAGAGTTTGCCTATAATAGTAGCAAGCATTCTGCTACTGGATTTAGCCCGTTCATGCTGATGTATGGATTTGAGCCTAAATCCCCTATTGCTATTGGCTTAGAGAAAGTCAAGGACCGCCAAGCTCGTGATTTCCTGTATGACATGCAAGAGATGCTCGTATTGGCTAAAGATAGTATAAGAACGGCTCGTGATCGAGTCACTACTTATGCTAATCAAAAGAGATCTCCAAGGACTCTAGATGTGGGACAATGGGTTTATCTGAAGATACCCAAGGATTCCAAGACTATGCGAACAGGAAAGCATTATAAGCTTTCAGCTAGATATTGTGGTCCGTTCTTGATCACAAAGAAAATTGGCCCAAGTTGCCTACAAACTGGCTCTTCCTTCAGATGTTACTGTACATCCAGTGTTTCATGTCAGCCGCCTTAAAGTGAAATTGGGCGAAGCTGATGTTGTCGTGCCTATCGAGGAAAATGTATGGCAAGATATGCAAACTGAGTATATTCCTCGAGAACCAGAAGCAGTTTTAGATCATCGTACCCGTCATTCTCGCCAAAAGGCTTATGACGAGTACTTAATTAAATGGAAGGGCCAATCTGAAAGGTTTGCTACTTGGGAACCTGTTAGAGCTTTGAAGGCTCAGTATCCCCACTTCATTGATGAGGACATCAATGGTTCTTAAGGGGGGAGGTATGTTATGTCCCACTCACAGGAGAGGGGATCTAGCCCAGATGCCGTTGGGATGTCCGGGCGGATGTAGTGTGAACCCGGCCAATGTGGCCGGCCATTATTATAAAAGGGAGGCCAAGACCTCATTTACAGTTATCGACCCCACTGGCAGAGTGCCACTGGTTAGCCCACGAGGCTAGAAGTGCGCAAGGTCACCTCGAGGAGGTGAGGCCGGGTGGTATGGGGCGCTCGGTCTTACAGGTGCACACCTACGTCCTCGGACGCTGGCCCCAGCACGGGGGAGCTGCCGGATGGTGGCTATGGTCGGGTGGTTCGTCCGACGAGCATCTGTAGGCGGTCCGTGTGGCCGGGAGATCCTTTCTCCTCGTTCGTTTCATATGGCCACACACAACCCACATCAAAATGGGTCAAGTTGCTACATCAAATCAACATGGAGATGCTTCGGTTGTAGAGTGTCCACGGCACTAATCTCCTATTTACTTGAGTCATGTCATGCATTGAGGTATCTTTGTTACACACTCCTTTTATGCAATGAAAGGAAAATCCCTTGCAGATTTCTCTAGTGAATATGTGAGCCAATGCTGGTGAGGTGATGAGGGTGGTGAACAGATGGTTGAGGCAGATGTCTAAGTAGGTAGCGGAAGTGGTGGTGGAGGACTTCTACTAGGAAAGAAGGGTTGACACTTTCTGTGGTAGTACATAGAGAACTCCTTAGGGGACTAGGTCGGTCTTTAGACTTCCTTGTCTGTGTTATGCAACAATAGATCCACCAAACCTATGGGCAAGAAGATCCTTGAACTTGCTGGATAGATCAGGCTAGACGAAGGCGTGAGTGGACTAGACCGGACTAGACCAAGGCGAGAGACTGGACCAGCCAGCTCCTCGATTGTGAAAACTTAGTAGCGGAGTGAGACTTCACTTGAGGTCCCACTGTAAATGCCAAAAATGAGAGCAACTATAGCAAGAAATCTATGTGAGCAACTATAGCAAGAAATCTATGTCGTGCTCTCTACTATGGGTGCTCCTCAGTGCAGTATATAAGAAATTTTACTCCACACATAGATCAAACACTATAGAGCAATATGAAACGAATCGAGATAGCAAGACTGTACTCAGAATGACACAACAACAAACTCCAAACCCAAATGGAAGCTCGATTATACTCCAAGAACCAATACAAACTCTGGCTGGCAGGACACTCAACTCCAAGCCCAAGACTCACATGTACAACGGGTGTGACGAGGCTCCAGTAAAGGTGTGCAAGTGCTAGACTAAGGACACAAGACTCTGGACTCCAATGACACACAGATCTCCTAATACCAACCAACCAAGCATATATACAAAACATAAAGCCAACGGCTAACCCAAATATCTCTAACAACACAGTTGCGCCTATCTCCGAACTCTAGTAGCGGTGAACTAGCCACGTGTCCTCTGGACCACCACTCCCTGTGTTTGCCACGTGTCTTGGACTACTAGTATCACTCCCTACGTGAGAGTCCACTGAGTGTGAACCCAAGGCCACTCTTTCCCTTTGTCCATGTCCTATGACACTGTAGCCTGCTACACAATCTAGTTTTGTGTGTGTGCTCGCGGGCACGTCACGTGCATGTGCACGCGAGAGAGAGAAATGAAATGAAATGAAATGAAATGTTATATTAACGTCTTCAAAAGGCCAAAGTGACCTATGAGACCAGGAAGTTACAATGCGGTGTATCTGATATCAAGTCAGATTAACAAAATAAATTAAACTAGACTAGGGATAACAAGATATAAATACTGCGGAATCCTAAACTAAGCGGATAGGTGTGAAAGGCGAGAGGCGTGAAACGTGTGAACTGAGCTATACAATGTGTAGACAATTTGGGAGGGAAGTAGAGATCTATCTGCATAGAGATCCAGCTTCATCTGCACTCTGGACGACGAAAAAGTATGGCTCGAATCCTTTGCTGTAGCCTCCTTCGAAACTGTGTAGCTCCTCTTCTCCATCGGGGTCGTCTAGATCTCCCTAGCTCCAATGCACGGTCTATGAGAATGCCAGTATTGCGGGTAGACCTCTCCACTGTTGGTTGCTCCTCTGTCTGTTCTTCTGGGTGTTCAGTATCTAGTGTAAAGAAATCTGTGATCTGTCTCTGGGGTTGTCTCTCTTCAGCTCTCCTCAGTAAAGTTTCTCTATGCCTGTGTAGCTCAAGTAGATACAGCCCAAGACATCTCTGATCCTCATAACTCATGACCCTAGATAGTGGCCCGAAACCTTCTCTGAATAGACAATGAAAATGGCCTCGTATCTCATAGTACACAGTGCAATGACATATGTAATGTACCTCTGTCTCTGGCTCTAGATGGCATAAGCGGCATATCCTGCTTATGCCTGCTATCTGCTGGTGTCCCTCTGAATCTGCCAGTCTCAAATCTCGAGCTGATGTGAGGACGTGCGTATCTGGCCAATGGCACATCGGACACCATGAGAAAGATGCATGTCCATATAACTAGGTCGAATCACAAACCCATCCCTTGTGAGGTGGAGAAAATGCTCTCTATAGAAAGCCGTCTTTGTGCCCAACTCTCTATAGAAAGCCGTCTTTGTGCCCAACTCCTGTATCGGCTCTATCCATGTCCTCCTTGTGTCCAGCTGAATCAGATCGTGACGAATGAGTCTATTAATCTCTACCCGCATCAAAGACCTCAAGGGTGCCTGTAGAGAGTATTGAAAAGGAGGCAACCTGTCCATGGTGAAACCATGTGTCTGAAACCATGATGCCATCTGTGCATACCAGCATGATGTATCCCCATTAAGAGCTAATTGTCTGGAGGACTCTAGAGCCACCCTGGCATATCTGTCTCTGGTAGTATCCCACAGATTGTGTACAAAAGAAACTGATCTAGTAAGTGCCTCAATCACCATAGGGGGAGCAGCTAATTCCGCTCGAATGATATCATGTGGTACGGAAGCCTTGGCTCTAATCAGCAGAGAGATCATAGATACCAAGGGCTTCTCCATACGCCTCCAACCCTCCTGGCTTACGGAAGGTCCCCAAACCTGCACCCCATATAACATAGTAGAGGCAACCAGAGTATCAAAGAGCCATAACTTTGTCCTAGGTTCCTGGAACTGAACCTGCAAACACATCCTCTCCATTCCTCCCAGAGCCGCACCAGCTCTGGTTAGTCTAGTCTCTGCCGCTCTTCTCAAGGAAAATCTCAGCCCAGTAAAGACTACCCCCAGGTAAGTGTATGCATCTGTATACTCCACAATCTCCTGACCATATTTGAAAGTAGGTACTGATCTCCTGACCCATTGCGGTGTGGTGTTAAACACCATAACCTTGGTTTTACCTAGGTTTACACACAATCCACTATCCTTTGCAAAACTGCGTAGTGCATCCAACTGTCGTTGCATACCTTCTGGTGAGTCGGATATCAGCACAATATCATCAGCATATAGCAACAATGGGATCCACGTCCCTGCCAGCTGTGCACCTCTGTCACCCTCTCTGTCGATGTAATCAGACACCTCATCAACATACATACCAAATAGAGTAGGAGACAATGGGCAGCCCTGTTTCACTCCAATAGTAGAGTGAACTAGATCAGATACCCCTTCCGGAGTGCGTACATGTCCCATCACTAATCTGTACAAAGCCATAATCCCCCAAATCACCTCTATGGGCACCCCCATCTCCTGTAATCTGCGCATCAATCGAGCTCTTGGTACCATGTCAAATGCTTTACGAAAATCCACAAAGCTACAGTAGATCCGTCTCCCATGTGCTCTGCCCTCCTCAATGATGGCCCTGAGTGTCAGAATATGATCAAGAGTGGAGAAACCCCTCCTGAAGCCGGCTTGACCTTTCGCTCGTACACCCTCGCCCTCTGCCCAATTACTCAAGTGTTGCTCCAGGATAGATGCATACAACCGTGCCAATGTGTGTCCAACCAGAGAGAGAGAGAGAGAGAGAGAGAGAGAGAGAGAGAGAGAGATGAAATGTTATATTAACGTCTTCAAAAGGCCAGAATGACCTATGAGACCAAACTGATACAAAAGTGGTGAATCTGTTACAATGTTTGGGTACGAGAGAGAGAGAGAGAGAGAGAGAGAGTGTTTTGAGCCAACATATACAATGGCCACAATGGCCAATTGTGTCATTGCCCTAAGAACGGAAACCCTAATCTTAAAATCCGTCACAAGGGGGTTGAGGAGGGGGGGTTGCAAACCAACATAGAGCTAACTTGTTTTCTTTTTGAGTTCTAAAGTATCAAATTTCAACGCGTTGACAACAAGAAGCAGCTCTACAATTCAAGGTTTTATTTGAGTTTTAAAATTTTGAAGTGCTGAATGATTTCTTCTGTTCAAAAAACTAACCTGATTTTTTAACGTGTTGACAACAAGAAGCAACTCTACAAATTAAAGGTTTTATTTGAATTTCAAAATCTCAAAGTGCTGAATGATTTCTCATTTTCCCTTTTTATTAAAAAAACTGACCTGATTCAATAAAGATTCTGTGGTGGTGTCGGGACCAAGCTTTCCTAGCTCTACGTAAACTCCTGTTTGCTGCTTCCTGTAGTCTTTGAGTGTGTATGTCTTGAACTCCCTCTGAGAAAAAGAAGGAGAGAGCACATAAATTTCATATGTTACTGTTCTAACCCAAAAAGATGAGGAGAAGACAATCAACATAGTCTTTTTTGCAAGAAAAAGGTCCTTCCACTAGTTAAGAAAGCTGCCCAATGGGCTACAATCTGCCCTTGCTAGCATCAAAATCTGGGGAGACTCTCCCAATGAAAAGGCAAGATATGTAGAATGATGGCTAAATCAGGAAATGGGAGGAGGAAACAACCACACTGGTGAACTGTACTGCCATCTAGGTGTGCCATGAACCATGGTGAAGAAGGGCTCTAGGCGCCAACATTGCAAGAAGGCCTTGCGGCGCTCCTGAATGTGGTCGAAGCTGCCCTGAAGTCTCTCAAACTGGCCCCTGAGTGTATGGATCAGCTCCAGCAAATTGTCACGGATAGTGTCCGCCGGTGGAACAGGTCGAGCCTTGAAGATGCGGAAACAGCTGGCTCGCCAGTGATGTCTCCATGCTCCAACAAGAGGCGACCTCTTCATCCACAGAGACAACCTCGCTAGTACCACCTCCTGACTTAGTCAAGGAAATCAACCCCGGCGACCCTGCCAACCCTCAGCCCATTCTTTTGGCAGTCTTTGGCTGTCCAATCACCCTGTGTTGCTTGACCAAGTCATTTTTGCTTGGTCCATCCACAAAGACAACCTCGCTAGTACCGCCTCCTGAAATAGCCAAGGAAATCAACCCCGGCGACCCTTCCAACCCTTAGCCCATTCTATTGGCAGTCTTTGGCTGTGCAATCACCCTGTGCTGCTCGACCAAGTCATTTCTTTTATGTACTCTTTCAAGGATGTTTTTGCTTGGTCCTACCAAGATTTGGAAGGGATTCCAATAGAACTAGGAGTCCACACAATTCCTCTCGTCAGTGGGGCTAAGCCAATTAGAGGCTGAGCTTACAAGCTCAATCGCAAGTTTGTAGAAGCTGTCAAACTAGAGCTCGAGAAGATGCAAGAAGCAGGTATCATCGTGCCCGTGGAGCACTCCGAATCGCTGTCACCAATGGTAATAGCCCCCAAGGAGGAGTCCAATAAAATTTGTGTCTGCATCAACTATCGCGCTCTCAACAAGGTAATACTCCCTGATGGTATTCCGACTCCTTTCACCAAAGGAGTTCTAAAAGATGTCGTTGGGTACATACTCTATAGTTTCATGGATGGTTTCAGTGGTTACAATCAATTGGGAAACCATTTTGATGACCAGCTCAAGACTGCCTTTGTGACTCCATGGAGTATCTTCATCTACAAGAGAATGCCATTTAATATGAAAAATGCCCCACCCTCCTTCAATCGTACAGTCTACCTCATCTTTGTCTGCTGCTCACTGATACTCTAAAAATCTTCATGGACAACTTCTCAACATTCTCCGGCGCTCAATGTTCCACAACAGTGGATAAATTAGAGGAGCATCTAGGTCATCTCTCCGCAGTATTCCTCACGTGTCGAGAGGAGCTCAATCCCAACAAATGACACTTTTTGGTCAATCAAGATACGCTTTTAGGTAATGTGGTGTCTGCTAAAGATTTAGCTGTAACCGGCCTGTTCAATCCAAAAAGGGCGGTAGACTTTACTTTAAACCTTGATTTAGCTTTCACCCATTATTAGTCGTCTATTTTACCTGTACTTTCAAGACACAACAAAGGGGAGAGGGATACAGGCTGCTAGATTGCACCTGTATGAGTAGACGGACACCAGATTGGCCCCTAACTTAGGCGCCCCTTTCGGTATTTCTTTATTGTTCAAAAGAGGGAATAAACGCTGTGGTTCCTACAAGCTGCCCCGCACAAACTCGGCTGAATTTCCAATGTTCCAGCCCGATTTCGGCAGCATAACTGTACTAGAACCCTTCACGGTCAGTATTCCCACGCATTGACCGACTTTCCCGACGCATACGGGCACTTTGCAAAACCTGGCGAGAATCTGCAGCACGCTGAATTCTCTGTTTTCAGCCCTGAAAATGCGCCAGATCGCCTGTACAGCGGTCCCCTTGCGTCCCCGAACCTCCTGGGGGTATTAGGGTCCGTTTAGGGCCAAAACCCTAAACCTGCAAAAATACACAGCATGCTGTAATTCACTGTTTCGGGCTCCGTTTCGCGTGCCGGTCGCATCCCTAGCAAGTCCTCGAGCTCCCGCACCTGTAGGGCTACTTGCCCTTTGAATCGGACGAGATTTCTGGCGTGAAACCTCTCCGAATTCACCTGTACCTGCGGGGGGATTAGCCGCTAGCTAATCCGGTACCTGTGCAAGAGGCTCTTGCCTCGGCAATCGCGCATGAACCCACACAACTGTACATTGGTCAAATGAAGAGCCCACTAGAGGGGCATAACATACTGCCAAAGGGGAGAGAGAGGGCAGTGCGTAGCGTGCAGGGCATCACTCCTGGCACCGCACTGTGCATAAGAGGGAAAGCAAGCACTCCATAGCTCTTAACCTGTGACAGAGACTTGCAAAATGAGCCTCCCAACTATAAATCACGTTTTTGCCTTCTCTATAAGTAGTAAACTGGCCTCAAAGTGCCAAGTGTCACTCATTTGTGCATTTTCCCGCTTTAGACCCTCGGGTCTAAAAATATCTCACCTGCAGCCTCTGTTGACTTGGCCACAGAGTAACAAAATGATCCCCATGTCAAACTGCACGTAATGACGCGAAGACATTTTCAGGTCCCAAAATAGCAGTTCCCTAAATTTTAGGAGATGCTGCCATTGTATCTTTCTAGGTCATCCGACCCTCTTTGTACACTGCGGCCACATCCAGAACTGAAATGTAGCCTCTGTAGCAAAGGATTCCACTTTGGCTAGTCAATGACCCCACTTGGCTAACCATAGTCCTTGTCCAACCTTAGTGCTCTCTTGCCCTCAGGCCTGGACTCCCTCTGGACAGTTCCACACTAGCTATGCAATGCAGGGCAGTTAGATTTCCCGAGGGGTGTTTCCAAAAAGTGAAAGTAAATAGATAATAAGAAAGAAATCAACAAAAAGGATAGATAGTAGTCACACACTGGTGACATACCCCCCTCTTGAAATCTCAAACGTCCTCGTTTGCATCTATGTCGTTCATGCTCCTAGTCAACACTGATGTATTCAACACCTGTCGACACATGTACGACACATACATGCTCATTGTCAACCCTGGTGTATTCAACACCTCGTCGACTCATGTATTGCCTGCGTGTGAACCCTGTCCCAATGACATAGTGGTAGCTTCACACTCTGCCATTGCTTTGAGTCACTAACTTTCCAATGACAAAATGGTAGCCACACATTTTGCCACTGTCTTATAGTACACGTTGGATCCCGTAACACTTTCGAGCATACCCAAACCGACAGTTTAAGAATGCAGTTACACATGTACTCTTCAATAGAAGCAATCACTGTATCCTTGACAAACTGACAAGAAATACTCACTTCTATAGCACTAAGCAAACTTTTGGACATTCCATAAGAGCAATTGCCAAACTGACAATCTGTACAGCTCTAACATTCATGTAACAGGTATTTCATTTGAGCTCACTTTAAATACCTTGTACATCATTTGTTTCAGAAGCCATTGTCACACTGACAATCCATTTAGCTTTGAAACTCAAGGGGTCAAGGTAGGTTGCAAATCGAAGGCTTCCAGGTAAAGTGATAACACAGTTGGTGACTCTGCAAGTTCACCTTCTTCCATCCACTTAGCATCCATTGGTGGATAGTTTTTAAACTTTACCAAGTAACGCCTAGCAACCTTGCCTTTCACTTTCCTTTCTTTGTGTGCCAAAATCTGTTCAGGGAGCAAGATCTCGTCAAGTTCCTCGACTTCCGGCTGATCTTCAGCTGGCATATCTTCTGGCACATCACCCACATAGGGTCTGAGAAGACTCACATGAAACACATTGTGAATCTTCCAACTGTCAGGCAATTTCAGCCTATATGCAACATCACTGATTATGTCGCATACTTGAAAAGGCCCATAGTAACGCATGCTGAGCTTTGGAAACAGTCTTTCCTTGCCCTTCATCTTCTTTAACCTTGCCTTTTCAAAGCGTAAAAACACCCAATCACCAAGTGAATATACTACTTCACGACGGTGACGATCAGCTGCTTTCTTTTGCTTTGCCTGAGTCCTTTCTAAGGCCACTTTGACCTTCTGGTACATTTCATCCATGTCCTGAACATACTTATCTGCTTCAAATATCTTGTCCTTTGTATGCAGTATGGGAGGAACTTTCTTGCCACCTTCAACTATCTCAAAAGGTGCCTTGCCAGTTGATGAATGCACTGTATTATTGTATGCATACTCCACCAATGGCAAATACTGCTCCCACTTTCCTTTATGCTCTGACACATAGCACTTCAGCAGATGTAGGACAGTAGAATTTGCCTCTTCTGACTGCCCATCTGTTTGAGGATGAAATGACGAAGAGAATTTGAGCGTGGTACCCATATTCTCAAACAAGCCTCTCCAGAACAAACTAGTCATGCGTGGATCACGGTCGCTAATAATCGACTGTGGCATGCCATGATACTTGAAAATATTGCTCATAAACAAGCGTGCCATCTGATCTGGCTTTATCTTCTTCCTGACAGGAATAAAATGAGCCTGTTTGCTGAATCTGCAAATAATGGTCCAAATACCATCGTTTCCTGTCTGCGTTCTCGGAAGATCAAAGATAAAATCCATAGCAATACTTTCCCATGGTTTATCTGGAATAGGTAGTGGTTGCAATAACCCTGGTGCCTTTTGCCTGTCAAACTTGACCTTTTGGCATATTAGGCATTCTCGCACAAAGGCATCCACATCTCTTCTCAATGTAGGCCAATAGAAGAATGTCTCAACCGCTTTAACTGTAGCATCGATACCACGATGCCCTGCATACGGTGGGACATGACTCTCTTCCATAACTTTGCGTCGCAATGGCTTTGTGACACACAATCTGCCATGCATCATCATGAACCCATCTTTAAGAAGATAGTGTTCATGACGTTGTCCATCCATTAGTTGCTCGAAGACCCTTGCAAAATCTTCATCATTTGCATACTGTTCTCTCATATCATCAAGTTCATGATGATAAGGAATTGACACAGCTGAAATTTGTGGCTTCCTTGACAAGGCATCAGCCACAACGTTCTTCTTGCCTTCCACATGCACAATCTGAAAATGGAACATGGACAAGATATTTGCCCATCGCATATGCTTCTCAGATAACTTTGTCTGTGTCAAGAAGTATCGCAAGGTCTGATGGTCCGTTTGGACAACGAAGTCTGCACCTAGCAGGTAGTGTTTCCAACTTAAGAGCGCATGAATCACAGCCAGTAACTCTTTCTCATAGACCTGCATGGTCATCTCTGGCCCTTGCAAAATTCTGCTCTCATAGGCTACTACCCTGCCATCTTGCATTAGCACAGCACCAATGCTACTACCGCAGGCGTCGCACTGGACCACAAATGACTTCCTAAGATCTGGCAACACAATGACTGGATCTGAAGTCATCTTTTCCTTTAAGAGATTAAAAGCTGAAATCTCTTTCTGTGTCCATCTAAAGGTGACTGCCTTCTTTTGAAGAGCATGTAAAGGTGAAGCAATCTCAGCAAAATTTCGGATAAACCTTCTGTAATAGGAGCATAGTCCCAAAAAGCTTCGGACATCATGCACCGTCTTCAAATTTGGCCATGACTTGATCGCTTCGACTTTTGCAGGATCCATTCTGACACCGTCCTTTGAGACAATGTGTCCCAGAAAGTGAATCTCTTCCAGAAAAAACTCACTTTTCTTTGCATTGATGAGCAACCTATGACTGCGTAGCTCTTTGAACACAATGGCCAAGTGATGCCTATGCTCCTCTTCATTCTTTGAATAGACTATCATGTCATCAAAGAACGTACCAACAAACTGCTCGTGTGGACGGAAAATTCTGTCCATCATCCTATTGAACGTAGCAGGAGCATTTGTGAGACCAAAGGGCATCACTAAAAATTCGTAAAGGCCAAACGTCGTTCTAAAAGCAGTCTTGTGCACATCCTCTGATCTAATGCGGATCTGATGATACCCACTCTTTAGATCTATCCTGCTAAACATAGCTGCTCCTTCTAATTTGTCCATAATATCATCAATTCTAGGTATAGGGAACCTATTCTTGATGGTATTCTTGTTCAGTGCACGGTAGTCGATGCACATACGCCATGAGCCATCCTTTTTCTGCACCAACAATACTGGAGAACAGAATGGAGATGAACTGGGCTGAATCAGCCCTTTTTCTAACAGCTCCTGTACTTGGCCCATTATCTCTTTCTGCTGAGCCGCACTAACCCTGTACGGAGGCTTATTTGGTGGGCTACAGCCTGGCACCAAATCTATCGCATGGTCCTCGGGTCTCTCTGGCGGTAATTGAGACGGTAATGAATCAGAAAAACAGTCACTATACTGTTGTAAAAACATTGACCTTTCTTTATCTAGCACAGATAAATTTGATTCATCACAATCTGACACTTCACGTGCAAAAACCAAGTACGCAGAAAGATGCTTTTTCATTACAGAAGTAATAGCAGAAGCTGATATAGTAGGAATAGACTCCCCTTTAAGCTTTACATCCAGAATGTGAGTCTTTCCCCTGCTCTGTACAGTGATCTTTTTGTTGTAGGCATCCATGATTCCCTGTACACGAAATAACCAAGGAATACCTAACAACACATCACATCCGTCCAGTGGCATGATGTAAAATTCTTCAGCATCTACATAGGACTGGATATGTAGACGCAACTTTCCAATGATGGGTGTGACAGCCTCTGTATGGCCAGGACATGCCAAACCTGCCTCTGCTGTATACCCCATCTCTTCAGGTCTGATTCCCAACTTTGAAGCCAATTCTGGGGAAATGAAGTTGGCTTTGGCACCTGGATCAAAGAAGATAAGCACTGTTTGATCCCTAACCTTTCCCCATGCTCTGCAAAGCTCACTTGCATCTGAATTTGGCTTGTCGCCCACCATATCTGGCACTAGACCAGCCATGGGCTTCTTTCCTTTCTTGTCTTCCTTGTCTTCAGAATCAGCTGGCCTTTTCTTTGTAGGACAATTGTAAGCAATGTGGCCAGGCTGCTCACATATAAAGCATTTGTTCTCTGTCCTCAGGACCTTCTTTTGCTCTTCTGACTTGCGAGGAAAACGTCTTTTCCATTTCTTTGCTGGTCCTTTTTCTGATTCAGCCGTAGCTTTGTCTTTCCCTGCATTGGCCGACTCCTGAGTCCCTTTAGGAGCCTCATTGGGAACGTGCTTCTTGGCTGAATTTTTCTTGCCTGATCCTGCCTTGACGCCAGTGTTAAATTCACAATCTTCTCCCTTGAGCAAACCATTGCCAGTGTTTGCTACCTCGATGAGCTGCGTCAAAGTAGTGACTTTTGTCTTCGTGCAGTATGAATCACCTGTGTTCGAGCCTTAACAGGCTTTTGAATATGATCCAGTGACCCAACTTGCTGAGACGGAACCGGAGGTTGCAGAAAGGCTAAAAACCTCGGATTCTGCATTACTTGTGTGAACATAGCCACAGCAGTAGCCAACTGGGTCCTGAATATATCATCATCAGTCTGTGGTGGTCTTGAGGACTCACCCACTTCATGTGTCTGTTGACCCTGTGAAGAGGAAACCTCTTCAGTCACATCATCTGGTCTGTCAGCCATAATTGCAATTCCCTGTGTCTGGTCTATGATCCCCTGTGTCTTCAAGCCCAAAACTGACCAAGGCTCACTTCTATGGGAAAAAGTGATTTAATCCCGTCGATGGAACCATGAAACCGGCCTGTTCAATCCAAAAAGGGCGGTAGACTTTACTTTAAACCTTGATTTAGCTTTCACCCATTATTAGTCGTCTATTTTACCTGTACTTTCAAGACACAACAAAGGGGAGAGGGATACAGGCTGCTAGATTGCACCTGTATGAGTAGACGGACACCAGATTGGCCCCTAACTTAGGCGCCCCTTTCGGTATTTCTTTATTGTTCAAAAGAGGGAATAAACGCTGTGGTTCCTACAAGCTGCCCCGCACAAACTCGGCTGAATTTCCAATGTTCCAGCCCGATTTCGGCAGCATAACTGTACTAGAACCCTTCACGGTCAGTATTCCCACGCATTGACCGACTTTCCCGACGCATACGGGCACTTTGCAAAACCTGGCGAGAATCTGCAGCACGCTGAATTCTCTGTTTTCAGCCCTGAAAATGCGCCAGATCGCCTGTACAGCGGTCCCCTTGCGTCCCCGAACCTCCTGGGGGTATTAGGGTCCGTTTAGGGCCAAAACCCTAAACCTGCAAAAATACACAGCATGCTGTAATTCACTGTTTCGGGCTCCGTTTCGCGTGCCGGTCGCATCCTAGCAAGTCCTCGAGCTCCCGCACCTGTAGGGCTACTTGCCCTTTGAATCGGACGAGATTTCTGGCGTGAAACCTCTCCGAATTCACCTGTACCTGCGGGGGGATTAGCCGCTAGCTAATCCGGTACCTGTGCAAGAGGCTCTTGCCTCGGCAATCGCGCATGAACCCACACAACTGTACATTGGTCAAATGAAGAGCCCACTAGAGGGGCATAACATACTGCCAAAGGGGAGAGAGAGGGCAGTGCGTAGCGTGCAGGGCATCACTCCTGGCACCGCACTGTGCATAAGAGGGAAAGCAAGCACTCCATAGCTCTTAACCTGTGACAGAGACTTGCAAAATGAGCCTCCCAACTATAAATCACGTTTTTGCCTTCTCTATAAGTAGTAAACTGGCCTCAAAGTGCCAAGTGTCACTCATTTGTGCATTTTCCCGCTTTAGACCCTCGGGTCTAAAAATATCTCACCTGCAGCCTCTGTTGACTTGGCCACAGAGTAACAAAATGATCCCCATGTCAAACTGCACGTAATGACGCGAAGACATTTTCAGGTCCCAAAATAGCAGTTCCCTAAATTTTAGGAGATGCTGCCATTGTATCTTTCTAGGTCATCCGACCCTCTTTGTACACTACGGCCACATCCAGAACTGAAATGTAGCCTCTGTAGCAAAGGATTCCACTTTGGCTAGTCAATGACCCCACTTGGCTAACCATAGTCCTTGTCCAACCTTAGTGCTCTCTTGCCCTCAGGCCTGGACTCCCTCTGGACAGTTCCACACTAGCTATGCAATGCAGGGCAGTTAGATTTCCCGAGGGGTGTTTCCAAAAAGTGAAAGTAAATAGATAATAAGAAAGAAATCAACAAAAAGGATAGATAGTAGTCACACACTGGTGACATTAGCTCCTAACTCTGACAAGATAGTGACCATTCTAAGGTTGCCTCCCCCCCTCAATCCAAAGGGTGTTCAAAGTTTTGTAGGCCATACAAGTTACCATCGCAGGTTCATTCGCACGTATGCAGATGTTGCTTAGTCCCTTACCTGCCTGACCAGTGTTGTTGTACCCTCTGAGTGGTCCAAGGCTGAGGCTACCAATGCTAATCCAACTGATGTAGTAACTTTTCTGACCCGGCCTAGCAAAGAATTCAACCTCGATCGCCCCATCCACTATGCGAGTGGCTATATGCTCAGTTGGTTCTAGTCGTCGTATGCATCATACGTCTTATGCGTCATTGAGTCTAGAGTCTTGTGTTCAGTCTAGCACTTGCACCTTTGCACTCTCCCCGCACAAACGGAGCCTTGACACCCCCATTGTACCTGTGAGTCTTGAGCTTGGAGCTGAGTATGTTGCCAGAGTCTGTACTAGTTCATGAGTTAGTTCCATTGTGTTTGGAGTCTACTATTGTGCCTTTTGAGTTTGCTTTGTTCCATTTCCATTTAGTGTTTATTCTGTTTGGAGTGAGATTTCTTGCATATTGCACTTAGGAGCACCCACAATAGTGAGCACGACATACTTTTCCTGCTACAACCTTCATAACTCAAAGCCATATATCCTTTCTTTCAATCGTGATCCCACACAAAGTGTCACAAAACTTCTATGTTTTCCCCCTTGTTAAAAAAATCATAGATGCTCTGTTACGGACTTGGGCACCCCATGTCGGAAATCTGACACAACACACAAGAGAATCGTTTAAAATACTTCACAACTTTATCACACTTTAAAGAAAATTGAGTCAACAAAGTCTGGCGTAGTTCCGTGCCCAGAGGTGTTGGCCCCAAAGACTGGCGCCCCTTTCGGTATTTATTTTTATATTAATGCTTGAGAAAAGTTACAAATGCGAGGGTCCTCTTTGCTCAACTGCTCGTCAGCAGATTGCGTTCAGAAGGCCCTCAAGTTCTTATTTATAGGCCCATGGCCTTCAAAATTAAAAGCAGTTACATGAAAATCCGCAAACTCAAAAGCAACTGGCTCAAAAGCAGCCAACGTGAATCGCGAAAATCCGTACAACCTGCCACATGGCATGTCAGTGCAAAACGCGGAGTTTTCGTATTGCTGCCACGCCAGCACTACTTTCTCTAACAAACTATTTTGCTTCTCTTATTCATCATTGTATCTACTTTTCTTTCTATACACTTTTGATGCAATACGCCATTTGTTTGGGAAGTTTCTTAGCCCCTTTGTGGCCTTTAGGACCACCACGATCTATTCCTCCCCTATACTTCTATCTCCTTATGTGTATCATTGGTCTACTAACACTATTTTTCAAGCAACAGGCACAAATGGAGACTCATGCTCCGCCCCAAAGGGATTCTCACGAATCCCCCTCCTCCGACCCTTCAGAACCCACCATCCGACTTTCTCTCTCGCCAATAGAGAACACGAGCCCTGCAGTGAAGGTAGAGGCCTCCAGACCACGTCCGCCATCTGCAAGATCATTGACACCCGGCCTAGCAGAGGGGAAATGCGTGATCTCCTCCAGGCCCGCCTTTTAGAAGAGGTGGGAAAGATCATCAACGTTCAACTTCTTGGGCGCCGCTATTATCAAATTGAGTTTGAGACTTCCGAGATGGCGTCCAAGGTCATTGTGATGAGCCCACTGAGCTACAGCTCATTTTCAATAGTGGCGCCATGGCTTCAATCCGGCTTGTCGAGGAGGCAGAGCTACCCATTTTAGTATGCTTCCCTAGCTTGAGGAGAGAATACCTCTTGATACTTTCCAGGATAGGCTCTGAGATTGAGACTGTCTTGGCGACACCTCGCACGGAAGCTTCTGCCGCTGCCAAGGCAATAAGCATACCTACAGTACGCGTTCACCCACACCCTCCCGAAAGGTCGTTTTACTACTTGGCTCCGTCAAAATGTGGAGTATTCGGACCTCCCGAATCAATGCTTCATTTGTCGGCAGATGGGCCATCTTGCAAAAGGCTTGTCCACGGAGGAGGCCCCGACTTGCAACACAGACCCAACCTACTAAGGCTGGTCAGGCCCAGTAGGCAGAGACACAGGGAGCACAGGCGGATTCCTCCTGCAAGACTGGTGCCCAAGTGGAGGAGGGATGGCAGCAAGCTCGTGGTCAACGTCGCCAGGGACCTCCGCGCCAATTTGGCATCCTTGGTGGTCGGCCTGCACCAAGCCAGCAGCAATGGGTACCCATAAGAAACCGTTTCGACTTCTTACATTAGGACGAGCCAACGGATAACCCTTCCACCTCAACTTAGCCTCCGACAGCCCCTCCTCCTCCCGCTCCACATACGACCCCTACCCCCCGCCTCCATCACCACCAGGGGACAGGACCTTCCTTGATAGCTAGAAGGTCTCTTGGTAGTTCTTTTGCCACATGAGCCACCTGGCGCAGAGGGAGCAGCCATTCCTACGGACGCCCTTGTCGGTGCAGACGTCACTCTTTGCAAGAGTCCCTCGTGGACTGACCAATTTCGACATCCGCCCCGCCGATGGTCTTCTTCGCTTACAACTTCACACGATTCCTCGACGATTCTTCTCCAACCTTGAGGCAGCTTGCTTCAAATTCCACGTACTATTTCTAGCAGCTAGAGGGACAGAAGCCCTAGACACAGCGGTCGATTTTTCCTTCCCACTGTGTGGTCGGGATCAGACTAAGTGGACTTTGGATTAAATGATAGCCTGGCTTCAGGTGGTGCAGGCTCTCGAGTTCTCTCACCACACGGGAGACTTGGGGGTGACAAATTTGATACAAACTTTGTGGCCGTTGGCCAAGTTTTTTGTGACATCACAGGATACAGAAGAATGTAGGCACATTGTGGTACACTTTTTTGCTGACACGCAGAGTACACCCTGCTAGGTATATGTACATGAGGACTCCTACGCAAAGGATGTATCTCTACAGATTGCACGCTCCTCCTGGGTCTGGGTTGGACAGTCACTTAAGTCACGACTATCTCGGGGTCGCTCGGATGCGGATTACTCCCATCCAAGACGGCCTCAAAGATAGCAAGGTTGGCTATTGTTGCAGCATCAATCTTTTCTCATTAAGCCCATGAGGATTGTCTCATAGAATGTACAGAGATTAGGTGGGCCCCAGTTTCTGCGTCAGAGGGGTCGCTTGCATCAGGAGCTTCAGAGATGCCTTGTGGGTGGTATGATTGACATACTTATGCTTCAAGAGCACCATGTTTGTGAGAGCCGCATTCGGCATTGTGGTCAGATTTTGTGTGGCCGCTATGAGACCTTTTGGTCAGCTGCTTTTGGGCCTGGAGGCATCGAGGGAGGTTTATGTATGACTATTGCGGACTCATGGCAGCAAGCCATTGTGGGCAGAGGTATCATCATGCCAAGTAGGGCCCAGTGGGTTACTATGCAGGTTCACGGTAGCCTCATGGACTTCATGAACATGTGCGCGCCCAACCATGCGAGACTCGAGTGCACGGTCACAGATTGTGGAGTCTCTCCCTCATGCAAAGCAATGGTGTGTTGGGGGGGAATTCAACATGTTGGAGGACCCCTCGGATAGGATTGGAGACAACCACGCTACTATGCACGGGGCTGAGTTGGCAGCCTAGGAACGCTTATGTATGACCTTGAGGATTGCAGATGTTTGGCAACATGCAGGCATTGTGCAACCCCTAGACAGCCTAGCTTTCTCTCATTCTGACCGCAAAGCAGGGGTGGCGAATTTATCTCGGATAGCTCGCTTATATGCCATTGACCTCATATGTGACATGGGAGGATCTGTATGCATTTTGGAAAGGACTAGCGTTTCAGATCATGCACCAGTGATTCTTACTTTGGCAGACAGGGGAGTGGGAGCACCTTACTGCGCATCCCCCAGAGGATTTTACTGGATACAGAGCTCAAAGAAGAGGTGGTGGCACATTGGACAGAGAGCTCGAGTACACAACGCACCCCAACTATTAGAGTGGCCATTGGACTTGCTAAGCTTAGTCGTTTCCTCCTCGACAAGGCACCCCAACTTGAGCACACGGGGCACCCCAGCTACTAGAGTGGCCGCTACTAGAGTGGCCGCTGGACTTGCTATGCTTAGTCATTTCTTCCTCCAGGAGTCTGCAGCTCGTTTGGCTGCAGCCAAGGAAAAGGAGAAACGGCTCCGACAAGGCATAGGCTCCCTACAGCGGATACAGGAGCGCCACCCCAATAGTCCTTGGATGGAGGAGTAGATGCAGCAGGCTCGTTTGGCTGCAGCCAAGGAAAAGGAGAAACGGCTCCGACAAGGCATAGGCTCCCTACAGCGGATACAAGAGCGCCACCCTGATAGTCCTTGGATGGAGTAGATGCAGTAGGCTCGACACAAGTTGATCACCATTGAGGAGCGACGCCATGAGTTTGCCTTTCATCGCCAAGCCTCTCAGTGGACCCAGATGGGAGACAGAGTTATTGGTGAGTTCTTTGACACCGTAGGCCCTCACCATGCACACACCAATGTTTGTCAGTTGAGGAGACCTAATGGGTCAGTGACTCAATAACTACAGAGCCGGAGGATATGTGTGCAGTTGCTACTGACTTTTACCGTGAGCTAATTTCAGCTGAGCCTTGGTCAGAGCATCAAGATGCATGCAGAGAGAGTTTGGACGCAGATGCCTTGCCTAGTTGCTGAGGAGATGCGTCAGAGACTTGAGCTACCTCTCCAGTTGGAGGAGCTTCACGAGGCCCTCAGTGCACTTCCTCGGGGTAGTGGGGAGGATGGTTTGACTCCCAAGTTTCTTCTTGGAGTACTGGGATCTACTTGGTCAGGATCTTTGTAGCACTTACCAGCACATTCTAAGATGCCTGACAGCATGAGCGAGGGTCTGATTTACCTTATCCCCAAGGAGGGAGATTTGGCAGTGAAGGGCCATCACCATTCTCATCTCAGCCTACAAAATCTTAGCCAAGGCTTTGAGTTTGACAATTCAGCTGCTACTTGAGAGCATTATACATGAGACACAGACAGGTTTTGTCAAGGAGCCCAGTATCCTTGACAACATCTTCACCTTTTGGGAGGCTTCTGCCCTCGCACGTCTCCGAGGAGAGGATCTTGTGATACTCCTCGATTTTGAGAAGGCATCCGACAGAGTTGACTGGGATTTCTTGGAGGGCACTCTGCGTAGGATGGGGTTTCCATATGCTTGGATCAGAGGAGTGTCAGCTCTCTACAGATGTGCGCACAGTCGGGTGCTTTTGGCGGGGGGGAAGAGGGGAACGTTTCATGCTCAGGCGCTCGGTTAGACAAGGTTGCCCTCTTGCCCCTTTCCCATTTCTCTTCTATGATGAGCCGATGAGATGATTTTTGACTTCACAGGAGGTTGGTTTACATGGTTTAGAGCTCCCTATTAGGGGAGATGAGCTGCTAGACGCTCAGTTTGCTGACGACTCAGGCATGTACTTGGATGGCTAGGAGGCCAATCTCCACATGTGTGAGCAAGCTCTAGAAGTGTTTTGTTGTGCATCAGGAGCACTGATCAACTAGAGGAAGACAAAGGCGCCTGGAGAGGGCTTCAGGTGGATCCGCCCAGGCGCAGGGACGCCTCTACGCTACTTGGGTTGTCAGGTTGGTTTGGGTCTGTCTGCAGAGCAGCAGATTGCTCCTCTCCTCCTGTCAATTAGGAGGAAATTGCTACATTGGAGCACGACACGACTCTCTTTGGCTTGATCAACTAGAGGAAGACAAAGGCTTTCTGAGTTGGCAGTGCTCCTACGCCCGATTGGTCGCCTGGAGAGGGCTTCAGGTGGATCCGCCCAAGGACGCAGGGACGCCTCTACGCTACTTGGGTTGTCAGGTTGGTTTGGATCTGTCTGCAGAGCAGCAGATTGCTCCTCTCCTCCTGTCCATTAGGAGGAAATTGCTACATTGGAGCACAGCACGACTCTCTTTCGCTGGAAGGGTTGTAGAAGCCAACCACGTTCTTTTGGCTACTATATGGGACATCATGTCTTGCTGGATTTTTTCGAGCTCATGCATTAGCCTGCTGGAGAGGCTGATCAGGAACTTTATGTGGTAAGGGCGTGACACCCAGTCAGCCCGAGCCAAGGTGTCCTAGCAGGTCATTACTTTACCATGTTCTCAGGGAGGGCTGGGGATCATTCACCCTGCACGGCAAAGTAGAGCCCTCCTTGGGAAGCTTTTTGTCAAAGGACGTCTTCTGGGGGGGAGAAGGAGTTGTTGCTTCACCGGATTTGATCCGAGTCCCTGAAACGGGCGGCCCTTGGAGTCCGTCCACTAGGTGGATCTTCACAGAGATGTGCAGAGTTGGCTTCAGCAAGATTTGGGAGGACCGCTTTGTTGTGAGCCTGCTTAGGTCCTCGGAGTAGTTGTAGAGTGGCCTTGAGCAGCACCAGCCACATGCATTGAGGAGCGCTTGAGGAAACCTCTTGTTTGGAACCCCATGGTCAACACACAATGAGACCACTTGGTTGGTAGCAAGCCTCATGTTTCTTGGGGTCCCATGGCAAAGGGTCTAGTTTGTACTTTTGGTGGCTTCAGTTTTCAGGCCTTCCCGAGGAGACTCAAAGCATCCAGTTACGAGGAAGGAGGGAGGTGCAAAGCATGTGTCAAGATATTACAAAGGCTATACCTGTTGAGTCGCCCCACTTGAGGCAGCAGCTCCCAGATGGATGGGGGCCTTGACGCGTCTAGAGGTCCTCATTACTGTTAGGGCTTGCTCAGAGTTTGTAGCCCACATGTTTTTCGAGGTTCAGGGAGAGGGTCATCTTCACAGAGTCTATATAGAGGCACCACAGGTTGCAGAGTGTTGCTTTCAGAGGATTCGAGTTGTGGACATCTGTGCAAGGACTTGATCCTGACCCAAAAGATCTCGAGTCAAGACATTGGCGGCTCTAGGCTTGGAAGAGCCGCCCCCTCATTCGAGTGCAGTGAGACTCAGTAAAAGTGGTTTTGGCAGGATCCTCCTCTTCAGCCGATCACCCAGGGACTCCTTTTTTAAAGTACACAACTCGCTTGGGTCGACACATGCTAGCAGCACGGAGCGAGGCTCACTCAGCTACAGCACTCCACTGGTAGAGGGTCTCACAGCCAAGTTCTTGTCACGATTTTGGGAGCGGTTGTGAGATAGCAGGCAGCTGAGGCGAGTTACTATGTTTCAGTGGCTAGTTGCATAGGGTTACATCAGTTGGGAGTTGGTTGGTACACAGCAGCTTCTTGGCAGCATGCGCAGCCTATGCCATCCATTTGGAGACTCAATGTCACTGTTTATGGGACTGCCCCATGGCATAGCAAGTTTGGCTTAGGGTTCTTCGACTGATGCTAGCCCTCTCCACAGCCCAACAGTACACTTGGGGTGTTGCATCCTGGTCCACTCGCATGGGCCCTGCGCTCCATTTTGAGTTGGCTTCCACCAGCAAGATGATAGTGATTCAGGGGGGTCGACCTACACCTCACATCCTGCCACAGAGCTCATCCCCCAGGAGTGGTGCTGTGATAGAGAGGTGTTGGGAGCTCATCTACAGCCTCTGGCACTCTGGTTCATCTGGTGGGCCCGCTGCTTCCGCATCTTTGAGGCTCTCCCTGTCCCACCGGCAAAGACTATTCGTGACATTTGGTTGGAGCTGATTCATACACTCAGTGGTCAGTTTGAGAGGCCTTCCTGCGACTTTGGAGCACAGGGCCTTTCTTCACATTGGTTCAGGGCATACCTAGATGGCACTACCGGGCACCAGTGTGGCTCTTTCCTCCTCCCATCTCGTGATCTAGCCCTCATTGTACATACTTCGTTTTTTCACCGGGAGTCTTCCCATGTTTCTAATGTAGCCTTCTGTCGCAGAGGTGGTTTTGTAGCCTTTGGGCAGTTTTCTTAACTAATGGAAGGACTTTTTTCTTGGGCCAAAAAAAAAATCGATCTGCCAAAGAAGCTTGGTAGAGAGAGCACAGATGAGAGCAGCCAGCCGACCTTGAGCTAACCACCCGCTAACAAGCAACAATAAAAACCAAAACCCCAAAACCAGCAACCAAAGCCTACCAAAATAAAAGGACAGAAAACAAGACAAAAGAAACCAAAACGACAAGCTTCCACGCACACACACTCGCGTGCACACACACCCCCGAAAGCAAGCCTAGAAAGGACAACAAGCAACACACTTACACAAAAACCCTAAGGGCAAGCTTCCACGCGCACACACTTGCAGGTGTGTTCACACACCTGCACACACTCAAACCCACGCCACGCCCAGAGGCAAGACAACAGAGAAACACACCGACCAAGAAGAAGAAGCAAAACCAATCATAAAAGAAACAAAACAAGAATGAAAGAGAAAAAACCAAACCCAAACTTGGAGGGAAAACCCGAACAAACATTAGAGAGTCTGCAGCACTAGGTGAAGAAGCCGGTGTGGGAGCAAAGCCACGGAGGCAACCTTCTCCAAGCAAACATTTGTCTTGACGGGCTCCGTGTTGAGGAAGATAGAGCGGATGAACGAAGAAGTTGAGGAAGAGGCCACGAAACATATCACTGTGGAAGTCAGCAACGCGATTGTAGCAAGCAAGGGCAGCGCTACCAGTTAAAGAACTCGCGAAGCATGGATCTGCGAAGAAGATATACCGTGGAGGAGGGAAGGGAAACCTGCCCACAGAATGAGGACTCCTTTTGGACAAGGGGGTAGACAACTGTAGCAGGAAAAGTGTGCCGTGGTCTCTAAAGTGGGTGCTCCTTAGTGCAATATGCGTGAAACCTCACTCCAACAAAAAGAAAACATGACACAACAATGGAACAAGCAACTCAAAGACACAACAATAGACTCAAAACACCATGGAACTCCACTAACACATGTAACCAGTACAGACTCTGGCTGGAAGCACCCTCGCTTCAAGCCTAGGACTCATAGATACAATGGGGGTGTCGAGGCTCCAATGTGCAGGGAGAGTGCAGATGTGCGGTGCTGGACGCAAGACACCAAACTCAAGACGCTAGACCACAGAAAGTAAATGATGCCTCTCATAACTAGAACCAACTAAAACATATAGACAATGATAAAGAGCCATCAACGGCTAGCAAAATATCCCAGTCCAGCTAAGTCTCTCTCCAAATTGTGGTGGTGGTGGTCTAGCCACGGTGTCCACTAGACCACCACCCGTTTCACTGCCACGTGTCACTTCCTAGGTGAGAGTCCATTCAATGTGAACTCCAGACCAACTGTAACTAACTGTCGGTCCTGTGTAAGTGACACTATAGCCCTGCTACAGAATCCCTGTGGAGATTGAGTAGAGCATTTATGCCCTATGAACCCAATATGAGAGACACTACCTTACAGAGCCGGATGCAGTCATAAAATGGCCCTCAATTTAACATCATAATCTTACAGAAAGATTAGAATGTAAAATCAAATGGAGTGCTATCTTCAAACCATCCTTCCGAAAAATACTGAAAAGGAATAAGTAATGAATTCTAGACCACCTAAAACAAATGTATTCAACATAAACGTAACAACAAAGAAAAGTAAAAAGAAACGACTGATGTTCGTGTGAGGCGAAGCCATGAACAAAGCATTTACAAGGACAAGACGTTTAAGTCAATCATCATCATAATATCAAAATCATCGTGGTCACCAAGAAAGGAGCAAATGTAGTTCTCAAAGTTCTCGAAACGGCATGGTAAGAGTGAAAGATGAGGATGAAAGCATCCAAAGACCAACACGGCATCAACTTCAGCTTAGCACTTGCAAACTCTTAAAAGCACCATAATGTACAGTACATCCATGTATCTCTGATAATGCATAGACATTGATAATCAAAGGAGGCTGATCCAGTCCCACTTTAATAAAGCAAAAAGTGGGCTGATCCTTAATAAAGCAAAAAGTGTGGACTTCATTTTGGCAGATTATCTTGCTGGATCCATACATCCATCTAGAGCACGTGAAACAAATGAGGTTTTCTTTGTCGTTTATTATAGAATATTAGAAAAGAGAAGCTTAGAAAGTGAAAAACCATATTGATAGGCATAAGATGTCATTCTTGCCTGGAAAAAAGGTGCAGAGGTGAGAGAGTAACATGCATAGTGTGAACAAAAATATAATTTAAACACATTCAAACATCAACTTTAGTAATTGCTGACATCTAGCTTCATGAAACCATGACCAGGGTTACCTGCCTGTTAGGGCTCCGGAACGCAAGGCTGACATCCCTCGTGCTAGAATTATGAGTGTTCTCTTGAATCTCAGTCAATGGCCTTGCCTTTGGAGAGACGTGTGTATGTTGAGACCTCCGATACTTCTGCCGTGCACGTTCCACCGCATTTGCACAAATTTGTCTCATCTTCTCAGCAA
Source organism: Adiantum capillus-veneris (assembly GCF_014529385.1). NCBI lineage: Eukaryota > Viridiplantae > Streptophyta > Polypodiopsida > Polypodiales > Pteridaceae > Adiantum > Adiantum capillus-veneris. The sequence goes on along the minus strand of NC_140931.1, from coordinate 166,835,459 downwards.
CCATTAAAGGCCGAGGTTTCTCTAGCTCACAGTCACTAGAAACCCATAGCATTTCATTTATACCAGGGCCAACCTCCCCTTTGGGAAGGTCCATCTCAACTAGTATGCTTTGCTCATCCTCCTCCCTCTTGGTTGCTATTCCTTCTGAATCTACACCTGAAGGTACATCCTTCTTGATGTGTTCCACAAGCAACAAAGCATCCTGGGTCTCCACCTTCTTTGAGATATTTCTCCCTTCATTGCTTAGCGGAAGGGATTTACTTGTCAAAAGAAAGCCGGAATCAGGAACACCAGGCCAAAGCTCATCAACGTCACAATCCTCAGGCTTATACCTTCATCAAAGAAAGCAATTAGGTCATTTCCATTTGTAATTTTTGAAAAGTGTGGCAAATAATGATCAAATATTAGTGAAAATTACGATTATGTGTGTGTGAAAGTTTTGTGCACGCCCGCACAGCACAAACGCGTGCGTTTTTCCAAGCATTGATTAAGTTGCTCGCTTATTTCATTACATCATCCAGCATTTTATGTAAAAGACCTTAGTATAGTTTGAATTAACCTTTATTCTCAGACAGTAGCATGTGTGCAGTTACAGAGAGAGAAATGAAATGAAATGATATATTAACCTCTTCAAAAGGCCAAAATGACCTATGAGACCAATCCATTACAAACCGGTGAATCTGAGACCCTGTCTATGTACAAAAAAAGAGAAACAAAAATGAATCTAGAAGTGCTATGGCCCAATACAAAAGGGTGATATAATGGGTGATGAATCCATCCTCATCTATACTCTCGATGTCAAGATAGTATGGCTCGAATCCTCTCTTGTAGTCTATGTCGATGTGTGAAGCACCTCTCCTCAATCGTGGACGTCTCGATCTCCCTAGCTCCAATGCTCGGTCAATGAGAGTACCGCGGGTCTGAGTATGAGCTGAGCTTTGTAGTGGTGGTTGCTACTCTATTTGTCCAGTGTTTGGTGTGTGTGTGTGTGTGTGTGTGTGTGTGTGTGTGTGGGGGGGGGGGGGGGGGGGGGGGGGGGGGGGGGTGGTTAAGAGAACCAGAGAGCACGCGCAGCGAATCTGCAACCCTGTAACCCTGGCTGCGCAAATCTGCAACGTGCGCGTAGACAGCCTGTGCGGCCAGTAGCTCTATGTGGAGACAGCCTGCATGTTCAATTGCCTTGCGCGAAGAACAGTTCAGCGTGAGGAGTGGTGTGCACTGCGTGTCTGCTGTTCGGCCTCGTCAGCAGGTGTTCTGTCCTCGCCGCCCTGATTCTGCTCGTTGCTGTCAGACCTTTGTACGACCTGCTGCATCAACAGTGTCAGGCAATTTACATATAGGGACAGCTTACAGTATCCCAAGCATATTTATTTTGCAGATGTATGTGTTTTGTGGGAGATGTACATATCTCTGAGGTCTCTGTAAACAGATAAATTGACAAAATACAAAAAATAATCTTTTGCTTTAATTTTCGGTCGTGGTCCGATTGATGCATGTTAGAGTTCCCGTGTGTCTTCAAGCGTCGTAAAGCCATGGAAAGTGTTTCGGAAAGTGCTTTTGAAATCATAAGTTGTCTGTATGAAGACTTTGAAGAGGCCCGAAAACCCTGGAATGGTCAGGCACCTACCCTTGAGGTGTGAATTCCAGTACAGGACCTAATGGATCCGGTAGTGCTATATGCCATAAATGCGGTCATCTTGTTTTTCCCTGGCAAAATGCCCATTGCGCAGGATGTAGGACAGTGGATTGATTTCCTTCTCAAATGCCAGGCTGTCAAAGGCGTTTATTTTGGTGCTCGGGATTTCTATGAGGTTTTATTGGCAGATACTGAGGCTAGAAATCTTTTGCTGGAGATGTCTCCCCTCTTTTTTGGCACACAGATGACTCATGTTCTGCCCTGGGCACTTACGAAGGACTATCAAAGTCTTATTTGTCACAAATGTCCTGTGTGGGTGGAAATTGTTGATTTCCCTCGCACATGGAGGCATTTTCTTCTGTTGTTGGTTGTACAGCTTGGCAAGGTGATTTACCCTCCGAAATTGGATGCGAACACCAATAGGTTTTGCATTCTTTGGGATACGGACAAGCATACCCCGGATAGAATTATGGTGGATTCTGGAGATCCTTGGGTGGGCAAGCATCCTTTTAAACTCAAATGGGGCAAATTTGCTGACTCCTGTTTCAGATGTGGTAGATTTGGTCACATGCAATCTAAATGTCCTGAACCAATTCTCGGACGGGGGTACTACCAGATCGAGTTCGAGACTTCCGAGATGGCCTCCAAGGTCATAGCTATGAGTCCACTGGCCATCCGAGCATCACGCGCCCACTTTCGACAGTGTGGCGACATGGTTTTGACCCGACTTTGGATGTGCTAGCAGAGGAGGCAGACATCCCCATCTCAGTCTGCTTTCCGGGTCTATGGAGGGAGTACCTTCCACTTCTCTCCAGGATTGGCTCCGCCATCGGGACTGTCCTGGAGACACCTCGTACGGCAGCATCAGTAGCTGCCAAGGCGGCTGGCATCCCTTCAGTTCGAGTTTTGGTCAGAGATACCCACACGCTCCCGAAAGGTCATCCTTCTGCCTCGGGTGAGTGGAGATTGGTTTAGACAAAGTGTGGAGTACTCGGGTCTCCCGAACCAGTGCTTCATTTGCAGACAGATGGGCCACCTAGCGAAGGCCTGTCCACGGAGGAGGCCACGACCTGCACCTCAGCCTCAGCCCCAGACTGCCAAGGCTGGGCCACAACCGCAGCCAGCGGCACAGCGCACAGATTCAGAGCCACCCTCCGAGCCTGGGGCTCCAGCGGAGGAGGGGTGGCAGCAAGCCCGTGGCCGTCGACGCCAGGGGCCACAGCGACAGCCTGGCACTCAGAGTGGCCCTCAGGTGCCTACTCAGCAGCAGTGGGTTCCCACGGGAAACCGCTTTGGTCCTCTTGAGCAAGAGGAGCCCCCTACGCCAACCTCCACCTCCGCTTCACCCTCGCCAGCCGCCCCACCTTCAGATTTCCCCTCCTCCTCCTCATCCCCTCCCCCGCCCTCTGCTCCCGCCCACTCCCCACCTCGCCCCCCTGTCTCTGTCGCCCCACCCCGTTTCTCTTCTCCTCCGCCCCCCCCCCCCCCCCCCCCCCCCCAGCTCCTTCTCCCTCTCCTCCTGCTTCAGTACCACAGTCGACTCAGGAGACTGGTCCCTCGCCGGCGGCTAGGAGATCTCTTGGCAGCGCCTTTGCCACGAGTCGCCTAGCGAGAGAGGGTCAGCCCTTCTTGCGGCCCCCTCTGCAGATTCAGACATCTTCCCTTGCATCTATCCCTCGTGGTCTGACGAGCATTGACCTCCGACGCCGCTGGGATTTCTTCGATTACGGGTTCACTCACTTTCTCGGCGATTCCGCAGCAGACCACGAGGCAGCCTGCTTCAGGGTCCACGCTTTGTTCCTCGCCGCTAGGGGGACAGAGGCCTTGGACTTAGCAGTTGGTTTCTCCTTCCCCCTCTGTGGTAGGACCGAGACAGAGTGGTCCCTCGACTCAGTGGTGGGATGGTTGCATACACAGGTTCTCGAGTTCTCTCACCACATGGGAGAACTTGGAGTTACAGATTTGCTGCAGACTTTGTGGCCACTGGCCAAGTTTGCGGTGAAACCCTCAGACTCAGCAGGATGTAGGCACATTGTGGTGTACTTTTTTGCTGATACGCAGTGTTTGCCTTGCTATGTATACATTCATGAGGACTCCTGGACAGAGGAGGTTGCTTTATGCACGGCTCGCTCTGCTTGGGCTTGGGCCAGGCACTCACTGCAGTCTCGCCTATCTAGAGGACGCTCGGATGCGGATTACTCCCCATCCAAGCCAGCCTCGAAGATAGCCCGTCTTGCTGCTGCGGCAGCATCTGTTCTCTCTCGCTCCCCATGAGGATCGTCTCGTGGAACGTGCAGGGACTAGGTGGGCCCCAGTTTCAGCGACAGCGGGGCCGATTGCGTCAGGAGATTCAGCGTTGCCTTGTGGAAGGAGAGATTGATCTCCTTATGCTTCAGGAGCACCATTTGTCCGAGAGCCGCATTCGGCGATGTGGTCAGATTTTGCGTGGACGTTATGATACCTTTTGGTCAGCTGCTTTTGGACCTGGAGGCATCCAAGGTGGGGTATGTATGACTATTGCGGACTCATTGCAGCAGGCCATTGTGGGCAGAGGGATTATTGTGCCAGGCAGGGCTCAGTGGATTACTATGCAGGTTCAGGGTGGCCTTGTGGGCTTCCTGAACATCTATGCACCCAATGTGGCGAGTGCTCGTGCAAATTTTTGGTCACAGATTGTTGAGTCTTTGCCACAGGTTGACCATTGGTGTGTAGGAGGGGACTTCAACATGTTGGAGGACCCTTCTAACAGGATCAGAGGCAGCCATGCTACTGTGCATGGAGTCGAGTTAGCAGCTTGGGAGAGGTTGTGTATGACTTTGAGGGTCTCGGATACATGGCAGCATTCTGGCTTTGTGAGGCCTCCAGAGAGTCTTGCCTTCTCTAGATCGGACCGCAGAGTGGGAGGAGTGAATCTATCGCGGATAGATCGCTTCTACACTAGTGACCACTTCAGTGACTTGGGGGGATCAGTGGGCATCCTGGCAGGGACATCCTTCTCGGACCATGCACCAATGATCCTCACAGTGGCAGACAGGCAGAGGAGTGGGAGCACGATGCTTCGCATCCCAGAGCGGGTCTTGTTGGACTCAGCACTCAGAGAGAGGGTAGAGGCTCTTTGGACAGAGGGCATGGACAGCCAGGCTCTACCTGCAGACACAGTGGCCTTAGGCCTAGCTCAACTTAGACACTTTTTTCTCCAGGAGTCTCTGGCTCGACGGGCTGCAGCGAGAGAGGAGGAGTAGCGTCTCAGACGAGGCATTGCTTCACTACAGAGGATGCAGGAGCAACATCCAGACAGTCCATGGTTGGAGGAGAAGTTACAGCAGGCTCGACAGGAGCTTGCTTGCATAGAGGAGAGGCGCCATGACTTTGCCTTTCACCGACAGGCATCTCAGTGGGCTCAGGTGGGTGATACAGAGTGATAGGTGCTTTCTTTGAGACAGTGGGACCTCGGCACTCGCACGCCAAGGTCAATCAGTTGAGGAGACCCGATGGGTCAGTTGTTTGTGAGCCCGAGGATATGCGTGCAGTTGCTACTGACTTTTACCGTGAGTTACTGTCGGCTGAGCCCCAGTCAGAGAGACAGGATGCATGCAAGGAGCGGGTTTGGGCACAGATGCCTTGTCTTGTGACTGAGGAGATGCGCCAGAGGCTAGAGATACCTCTTCAGCTTGAGGAGCTGCACATGGCTCTTAGGGCCCTCCCCCGTGGTAGCTGTCCAGGTGAGGATGAGCTGACTCCCAGCTTCTTCTTGGAGTACTGGGACCTGCTTGGCCCAGATCTTTGTAGTGCCTTTCAGTACATTCTGCACACAGGAGTGATGCCGGATAGCATGAGTGAGGGCCTGATTTACCTCATTCCAAAGGAGGGTGGCTCCTTGGATGAGATTCGACAGTGGCGCCCCATCACCATCCTCAACTCAACCTACAAAATTCTTGCCAAGGCTCTGAGTTTGAGGATTCAACCACTTTTGGAGAGCCTTATACATGGGACTCAGACAGGTTTTGTCAAGGAACGCAGTATCCTTGACAACATCTTCACTTTCTGGGAGGCTTCTACCCTGGCACGACTCCGTGGGGAGGACCTTGTGATTCTTCTTCTCGATTTTGAGAAGGCATACGACAGAGTTGACTGGGACTTTCTAGAGGGCACGCTACGCACACCTGGTGATTGGGTTCTCTTAAGGTTCAAAAAGGCAAGGTTAAAGAAGATGAAGGGCAACGAACGGCTGTTTCCTAAGCTCAGCATGCGTTACTATGGGCCTTTTCAAGTGCTTGACAAGATCAGCGATGTGGCTTACAGGCTGAAATTGCCTGATGCGTGGAAGATTCATAATGCGTTCCACGTGAGTCTTCTAAGACCCTTCGTGGGTGATGTGCCAGAAGATATGCCAGTTGAGGATCAGCCAGAAGTTGAGGAACTTGATGAGATCCTGGTACCTGAGCAAGTTTTGGCACATAAGGACAGAAAAGTTAAAGGACAAGTTGCAAGACGCTATTTGGTGAAGTTCAAGAACTATCCGCCTATGGATGCAAAGTGGATGGAAGAGCATGAACTGTCAGAGTCACCAAATGCATTGCAGCTTTACCTTGAAGCCTTTGGGTTACAGCCTACTTATGCCCCAACCCAACGTGTGCAAAGGAGGGGTAATGATAGAGCTAGTACATCAAATGTACATATGAATTCAGTGCCATAGATAGAAATGGCAAAAGTATGAAGGCCTCATTAAGTCATTTGTATCTATGTATGTTACGACCTTTCTTGCGGATACATGCGATGATAAAAGAGTGTTGATAGCACAAGATCATCAGTGGCGTGTATTTATGGTATGCAATCGAGGACGTTTGCGATTTCAAGAGGGGGGTATGTCACGAGGACGTGGCAGTTATTAACCATGTCACAGAGATGTGGCAACTGCTAACCTTGGTTGTTGGTTTCTTTCCAATGGGGTTTATTTTATTTGTTTAAGACCCTCTTTTTGAAGTAGCAAACGGTCGGACATTGTATGGCCAATGTGAACGGTAGATTCACCCGCAGACGGGAAGTGGTCGGCACTGGAATTCGTATGGTAAGAGGATGTCTAGGCTCAGAGCAAGATCATATAGGTCCCCCCGTCGCACTTAGCAAGTTGGTGGATACTAGGAAGTGAACTCAATTAAGGCGTAAAGTCAAGGTGGGACTACCAACAAAAAGTATCCGATAGTTGGGCCACATTGCATTTTTGGATGCGGTCCCAATGAGGATAGATGGTCAGAAGACCAGTGGGAGCCCAACGGAAGCATCTCCTAAAATTTAGGGAACTGCTATTTTGGGCCGTGAAATGTGTTCGCGTCATTACCTCCGGTATGACTAGGGGAACATTTTATAACTCTGCCGCGAAGTCAACTAGGCAACCGGTCAGAATATTTTTAAGCGACAAACCCGAAACGGGAAAATGCTTGAAAATGCGCCAAGTGTCACATTTTCGTGAACTTTCCTCTTGCAGAAAAATGGGCGCTGATTTTTAAGCTGGGAGAGGCCTCATTTGCAACCTGTCACAGGTTAAAAGCTATGGAGTGCTTTCTTTCCCTCTCATGTACAGTGTGGTGCTAGGAGTGATGCCCTGCACACTACACACTGCTCTCTCTTTCCCCTACGTGCAGTTATGTGATGCCCCACAAGAGGGCTACTCATTTGACTGATGTACAGTTGTGTGGGTTCATGCTTTTGTGCTGAGGCAAGAGCCTCCTTGAGCAGGAACAGGGGTAGCTAACTGCTGCTCCAAAGCAGGCACTGGTGAGGGTCATAACCTCACCGTACAGGTGCAAAATCAGCGCTGTGTATGCGCTGTAAATTCACTGTTTTTCAGCCATACGGACGCCAGGACCATTGGGAATCGTGCCCCACTGGCAGAGGACAGTTAGGGGACTGTTTGGGACTGAAAACAGGGCAAAAACCAGTAAATACAGCGTGCTGAATTTACTGTTTTTGGACAGGAATCAGAGGGTATACGCCAGTGCAAGCGAGTTCCAGCAGGGGAATTGGTTTCGCGCAAGTTTTGGGGCTGTTATGCTGCCGAAATTTGGCCAAATCAAATGGTATCTAGGTGGATACACGTGAAGGATTCCCAGGACCTTACCTTGTAATTTACCCTCCTAAAGAATAAAGAAATACCGAAAGGGGCGCCAATTTTGGGTTCTACAGGTTGTCGGTGTCTGCTCGGAGCATTCTAGCTTCCGAGCCGTGTGTGTATTCAAGTGGTAACTCCCGTCGCAGGTTCTCTTTGCAAAGTGCTCTGTGTGTGTGTTTAAAGTAAAGAATTTCGGGTGAAAGCCAACGCCTACCGCCCTACGGGCCGGTTTCATGGTTCCATTGCCGGGATATCAATCACTTTTTCCTCAAAGAGTGAGCCTGGATTGTTCAAGGTAAAGACGCACAGTGCAAGAACGCGGGGATTACACTATGGCCGACAAGGGGAAGGGAATTATGGAAGAGGGTTCCTCTCCAAAGGACAGGCAGGAGATTCCTATGGTTTTTGAGATTGGCGAGAGCTCACGGCCACGTCAGTCTGTACCTCCTGTCAACGTGAATGTCCCTCCAGTAGTACAGGGCTTTATGACAGGGCAACTTGAGGATGATGCGTTTAAGACTCAGTTAGTTGCCGCGGTGAATGTCTTTTCGCAGCTGGTGCAGAATCCGATGTTTATGGAATTCTTGCAAGCGCCACCAGTGCAACAGCAAAATAGGCAACCTACGCCACGTACGTAGATTGTTGAAGCTCAAGCCCAGGTACTTCATGAGGCGCAGGAGGAAAGGGAACACTCGCATGTTGCGGAGTCGGGGGCTCCAAAGCAGGTTCCTCCCGTGCTTGAACAGGTGGCTAGAACGCCTATTCCACAGGTTATGCCAGTTCAGCCCGCCACCTTTCAGAGCCAGCATGCTGTCTTGAATGGACAGGGAGCTGGATACCAGGCTATGCACTCAGTTTTTCCACCACCCACGGTACATCCTGGGTATTTCGAGGGTGGATCAGTGTTCCAAAGTATGGCTGGTTATGCGTCTGAAAGTCAGCCGTACATGCCAGGAACAGTGTTCGGGGATATGCAAGGCATCATGCCAAACCCCATGTATGGTACTATCGGCATGCAGCAAGGTTTCCACGGCAACCAGGGCCAGTTTGGGGTGCCACAGGGTCATTTTGGCATGGCTGGTTTTTCTGGACAGCAGCCAGATATCGCACCTCTTACGCAAAATGTGAATGGCCAACACGTGCCGATCATGCCTAGTTCAGTGCCCATGTTGCAGACCATCCCGTATGACAACTTGGGGGCACTAGAGAAGCCGAAGGCTTACAAAGAAGGTGGTGCAGCGGTAAAGTTCAGTACCTTCAGTGGTTTCGAGGATAAGACAAAGGCACTCACTTTCCTCCAACAGTTTGATACAGCTTATGCGGGAGGGAATTTTACAGAGGCCTCGAAGGTCAGGAAAGCTGCCACTTTCTTAAAGGACAATGCGCTTACATGGTGGACGACATTGTTAATGCAAGGACAGGCACCTGCCACTTGGGTTTACTTCAAGCAAATGTTTGCATCTGCTTGGCTATCAAATGAATTTGAAGCCGATGTCATGACAGATTGGCACCAACTTACGGCAGCTTCGTGCAAGAGCTTGCTGGAGTACAATAGGAGGTTTTGTAAAGCATTACTCTCAGTGACCTCCTACAGATTTGTGCCATTGACAGAGCAGATAGAGAAGTATTGTTGTGGGCTGCCTAAAGGGCTTCGCGATTAGTGTATAAAGAACAGAGTGGCTACCCTTACTCAGCTTATGGAAGTTGCGAACACTGGTCTTGCCTTGTTGAAAGGAGAGGACAGTGGATTTCCGAGCAGTGATAAAGGAGGGCAGCAAAAGAAAAATTCAGGGAAGAAGCCCTTTGTGAAAACGGCTCCTGATGCGTCACAGGGGTCAGAACAGGCCACCAAAGACAAGGATTCAGCTGGGACTTCTGGAGCGCAGGCAAAGAAACAGAAAAGGAAGCCTTTTGTGCGCAAGTCGCTCGAGGAAAAGAAGGTCCTAATGGCTGAGAACAAATGCTTTATATGCGAGCAGCCTGGTCATATTTCTATCAATTGTCCACAAAGGAAAAGGCCAGCTGACTCAGAGGATAAAGAAGACCAGAAAGGCAAGAAGCCTAAACCCACGGCAGGTTTAGTGCCAGACATGGTGGGTGACAGGCCTAGCACAGATGCCAGTGCGTTATGCAGGGCATGGGGTAAAGTTAGGGATCAGACGGCACTCATCTTCTTTGATCCAGGTGCCAAAGCCAACTTTATCTCACCAGAGTTAGCTATGAAGCTGGGCATCAGAGCTGAAGAGATGGGGTACACCGCAGAGGCAGGGTTGGCATGTCCTGGCCACTCAGAGTGTGTTACTCCCATCATTGGAAAACTGCGTCTGCATATTCAGTCGTATGTGGACACTGAAGAGTTTTACATCATGCCGCTGGAAGGTTGTGACGCCTTGTTGGGGATCCCGTGGATGTTCCGAGTGCATGGAGTCTTGGATGCCTACAACAAAAAGATCACTGTACAGCATAGGGGCAAAACTCACATCTTGGATGTAAAGCTTAAAGGAGAGTCAGTCCCTATTGTATCTGCTTCTGCTATCACTTCTGTAATAAAGAATCATCTTTCTGTGTACCTGATTTTTGCACATGATGTCTCAGATAATGATCAGTCAAATTTATCTGTGTTAGATAAAGAAAGGTCAGCATTTTTGCAAAAGTTTAGTGGCTGTTTTTCTGATTCATTACCGTCGCAATTGCCGCCAGAGAGACCTGAGGACCATCGGATAGATTTGGTGCCAGGGTGTAGCCCACCAAATAGACCTCCCTACAGGGTTAGTGCGGCGCAACAGAAAGAGATTATGGGCCAGGTTGAGGAGTTATTAGAGAAGGGGCTGATTCAGCCTAGTTCTTCACCCTTTTGCTCCCCAGTGCTCCTAGTGCAGAAGAAGGATGGCTCATGGCGCATGTGTATTGATTACCGTGCGTTGAATAAGAATACCATCAAGAATAGGTTTCCTATTCCTCGCATTGATGATATTCTCGATCGTTTAGAGGGTGCTGCAATTTTCAGCAGGATAGACCTTAAGAGTGGGTACCATCAGATTCGTATAAGCCCAGAGGATGTGCACAAGACTGCGTTTAGAACGACATTTGGTCTTTATGAGTTTCTAGTGATGCCGTTTGGGCTAACAAATGCTCCTGCCACGTTCAACAGAATGATGGACCGGATTTTCCGCTCGCATCAACAGTTTGTTGGAACGTTCTTCGATGACATGATAGTGTATTCGAAGAATAAAGAGGAGCATAGGCATCACTTGACCATTGTGTTCGAAGAGCTGCACAGTCACAGGTTACTTGTCAATCCTAAGAAAAGTGAATTCTTCCTCGAAGAGATCCACTTTCTGGGCCACATAGTCTCAAAGGATGGTGTTAGAATGGATCCCGCAAAGGTCGAAGCTATCAAGACATGGCCAGACTTGAAGACTGTGCACGATGTCAGAAGCTTCTTGGGATTGTGTTCCTACTATAGAAGGTTTATCAGAAATTTTGCAGAGATAGCATCGCCTCTTCACGCATTGCAAAAGAAAGAGGTCACTTTCAGATGGACCCAAAAAGAGATTTCAGCTTTTAGTCTCTTAAAGGAAAAGTTGACTTCAGATCCAGTTATTGTTTTGCCAGATCTCAGGAAGTCATTTGTGGTCCAGTGTGACGCGTGTGGCAGTAGCATCGGAGCAGTGCTAATGCAAGATGGACGGGTAGTAGCCTATGAAAGCCGAATTTTGCAAGGGCCAGAGAGGACTATGCAAGTCTATGAGAAAGAGCTCTTGGCCGTGATTCATGGGCTTTCTAGCTGGAAGCACTACCTCTTAGGTGCTGATTTTGTTGTCCAAACAGATCATCAGACCTTGCGATACTTCTTGACACAGTCAAAGTTATCCGAAAAGCATATGCGATGGGCAAACATTCTTTCCATGTTCCACTTCCAGATTATGCATGTGGAAGGCAAGAAGAATGTTGTGGCTGATGCGTTATCAAGAAAGCCACAAATTTCAGCTGTGTCAATTCCTTATCATCATGAGTTAGATGACATGAAGGAACAGTATACTGCTGATGAAGATTTTGCAAGGATCTTTGAACAGTTACAAGAGGGGCAACATCACGAGCACTACCTCCTCAGAGATGGCTTTATGATGATGCATGGCAGACTTTGTGTCACTAGGCCACTACGACATATAAGGTCATGGAAGAGAGTCATGTCCCACCGTATGCAGGGCATCGTGGCATTGATGCAACAGTTAAAGCGGTAGAGACGTTCTTCTATTGGCCTACCTTGAGGAGAGATGTGGATGCCTTTGTGCGAGCATGCATAGTTTGCCAAAAGGTCAAGTTTGACAGGCAAAAGGCACCAGGGTTGTTACAACCACTGCCGATTCCGGATAAGCCATGGGAAAGCATTGCTATGGACTTTATCTTTGATCTTCCAAGGACGCCAATAGGGAATGATGGTATATGGACCATTATCTGCAAGTTCAGCAAGCAAGCCCATTTTATCCCTGTCAGGAAGAAGATAAAATCTGATCAGATGGCACGCTTGTTCATGTACAATGTGTTTAAGTACCATGGTGTGCCACAATCGATTATCAGTGATCGTGATCCTCGCATGACCAGTTTGTTCTGGAGAGGATTGTTTGAGAACATGGGTACTACGCTCAAGTTCTCGTCTTCGTTTCATCCACAAACTGATGGACAGTCAGAAGAGGCCAATTCTACTGTTTTAGATCTGCTGAAATGCTATGTGTCAGATAATAAGGGCAAGTGGGAACAGTATTTGCCTATGCTTGAGTATGCGTACAATAATACGGTGCATTCGTCTACTGGCAAAGCACCTTTTGAAATTGTTGAAGGCGGCAAAAAGGTTCCTCCCATTTTGCACACAAAGGACAAGATCTTTGAGGCAGATCGATATGTTGAGAACATGGATGAGATGTATAAGAAGATTAAAGTTGCCTTGGAGAAGACTCAGGCAAAACAGAAAAAGGCTGCTGATCGTCACCGTTGTGAATTGCTACTATCACCTGGTGATTGGGTTCTCTTAAGGTTCGAAAAGGCAAGGTTAAAGAAGATGAAGGGCAACGAACGGCTGTTTCCTAAGCTCAGCATGCGTTACTATGGGCCTTTTCAAGTGCTTGACAAGATCAGCGATGTGGCTTACAGGCTGAAATTGCCTGATGCGTGGAAGATTCATAATGCGTTTCACGTGAGTCTTCTAAGACCCTTCGTGGGTGATGTGCCAGAAGATATGCCAGTTGAGGATCAGCCAGAAGTTGAGGAACTTGATGAGATCCTGGTACCTGAGCAAGTTTTGGCACATAAGGACAGAAAAGTGCAGCTTTACCTTGAAGCCTTTGGGTTACAGCCTACTTATGCCCCAACCCAACGTGTGCAAAGGAGGGGTAATGATAGAGCTAGTACATCAAATGTACATATGAATTCAGTGCCATAGATAGAAATGGCAAAAGTATGAAGGCCTCATTAAGTCATTTGTATCTATGTATGTTACGACCTTTCTTGCGGATACATGCGATGATAAAAGAGTGTTGATAGCACAAGATCATCAGTGGCGTGTATTTATGGTATGCAATCGAGGACGTTTGCGATTTCAAGAGGGGGGTATGTCACGAGGACGTGGCAGTTATTAACCATGTCACAGAGATGTGGCAACTGCTAACCTTGGTTGTTGGTTTCTTTCCAATGGGGTTTATTTTATTTGTTTAAGACCCTCTTTTTGAAGTAGCAAACGGTCGGACATTGTATGGCCAATGTGAACGGTAGATTCACCCGCAGACGGGAAGTGGTCGGCACTGGAATTCGTATGGTAAGAGGATGTCTAGGCTCAGAGCAAGATCATATAGGTCCCCCCGTCGCACTTAGCAAGTTGGTGGATACTAGGAAGTGAACTCAATTAAGGCGTAAAGTCAAGGTGGGACTACCAACAAAAAGTATCCGATAGTTGGGCCACATTGCATTTTTGGATGCGGTCCCAATGAGGATAGATGGTCAGAAGACCAGTGGGAGCCCAACGGAAGCATCTCCTAAAATTTAGGGAACTGCTATTTTGGGCCGTGAAATGTGTTCGCGTCATTACCTCCGGTATGACTAGGGGAACATTTTATAACTCTGCCGCGAAGTCAACTAGGCAACCGGTCAGAATATTTTTAAGCGACAAACCCGAAACGGGAAAATGCTTGAAAATGCGCCAAGTGTCACATTTTCGTGAACTTTCCTCTTGCAGAAAAATGGGCGCTGATTTTTAAGCTGGGAGAGGCCTCATTTGCAACCTGTCACAGGTTAAAAGCTATGGAGTGCTTTCTTTCCCTCTCATGTACAGTGTGGTGCTAGGAGTGATGCCCTGCACACTACACACTGCTCTCTCTTTCCCCTACGTGCAGTTATGTGATGCCCCACAAGAGGGCTACTCATTTGACTGATGTACAGTTGTGTGGGTTCATGCTTTTGTGCTGAGGCAAGAGCCTCCTTGAGCAGGAACAGGGGTAGCTAACTGCTGCTCCAAAGCAGGCACTGGTGAGGGTCATAACCTCACCGTACAGGTGCAAAATCAGCGCTGTGTATGCGCTGTAAATTCACTGTTTTTCAGCCATACGGACGCCAGGACCATTGGGAATCGTGCCCCACTGGCAGAGGACAGTTAGGGGACTGTTTGGGGCTGAAAACAGGGCAAAAACCAGTAAATACAGCGTGCTGAATTTACTGTTTTTGGACAGGAATCAGAGGGTATACGCCAGTGCAAGCGAGTTCCAGCAGGGGAATTGGTTTTGCGCAAGTTTTGGGGCTGTTATGCTACCGAAATTTGGCCAAATCAAATGGTATCTAGGTGGATACACGTGAAGGATTCCCAGGACCTTACCTTGTAATTTACCCTCCTAAAGAATAAAGAAATACCGAAAGGGGCACCAATTTTGGGGCCTATAGGTTGTCGGCGTCTACTCGGAGCATTCTAGCTTCCGAGCCGTGTGTGTATTCAAGTGTTAACTCCCGTCGCAGGTTCTCTTTGCAAAGTGCTCTGTGTGTGTGTTTAAAGTAAAGAATTTCGGGTGAAAGCCAACGCCTACCGCCCTACGGGCCGGTTTCAGGCTCACAGTCAGGTGCTTTTGGCAGGAGGCAGAGGTGAGCGCTTCATGCTCACACAATCGGTCAGACAGGGTTGTCCTCTTGCCCCCTTTCTCTTTCTGTTCTATGCGGAGGCGATGAGCAGATTTTTGGTGTCACAGCAGGTTGGTCGGAGGGGCTTAGCACTCCCTATACGGGGAGATGAGCTTCTGGACGCTGAGTTTGCCGACGACTCAGCCTTGTACTTAGAGGGCCAGGAGGCCAATTTACACAGATGTGAGCAGGCTTTGGAGACCTTCTGCTGTGCATCGGACGCACTGATCAACTGGAGAAAGACAGTGGCTTTCTCGGTTGGCAGTGCTCCTGTGCCAGATTGGATGCCAGGAGAGGGTTTCAGGTGGATTCCTCCAGGGACTACAGTTCGGTACTTGGGTTGTCAGGTTGGTTTGGACTTGTCCCCCGAGCAGCAGATTGCTCCTCTTCTCCTTTCCATCAGGAGAAAGCTGTTACATTGGAGCTCAGCACGACTTTCGCTGGCTGGTAGAGTAGTACTTGCCAACCAGGTGTTGTTGGCGACTATGTGGAACATCACTTCTTGTTGGATCTTCTCGAGTTCTTGTATCAGCCAGGTAGAGAGGCTGATCAGGAACTTCCTTTGGTCAGGTCGCGACACTCAGATTGCCCGAGCCAAGGTGGCTCGGTCGGTCATCACACTTCCTTGTTCTCAGGGAGGGCTTGGGATCATTGATCCAGTACAGCAGAGCAGAGCCCTTCGTCGTCAGAGGACTTCTTCCAGGCAAGGAGCCCTGGCAGGAGTTCTTACTGCAAAGGCTTCGTGCCATGGTGCCTCAGTCAGGAGGCCCTTGGCAACCTTCGACAAGATGGATCTTTACAGAGTTGCGCCGAGTTGGTTTGAGCAGGAGACTGGAGCACCGATTCGCTGCGAGTTTGCTTCGATCTTGGGAGCTCTTACGGCATGGCCTAGAGCAGAGACAGCCGACGTGCACGGAGGAGCGCCTACGGCAGCCCCTCGTCTGGAACCCCATGGTTAGCACTCAGAGAGGCGACTTGGTTGGGAGTCGGCCTCATGTTTCTTGGGGTCCCATGGCAGCAGGTCCAGCGCGCTCTCTAGGTGACTGGCTAGAGTTCACAGGTTTGTCAGAGGAGGTGCAGGCTGTCCAGCTACAGGGCATGAGAGGGGTGCAGAGCATGTGTCAGGACATCTTAGAGTCAGTTCCAGCTGAGTGGCTCACGCCTCTCGAGCCAGTAGCACCCTAGTGGATGGGAGCCTTCACACGACTGGAGATTCTCATTTCAGTCAGGGCTTGCTCAAAGACTGTCCCAGCCCTGTTCTTCGAGCTTCAAGGTGGGGGACGATTACAGTGAGTTGCAGTAGAGGCCCCGCAGGTAGCAGAGTGTTGTTTCCAGAGGATCCGAGTTGTGGGCATTTGTGGGAGGACTTGCGTCATAGACCCTGACCCAGCAGCTCTTGAGACAGGACACTGGAGGCTATGGGCTTGGGAGTGCTATCCACTGGCACAAGTACAGTGGGATCCTGGTGAGTGGCTATGGAGGGACCCCTTCTCTTCTGCAGACCGCCCAGGAGTCCCCTACTTTCAATACACTGTTCGGCTTGGACGTCATATACTTGCAGCACAGAGAGAGGCCCGCCCCACTGCAGCACGTCATTGGCAGGAGGAGGGCCTTACAGTCTAGTTCTTGGCAGCTTTTTGGCAGAGGATGTGGGACTCCAGACAGCCGAGGCGCGTCACTTTGTTCTAGTGGCTGGTTGCACACAGAGCCACAGCAGTAGGGAGCTGGCTTGTGCATAGTGGTCTCTCGGCCGCATGTGCAGCCTGTGACCAGTTGGTGGAGAGTCAGCGTCACTGTCTTTGGGACTGTCCCTCAGCCCAGCAGGTGTGGCTACGAGTTCTTCGGCTGATGCCTGCCCTCTCCACGGCTCGACAGTACACTTGGGGGGCAGCGGCTTGGTCCACCCTCACGCGCCCGACACTTCAGTTTGAGCTATCTTTCACCAGCAGGATGATAGTGATGCAGGGGAGGGCGACCTACACTCCAGCCTAGTTCAGATCTTACTCCACAGGAGTGGTGCAGTGAGAGAGAGGAGTGTTGGGAGCTCATCAGCGGCCTAGCTCTCTGTTTCATCTGGCGGGCCCGCTGTTTCCGCATCTTTGAGGCTCGCCTTGTGCCACCAGCAGAGACTGTTCGTGACTTTTGGTTAGAGCTGATCCACACTCTCAGAGGAGAGCTTGAGGGACTACAGGGCAGCTCCGACCGCATGCGGGAGCGCCGCGAGGCTTTCCTTCGACTCTGGCGCCCTGGGCCTTTCTACACCATTGTCCAGGGGGTGCTCAGATGGCACTACTGTCCACATGTGTGGCTCTTCCCTCCTCCCATCTCTTGATTTAGCCTCGTTGTATATATGCTGTTTTTTCATTGGGAGAGTCTCCCCATCATGCTTGTTGTAGCCCTCTCCTGCAGAGGTGGATGTAGCCCTATGGGCAGTTTTCATTAACTAATAGAAGGATCTTTTTCTCGGAAAAAAAAAATGTCCTGAACCAATTTTGCAGCCCCCTCTTTCGGCTGTTCCTTCCTCTACCCCTGCCCCTATAGGCAAATCTATTGGTGAAGCTAAATTGAATGGAGTCCCTGCTATGAAGGTGACTCCCAATGCAGATAAAGGGAAAAACAAAAATCCCGCAGTTTGCTGATGTTGGAAATGTAACTGCAGGGAAAGGCAAAAATGCTAGGTCGAGTGATGTTGGCTCATGGGTTGTGCCTAAAAAGACAATGAAAATTCATACTTCACCTTCATCCCGTAATTATGTTCCTCTGGTCCCGACTGGATGCCAGGCGAGGGTTTCAGGTGGATTCCCCCAAGGACTGCAGTTCGGTACTTGGGCTGTCAGATTGGTTTGGACTTGTCTCCCGAGCAGCAGATTGCTCCCCTCCTCCTGTCTATCAGGAGGAAGTTGTTACATTGGAGCTCCGCACGACTTTCTTTGGCTGGCAGAGTTGTAGTGGCCAACCAAGTGTTGTTGGCTACTATGTGGTACATCACTTCTTGCTGGATCTTCTCGAGTTCTTATATCAGCCAGGTAGAGCGGCTGATCAGGAATTTCCTTTGGTCAGGGCGAGACACTCTGACAGCCCAGGCCAAAGTGGCTTGGTAAGTCATCATTCTTCCTTGTTCCCAGGGAGGGCTTGGGATCATAGACCCAGCACAGCAGAGCAGAGCCCTTCTTGGGAAGTTCATCGTCCGAGGTCTTCTTCCAGGTGAGGAGCCCTGGAAGGAGTTCTTGTTACAGCGGCTTCATGCTAGGGTGCCTCAGGCAGGAGGCCCCTGGCAACCTTCAACCAGATGGATCTTCACAGAGATGCGTAGAGTTGGTTTGAGCAGGAAACTGGAGGATCGCTTCGCTGTGGGGTTGCTTCGATCTTGGGAGCACTTGCGGCGAGGCTTGGAGCAGCGTCAGCCTACTTGCACGGAGGAGCGCGACAGCCCCTTGTTTGGAACCCCATGGTTAGCACTCAGAGAGGTCACTTGGTTGGTAGACGGCCTCATGTTTCTTGGGTTTCATGGCAGCGGGTCCAACACACTCTTTAGGTGACTGGTTACAATTTTCAGGCTTGTCAGAGGAGCTACAGGGCTTTCAGCTATAGGGCATGAGAGGGGTGCAGAGCATGTGCCAGGACATCTCAGAGGCAGTACCAGCTGAGTGGATCACGCCTCTCCAGTAAGCAACGCCCAGATGGATGGGAGCCTTCACGCGACTGGAGGTTCTCATCTCTGTTCGGGCTTGCTCAGAGACTGTTCCCTCCCTGTTTTCCAAGCTACATGGTGAGGGACGCTGACAGTGAGTTGCAGTAGAGGCCCCGCAGGTGGCAGAGTACTGTTTTCAGAGGATCCGAGTGGTGGGCATCTGTGGAAGGACTTGTGTCATCGATCCCTACCCAGCTACTCTTGCGACTGGACATTGGAGACTGTGGGCTTGGGAGTGTTGTCCACTGGCACAAGTACAGTGGGATCCTGGAGAGTGGCTTTAGAGGGACCCCTTCTCTTCTGCAGACCACCCAGGTGTCCGTTTCTTTCAGTACACTGTTCGATTGGGATGTCGCATACTGGCAGCACAGAGAGAGGCTCGCTCTGCTGCAACACCTCATTGGAAGGAGGAGGGTCTCACAGCTGAGTTCTTGGAAGCTTTTTGGGAGAGGTTGTGGGACTCAAGACTGCCGAGGTGAGTCACTTTGTTTCAGTGGTTGGTCGCACAAAGAGCTACAGCAGTTGGGAGCTGGCTGGTGCATAGTGGCCTCTCGTCCGCATGCACAGCTTGTGACCATCTTTGTGGAGAGTCAACGTCACTGTCTTTGGGACTGTCCCTTGGCACAGCAGGTGTGGCTTCGTGTTCTTCGGCTGATGCCCGCTCTTTCCACGGCTCGGCAGTACACTTGGGGGGCAGCTGCTTGGTCCACTCTCACGGGCCCGGCACTTCAGTTTGAGCTATCATCCACCAACAGGATGATAGTGATGCATGGGGGGGCAACCTACACTCCAGCCTGCCACAGAGCTTACTCCACAGGAGTGGTGCAATGAGAGAGAGATGTGTTGGGAGCTCATCAGTGGCTTGACACTCTGGTTCATCTGGCGGGCCCATTGCTTCCGCATCTTCGAGGCTCGCCCTGTACCACCAGCAGAGACTGTTCGAGATCTTTGGCTTGAGTTGGTTCATACTCTCAGAGGAAAGTTCGAGAGACTCCAGGGAAATTCCGACCTCATGCGGGAGCGCAGAGAGGCTTTCCTTCGACTTTGGTGTCCTGGGCAATTTTTCACCATGGTCCAGGGTGTGCTCAAATGGCAATACCGTCCACCTATGTGGCTCTTCCCTCCTCCCATCCCCTGATCTAGCCTCATTGTACATATGTTGTTTTTTCATTGGGAGAGTCTCCCCATCATGATTGTTGTAGTCCTCTCTTGTAGAGGAGGTTGTACAACCCCCTATGGGCAGTTTCATTAACTAATAGAAGGATCTTCTCGGAAAAAGAAATTATGTTCCTCTGGTTAACGCCAATAAGAATGTATCGTTTAAGCAGCTTCCCTGCAATGACAATCGCACGTTGATTGATGCTTGGGAAAAAGCGATGCACTCTTATAAGGATGTACTTTTGGGTGAGGCTTCCACCTCTCAGGCAGATTTTATGGACAAGTTTCCTGCTTTGACTTAGCGGATGGGTTCTGACATGGATGTGATGGAGGGAGATGTCCATATGGGCATCTCGACTTGATCCCTGTGCTTCTTGCTGTAGCGCAGATAATGTGTCGTGCTCTCTACAGTGGGTGGTCCTTAGTGCAATGTGCGTGACAATCTCACTCAAACAAACTGAACAGAAAGGAAACAATAGACATCAACAGAGCTCACAAAGACACAACAGCAGACCATTACATATGACTCGACTATCTCAAAGACTGATACAAACTCTGGCATGGCAGCTATAACCGGCCTGTACAACGTAGAGGGCGGTACTATTTCAATTACCTGTTAACTTTACACAGAGCACTGAGAAGGAAAGAGAACACAGTTGCGTCCAGCGACTAGAATGCCCCTACGCACACGAGACCTACACCCTGTAGGCCCCAAAGACTGGCGCCCCTTTCGGTATTTCTTTATTGAAATTAAGGTAGACGATCCGACCACTTCGCACAAGCTTTCACAAAGCTGTCCAAACCTGGCGAGGGCTGAAAACGCAGGTTTTCGACCTGATTTTGGTAGCATAACGACGCAAAAACCCCTGTAGGTCAAAAGCACCTGTCTAGGACGGATTCCCTCGCTATCTGGAAGCTTTCTGGTGAGCTGTCACAGAAATTCAGCGGGCTGTAATTCCCTGTTTTTCACTGTCGGGTGCCCAAAAGCCTGTACACGCATCCCAAGGCTCTCACGAGGCTCCCCCGGGGTTCCCTTACAGTTTAGGTGCGAAACCCTAAACCTGCAGGAAAACACAGCAGGCTGTAATTCGCTGTTTCGGATCGTTTTAGCGGAGCGAACACGCCTACGCGTGTCCCAAGGGCTCCCGCACACAATGGGACAGTTCCCCTGTGAATTGGACGAGTTTTCACGTGAGAAAACTCTCCGAACTCGCAATCTTTTGCGATGGAACTGTGCATACCTGTGGGGGATTAGCAATTAGCTAATCCGGTTCCTGTTCAGAAGGCTCTACCATCATATAACCGGCCCGTACAACGTAGAGGGCGGTACTATTTCAATTACCTGTTAACTTTACACAGAGCACTGAGAAGGAAAGAGAACACAATTGCGTCCAGCGACTAGAATGTCACTGCGCACACGAGACCGACACCCTGTAGGCCCCAAAGACTGGTGCCCCTTTCGGTATTTCTTTATTCAAATTAAGGTAGACGATCCGACCACTTAGCACAAGCTTTCACAAAGCTGTCCAAACCTGGCGAGGGCTGAAAACGCAGGTTTTCGACCGGATTTCGACAGCATAACGGCGCAAAAACCCCTGTAGGTCAAAAACACCTGTCTAGGACGGATTCCCTCGATATCTGGAAGCTTTCTGGTGAGCTGTCACAAAAATTCAGCGGGCTGTAATTCTCTGTTTTTCACTGCCGGGAGCCCAAAAGCCTGTACACGCATCCCAAGGCTCCCCCGATGTTCCCTTGCAGTTTAGGTGCGAAACCCTAAACCTGCAGAAAAACACAGCAGGCTGTAATTCCCTGTTTCGGATCGTTTTTAGCGGAGCGAACACGCCTACGCGTGTCCCAAGGGCTCCCGCACGCAATGGGACAGTTCCCCTGTGAATTGGACGAGTTTTCATGCGAGAAAACTCTCCAAACTCGCAATCTTTCGTGATGGAACTGTGCGTACGTGTGGGGGATTAGCAATTAGCTAATCCGGTTCCTGTTCAGAAGGCTCTTGCCTTGGCAAACGCGCATAAACCCCCAGAATTGTACATAGGTCAAATGAGAAGCCCACTAGTGGGGCATAACATACTGTACGTAGGGGAGAAAGAGAGCAGTATGTAGCGTGCGGGGCATCACTCCCGTCACCATACTGTGCATAGAGGGCAAGGTAAGCATCCACCTGAGGCTGAAAATGGCGCCCCCTTTGTTGATATGCAGCTCGTTTTTGCCTCCCAGAGTGGCAGAATCGCTCACAGGCTGACACGTCGCCAAGTTTCCGAGTTTGGGCTTTCCCTGCTAAAAATATCTCAACTGGTGCGTCAGTTGACTTGGCAGCAGCGCAATAAAATGTTCCCCTTGTCATTCCAGAGCTAATGATGCGAACACATTTTCCGGTCAAAAATAGGAGTTCCCTAAATTTTAGGAGATGCTTCCATGGCGTCCCTATCGTTCTCCTGACCATCATTGAAGACTACCATTTGACCAACATCTACAATGTGGGTTAATTTACTGGCCCCTTTCAACTTATAAAGTTGCAATGACTTGACGAGTGGCCCAAATTCCAGTTTGGCGCACACGAGCTTCCATACTCATCAGAATTCAGTGCTAACTGGCCCGGGCAGTCCCTGTCTGACCGACCTAGATCCCCGATGTGAGAAACCCATTTGGCTGCAGCTGTTTCACACTGGCCATGCAATGTCCACTTGCACCTTTTCAAGGGTTTTGGGACAAACAAGTAAAAATAAAATAAATATATCTAATACTTATTTACGGAAGGCAACAGGAAAAATACACCTCCTGGTGACACTTGCCTTGGAAAACGCGCATAAACCCCCAGAACTGTACATGTTCATCTGAGTAGCCCAACTAGTGGGGCATTACCATATGTGCCAAAGGGGAGAGAGAGATGCACGAGAGCAAGTCATCGCGCTACATGAGACAGAGGAGAAGGCAAGCTTTCCATTAAAGCTGTAAACCTGCACCCACTTCTCACACACACACTGTAGGCCACTTATGATCAAAAATCAGCCTCCTCTCTCAAATTGGGCGCCCCCTCTTCAGCTGGAAGTAGCAAACTCTCCAGAAGCCGCCATGTGTCCAGTTTGCCCCTTTTGAGTTAATTTTCTAGTTCCCACTGACTTATAAAGTTATAAGTGACTTTCCGAGTGGCCCAGACTTCGTTTGGTACACACAGGCTTCCATACTCATCAGAATTCAGTGCTAACTGGCCCGACCAGTCCCAGACTGACCGACCCAGACTCCCGCTGTGAGAAACCTATTCGGCTGCAGCCATTTCACACTGGCCATGCAATGTCCACTTGCACCTTTTCAAGGATTCCGGAAAAAACAAATAAAAATAAATAAAAATATCTAGTACTTATTTACGGAAGGCAACAGAAAAAATACACCTCCTGGTGACACACCCCACCCTTGAAATACTACAAGCGACCTCGCTTGCATGCCAATAATACATGCGGTATCTCCTGATATCACATATATTCTATGATGGGAATCCAATATATACATGCTTCCGGAAATGTAGCGTTGGACGATTAAACAATCCCACCAACCTGGCTACGACACATATATCAAGCATAGAAGCCTTCTAGTGTACTCTGAAGCACAAACTTCTCTAGCTAAATTCTGTATGGAAAGAGTAGATACAATTGCTTAACTACTCTCTTGAGCATCATGAACCATGCTCTTGCCTTGCTCCAGAAAAGGCTACATCAAGTCACTGTGGGTTCCATCTGAAAGGCTTCAAGATACAATTGCAATAGCTGAGGTGAATCAACCAATTCAGGCTCTTCCATCCATTTGGCATCCAACGATGGATAGTTCTTGAACTTCACCAAATAGCGTCTTGTAACCTTTCCTCTAACCTTTCTTTCTTTATGTGCCAATATCTGTTCAGGAACAAGGATTTCATCCAATTCTTCCACTTCGGGTTGTTCCTCATCAAGCATATTTTCTGGCACATCACCAACAAAGGGTCTTAGAAGGCTAACATGAAAAGCATTATGTATTTTCCAGCCTTCTGGTAGCTTTAACCTGTAAGCTACATCGCTGATCTTTTCTGAAATCTGAAAAGGACCATAATATCGTATACTAAGCTTAGGAAACAAGCGTTCCTTGCCTTTCCTTTTCCTTAACAATCACCAAGTGAAAATACAAGTTCACGACGGTGACGATCAGCAGCTTTCTTTTGCTTAGCCTGAGTCTTCTCAAGAGCAATCTTTATCTTCCTGTATGTTTCATCCATATCTTGCACATACTTGTCTGCCTCAAAAATCTTGTCCTTAGTCTGCAAAATGGGCGGGACTTTCTTCCCTCCTTCCACTATCTCAAATGGTGCCTTACCTGTTGACGTATGCACAGTGTTATTGTAAGCATATTCAACCAATGGAAGATGGTGTTCCCAAGTTGCCTTGTGCTCTGACACATAACATTTGAGCAGGTCCAGAACAGTAGAATTTTCCTCTTCTGATTGTCCATCAGTTTGCGGATGAAACGAAGAAGAGAACTTTAGCGTAGTGCCCATGTTCTCAAACAATGCCTTCCAGAAAGACTCGTCATACGTGGATCCCTGTCACTGACAATTGACTGAGGCATCCCGTGGTATTTAAAGATATTGCTCATGAATATCTTGACCATGTATTCTGGCTTTAGCTTCTTCCTCACAGGAATGAAATGGGCCTGCTTACTGAACCTACAAATGATAGTCCAAATCCCATCATTGCTTGTTTGCGTCCTTGGAAGATCAAAGATAAAGTCCATTGCTATGCTTTCCCATGGCCTATCTGGGATCGGCAATGGCTGCAACAATCCCGGTTGCTTTTGTCTATCAAATTTGACTTTTTGGCATACTAAGCATGATCTTACAAATGTGTCAACATCTTGACGCAAAGCTAGCCAATAGAAGAATGCCTCAACCCCTTTCACTGTCGCATCAATTCCACGATGTCCAGCATAAGGTGGAGCATGACTTTCCATCAAAATCTTTGGCCGTAACTGTTTAGTAACACATAACTTTCCATGCATCATGAGAAAGTCATTCTTAAGCATATAGTGCTCATGATGTTGCCCATCAACAAGCTGGTCATAGATCCTTGCAAAATCTGAATCTTCAGCATATTGTGTCTTCATTTCGTCTAGTTCACAATGGTACGGAATTGACACTGCTGAAATTTGGGGCTTTCGTGACAACGCATCAGCCACCACGTTCTTTTTCCCTTGCACATGCACAATCTAAAAATGGAACATTGACAAGATGTTTGCCCATCGCATGTGCTTCTCAGACAACTTCGTCTGTGTAAGAAAATATCGCAAGGTTTGTGATCTGTTTGGACAACAAAATCAGCCCCTAGCAGATAGTGTTTCCAACTAGTGAGAGCATGAATTACTGCCAACAATTCTTTCTCATAGACTTGAAAGTTCCTTTCAATCTTCAAAAGAATTCTGCTCTCATATGCGACTACTCGGCCATTCTGCATTAGAACTGCACCAAGACTATGGCCACACGCATCACATTGAACCACAAAAGGTTTCGAAAGATCTGGCAAAATGATTACCTGATCTGAAGTCAACTTCTCTTTCAAGTGTTTGAACGCTAAAATTTCCTTGGCTGTCCACTTGAAAGTAACTCCTTTTCCTTGTAGTGCATGGAGTTGAGAAGCAATCTCGGGAAAATTTCGGATGAACCTCCTGTAGTAGGAACATAAGCCTAGAAAGCTTCGAATGTCATGTACGGACTTCAAGTCTGGTCATGACCTAATTGCTTCCACTTTAGCGGGATCCATGAGTACCCCATCCTTTGAAACAATGTGCCCAAGGAAGTGAATTTCGTGCAAAAAGAATTCACTCTTCTTCGCATTAATGAGTAGCCTGTTCTTACGTAATTCATTGAAAACTGCAGTCAAGTGATCCCTATGCTCCTCTTCAGACTTCAAATAGACAATCATGTCGTCAAAGAAGGTACCCACGAAGTTTCTATGTGATTCTATTAAACGTGGCAGGAGCATTTGTGAGACCAAATGGCATAACAAGAAACTCATAGAGATCAAATGTTGTCCTGAACGCAGTCTTATGGACATCTTCTGGCCTAATGCGTATCTAATGGTACCCACTCTTTAGGTCTATTCTTGTAAACAATGACGCTCCCTCAAGCCGATCAAGAATGTCATCTATCCTCGGTATGGGGAACCTGTTCTTGATAGTATTCTTATTCAAGGCGCGATAGTCAATGCACATGCGCCATGAACCATCCTTCTTCTGCACTAAGAGTACAGGCGAACAAAAAGGGGATGAACTGGGCTGAATCAGCCCCTTCTCTAAAAGCTCGTTGACCTGATTCATAATCTCTTTCTGTTGGGCTGCACTAACCCTGTATGGTGGTCTATTCGGTGGACTAGAACCTGGCACAAGATCTATAGTATGATCCTCAGGTCTCTCAGGAGGTAACTCCCCTGGCAAAGAGTCCGAAAAACAATCACTGAAACCACTCAAAAAAGTTGACCTGTCTTTATCTAAGGTAGCAAATTAGATACAACTTGAGGTACTTTTGCAAAGATCAAGTACGCAGAAAGATGATTCTTTATTACATATGAAATAGCAGAAGCAGAAACAACTCGAACAGACTCGCCTTTAAGCTTTACATCAAGGACATGAGTCTTTCCTCTATGTACAAGGGTAATCTTTTTGTTGTATCCACCATAGCATGCAACCTGTAACACCATGGGATACCCAGTAACACATCACAGCCCTCAAGTGGCATAATATGAAATTCTTCCGCATCCACATAGCTCTGAATGTGCAGACGAAGCTTCCCCAAAATGGGAGTAACAAGCTCTAAATGACCTGGGCATGCCAAACCTGCTTCCCCTGTCATACCCATCTCCTCTGCACGAATGCCCAACTTTGATGCCAATTCTGGTGATATGAAATTTGCACGGGCTCCTGGATCAAAGAAAACCAGCACTGTCTCGTCTCTAACTTTGCCCCAAGCTCTACACAGCTCCGTGGAATCTGTGTTTGGCTGGTCTCCAACAAAATCTGGAACAAGTCCTGCACTTGGATTTGGCTTCTTACCTTTATGGTCCGACTTGTCATCCTTATCCTGTGACTTCTTCTGTGGGCATTCATTTGCAAAATGTCCTTCCTGTTCACAAATATAGCATTTCTTGGCCTCCCTAAGAGCTTTCCTTTCTTCAAAAGTTTTGCCAGAAAAATGCCTTTTTTGCCCTTGTCCTCGTCCCGAAGAAGATTTAGACTGCTTCTTGGACGTATCACCTTCTTCAGTGGAGGGCTTCTTTGTGGGAGGCTCAGAAGGCTTTGCTACAACATTGCCCTTGACTGAAAACTGTTTGCCTTGGGACCCTTTCTTGTGGCTATTAAATCCATCGGAATCTCCCTTCGACAGATTGCTGGCCACTCTTGCATTCTCTATCAACTGAAACATATTCATGACAGTAGTCTTTGTGCAGTAGTCCTTGATTTTCTTGGGCAATCCGCAACAGTACTTCTCAATCTGTTATGACAATGGCACAAACCTGTAAGAGGTGACTGGCAACAATGCGGCCCAAAACTGCTATTGTACTCTTCCAAATTCGCACACTGTTTAGCATTCAACTCGTGCCATTTTGTCATCACATCCACTTCAAAAGTGTTTGTCAACCATGCAAGCGCAAAAAGCTGTTTGAATTGGACCCACGTTGTTGGGGCTTGACCCTGGTTCAACAATGCGGTCCACCATTGAAGCGCATTCCCTTTCAAGAAAGTAGCAGCCTTGCGTATCTTTGAAGATTCCGTGAAGTTTCCTCCAGCATAAGCTGCATCGAACTGTTGTATGAAGGTCAAAGCCTTCAATTGATCCTCAGTTCCTCTGAAAGTTTCAAACTTCACTCCCTACCCACCTTCCTTGTAATCCTTCAGCTGACTCAAAGGAGCCACATTATCATAAACAGGTGCTTGTAACAGTGGTGCTCCATGATTGTTCATTCCAGCACTGGCATCAACTGTTTTACCTGTCATATCTGCATTTTGTACGTATGGCTGCGAAAAACCAGCCATACCAAATTGTGTTCCAGACACTCGAAACTAGCCGTAGGCACCCTGAAAACCTGGTTGGACACCCATGTTCGCGTACATAGGGTTACCCATGCCTGTTTGCATTGTCCCCAACACATTCCCTGGCATATAACCTATGGAAGGTCCAGCCATAGCTTGAAACACTGAACCACCTCCAAAATAACCAAGATAAGTATTAGGTAATGGAAGTGTCTGACGCATAGCGTGTTCATTACTCCCTTGACCATTCACAAACGGTTCCTGTCCAGCTAAAGCAAGTTGCTTTGGATCATTGGACACCGCTAGTTGCTCAACCACATGGGCTTTCCCTCGAGCATCATGAGTCCTCTGCGCATTGGAAATCTCCTTTTCCTGCAACGGCTCAGTCATGCCCTCTGTAGGAGGCTGAAAACCCTGTGTCGGAGCTTGTAAGAGCTCCTACATCCTTGGGTTGTTAGCCAACTGCTGAAACATGTCCATGCAGCAACGCAGTTGAGTTCTAAACAACCTGTCCTCTTCTTGAAGAGTAGAAGGAACTTTCTCCGTGCCATGTGAGGAAGATCCCTCTTCAGCTACTCGGTCTCTCTTCTCTGCCATAACGACAAGCTCTGTGTTGCTTTCACCCACAACAATCCACGCTGCACTTTTTGAAGAAAAAGTGACTATTCCGTCGATGGAACCATATAACCGGCCTGTACAACGTAGAGGGCAGTACTATTTCAATTACCTGTTAACTTTACACAGAGCACTGAGAAGGAAAGAGAACACAGTTGCGTCCAGCGACTAGAATGCCACTGCGCACACGAGACCGACACCCTGTAGGCCCCAAAGACTGGCGCCCCTTTCTGTATTTCTTTATTGAAATTAAGGTAGACGATCCGACAGTTCCCCTGTGAATTGGACGAGTTTTCACTTGAGAAAACTCTCCGAACTCGCAATCTTTCGCGATGGAACTGTGCATACCTATGGGGGATTAGCAATTAGCTAATCCGGTTCCTGTTCAGAAGGCTCTTGCCTTGGCAAATGTGCATAAACCCCCAGAACTGTACATGTTCATCTAAGTAGCCCAACTAGTGGGGCATTACCATATGTGCCAAAGGGGAGAGAGAGATGCACGAGAGCAAGTCATCGCGCTACATGAGACAGAGGAGAAGGCAAGCTTTCCATTAAAGCTGTAAACCTGCACCCACTACTCACACACACACTGTAGGCCACTCATGATCAAAAATCAGCCTCCTCTCTCAAATTGGGCCCCCCCTGTTCAGCTGGAAGTAGCAAACTCTCCAGAAGCGGCCATGTGTCCAGTTTGCCACTTTTGAGTTAATTTTCTAGTTCCCACTGACTTATAAAGTTATAAGTGACTTTCCTAGTGGCCCAGACTTCATTTGGCGCACACAGGCTTCCATACTCATCAGAATTCAGTGCTAACTAGCCCGACCAGTCCTAGACTGACCGACCCAGACTCCCGCTGCGAGAAACCTATTCGGCCGCAGCTGTTTCACACTGGCCATGCAATGTCCATTTGCACCTTTTCAAGGGTTCCGGGAAAAACAAGAAAAAATAAATAAAAATATCTAGTACTTATTTACGGAAGGCAACAGGAAAAATACACCTCTTGGTGACAGCAGCATACTCAGCTCCAACCCAGGATTCACAAGTACAATGGGGGTGTTGAGGCTCAGATGTGCAGGGATGGTGAATCAATGCTCTGTGTATAGACTCCCTCTAAACGACTACCGAAGATCCCCATGACCAAACCGCTACTACTCATATATACAACCATAAAGAGCCACCAACGGCTCATAAATGACAGCACCTAAGTCTATCTCCACTGAGTGGTGGTGGTGACCTGGTCACGATGTCCACTAGACCATCGTATCCCTGCCACGTGTCATTGCCTAGCGAGTCCGTCCAGTGTGAACCGACCAACCAAAGACCAACTGTAAAGTCCAAAATAACTGTCCTGTGAAAGTGACACTGTAGCCTGCTACAGGTTGCCCGCCACAAGACCGCTCACCGTCTCGATGAGAGGAAGACTGAAACTGTGAAAGAAAACTACTAGCTACTCATATGTACAATGGTGAGCTCCTGAACCTGTCATCCAAGAGATAAGAGTGGTGGCCACTACTGCACCCGAAGTATCAGCCTCTCGAGGTAGAGCCATCAAATCAATTGTGGGGCCCTGCTGTATGTGAGCTCTCCTATCAGTAAGTGTGCCCCCTGGGAAGGGACCAGCCATCTGCTGCTAGGCAGATGGTAGCACCTGTCCTGTAGTGTACTGAGGACGTCGAGTAACACAGCCATGGCGATGTGCTCCAGCAACTCCGTCACAACAAGTCACATTTTGCATCTGAGGCAATGGTGACGACTGAAACCCTTAAGGAGGACACTGTTGTTGTTGATTGTAGTACTGAACAGGAACTGGAGTCTGAGTAAAGTCCCATAAATTGCTGAGAAGGACCCGTTGCTGCATGCTGCACTGGTGTACATACTCCAGTCCACCCGTACCCCATACCCATCATCGTAGGCTGGGTTGCCCTATTTTCATGTAAGAGCAATTCTCTGAATCCTTGTACTTGATTTTGAAGGTCACTAATCACTTGAGACTTTAACTTCAAGGCCTGTTGGAGCGCGAAAATAGCGGCATTCCTATCGGCGATGGCGCTCTCAGCAACTCGTAGAGATCCCTCCATAGCTGCGTAAGTAGCTGCATGACGCTGGTGTGTGGCTGCTAAATGCTCTGCTCCAAGCTCAATGGTTGCAATGGCTTGCCTAGACTCCTGTAATATATCCTCAGATAGCCGAAAAAATGATGTAGAGTCCGACCCTGTGGAAGGTCCTGTAACAGTGTCAGGGTGAAGAGAGCTGGCAAGTGGTACAGCTGGTGGGACTGGTGTGACAAGTGGCACTGCTCGTGGTGGATTGGGAGCATGCCTCTCTGTCGGAGTAGAGATGGTGGGAGTGGTTGCAACAAGACTAGGCATAGGAGAAGAAGCAACTCCCACTGGGACGTGGGAGCTAGTCACTATGGTAGGGGTAAAAGTAGCAGCAGTAGAGAGAGGAACACACTGTAGAAGCCACAGCTGTGACATGCATAGTGTGATCTGCACCACCTAAACTTACCATCGAATCAGTAGCGGCAGTATGCGAGGAACGTCGAACAGGTTGCTTCACTCGAAGCTGCTGGCTTTCCTAAACTGGCAGGGATACTAAAGATTCTATTGTGTCCTTCACTACCTTTGCCCTCTTTTTCTTTGGCTTCCCAGGGAGATCCATTGTCTGTTCAATATCTTTCCCTTTTGCCTTAGAGCTTTTACGCCGCATATCCGGATCCATATCCATAGGACTAACAGGTATGTTAATGACCCAGGCCAACATGGGAGCTGCAAAGCATTGAAAGCTAGATTGCACAGATTGCACCTGAGCTCTGAATCTTTTTGCCCGCGACTGTAAAGAGGTAAATAGAATTTGATGAAAGCCACATGAGATGGTGTGGATGAGGCAGTATAGGCCTTCGCAGTGCGAGAATATAGTAGGCACGTCACATCTGCCCTTGCCCTTGCTGACTTTAGTAGCTCTGACCAAAAAGTAGTACTTGAAAATGGCCCAAAGCTTTTTATTCCTTGCATAGTCAACATGACTCGTACTAAGTAGCTCTTTGCATGCCTAGATTGTCGCATCTTTCGAAAGTTGTGAATAGGTTCTTGTAGCCGGTTTTACTGCAAGAAAGGTTGTCATCCCCAAAGCATGACCAATGCGTGTAGCAGTCAGTGGATGTCCTCTGACTTTGGGAAAAAACTTGAGAACTTCATGCACCATATCCATGGGAATATTAGAAGGCAGATCGGTGTCTGCTAATGCTGACAAACCTAGCGTATGTAGCTCATCTTTTGATAAGACTTCTCGAAGAGACGGATGAGGCTGCTATAGATGGAAGTTCAAAGTGAACTTGGTTTGGGTTTTGGAAGAAGGAGGCCGAGGAATTTGATGACTCGGTACCTGCAGGATGGCTTTCCTCTTTCACAGCATCTTCGTGTTCATCATCTTCCTCTTCCTCTTTGCTAGAAGACTCTTGAGTCAGAGTCAGAGTCAGAGTCAAAAGCAGAGCCTGAGTCAGACGCTTTGTAATTCTCATCACTATATCAATGGAGGACACATCGGTGAGGCCATGGTTGGAGGTATCCACATCCTCTTCCTCTGCAGAACTATAGGATGTTTCAGTTGGCCTCTGTCGAGACAAAGCTTTCTTCTTCCTAGCTTGTTTGCTTGTACCAGCCATCGTGCAGTGTGAGATGTAACGTGCAGTGTGAGATGTAACGCTCTCTGGCCAGTATGCAGATGAACTCTACTCCCACATCCCCAGCTGTAGCGCTGACTTGGAAAAGCTGCACTTGAAAAAAGCTTGATTACGCAGGGAAGAAGAGTCAGGCGGTAGATGCAGGAGGAGGACGAAGTTAAAATTAAACTGGGTAGGGGAGGCGAATATGTTGGGTAGGGTACGTCGAGTAGGGGCGAGGGTTATGTTGGATAGGGGTGAGGGGAGTACAGGTAGGGTTGGTTAGGGGCGAGTAGGGGTTGCTCGGTAGGGACGAGGGCTAGAGAGGGTGGGTAGGGGCGAGGCCAGAGAGGGTGGGTAGGGGTGAGGTTTTGTAGATAGGTAGGGGCGAGAGTGATGAGGGGTGGGTAGGGGCGAGAGGGAGGGGAGTAAGGGGAGGGTAGGAGCGAGGTTTGAGTAAGGGAAGGGTAGGGGCAAGGATCAGAGAGAGTGGGTAGGGGTGAGGTTGGAGTAAGGGGAGGGTAGGGGCAAGGGGAGAGGGTGGGTAGGGGCGAGGCGAGGGGGTTGGGGTAGGGTAGGGGCGAAGGGAGTAAGTGGAGGGTAGGGGTGAGGGTTTAAGGGGAGGGTAGGGGCGAGGGCCAATAGGAGGGTAGGGGCGAGGGAAGTAAGGCGAGGGGTTTGGGGTAGGGTAGGGGCGAGGGGGTGTGAGGGGGAGGGTAGGGGCGAGGGAAAAGTGTGTAGGGCCTACGGGGGGTTGTTTAGGGCGGTGGGTTATTTTAGGGTAGCGGCAAGGGGAATTTTGTTCGGCTAGAGGAGAGGGAAAGCAAGTAGAAAGCAAGCAGGTCACAGAGCCTGATCAGCAGGAAGAATTCGGTACTCAGCTCCGGCTCCACTTAGTAAACGGAAGCAGAAAGCAGCAACAACAAAAGGAAGCTTTCGAGGTAGGTAGGCAGCAGGCAATAGCGTGCCCGCAGTTTCAGCAGCAGCTTCAGGTTCTGTTCTCCAGTGATGCCTTGTGATACAAGGGCAATAACAACAATTCAGAGAAGGTAGAGAGAGAGAGAGAGAGAGAGAGAGAGAGAGAGAGAGAGAGAGAGAGAGAGTAGATGCTGAAGACATTAATGGCCGATCAGGAGACACATTGTGAAAAGTACAAAGAGGAGTGGAAACATAGAGGAAGGATATTGCGGAGCAAGAGCTTTGTTTTGGAACTGTGTTTGTGTGAGAAGCGACATTAGTGTGTGTGAGCACGTGTGAGAGAGATACGGGACACACAGACAGAGATGCACCAGAGTAGTGCTAGGAACAATACCAAGAAAAGGCCATATTCTATCCGACTAGAGTTGTACCTCGGACATTTTGAAGAAATCCACAGGGCCAAAGAGAGAGAGAGAGGGTAGTAGAAAGAAAGCTGTAACCCGTAAGGACTAGAGATAGAGATACCCAGGGATACAGATAGACACGGATACAGAAACAAGAGGAAGATGATTATCCCATCTATGAGTGGATTCAACTAATTAAAAAGAAAAGGCTGGATCGTAGTTGGAATCCAACCCGAATTATATCAATGAGATGAAATGAGATGAGAAGCAATTTGCAGTACGAATTTTAACCATAACCCGGATTACAACTGAGATGAAAACTTGACACAAGGTAAATCTGAGAACAGGGAAAATGGAAAGCCGGAGAGAGCCGAGGATTGAGGACGGGACACTGCTGACAGGACAGTCATAATGTTGTAAGTGAGAGTTATAACATAACCAGATTCTAAAGAGTCAGGCAATTGAGTGATAGCACTTTATTCTTGATCCATTTACCAGTGGCAAAGGAACACCTGCCAGAGTGACTAACTGGACAGCCCCCTGTGGCAAAATCTCTTGTACCATGAATGGCCCTTGCCAGGCTGG
The DNA here is from genome assembly GCF_014529385.1 of Adiantum capillus-veneris. NCBI lineage: Eukaryota > Viridiplantae > Streptophyta > Polypodiopsida > Polypodiales > Pteridaceae > Adiantum > Adiantum capillus-veneris. The sequence goes on along the minus strand of NC_140931.1, from coordinate 166,801,463 downwards.
GACCAGCTTCTTAGCTTTCTTCAGATACTTAGCTTGATAGAGTAGCACCAGAGAACCCTGCGTTATTTTTGGCTTTCGGAGATGGCAATCATGCCACGCTTTGCGACGAAGTTTCTCACCTTGGAGAGCATGTGAAGCTAACCTCCTGCTTTCTTCTAACATTGAGAGACGGGAGAGGTTTGCTGAAGCAATCCCCGCTGTGACACGAACACTTCCCACTCTTGCTGATCCTGAGTAGAACTCATACGGTGCAATTGCTTCTAAGCCGAAAGCTAGCTGGAATGGGGTGTAGTTAGTGGTTGCCTTGAAGGAGGTGCGATACGCCCAAACTGTGCCGAGGATAGCCTGAGCCCAAGATGTTAGATGCAGGTGACAAGCTTTCTTGAGAAGCGCGATTAGCACTTTGTTAGTGCTTTCAGCCTGCCCATTTGCTCTAGGATAGTAAGAGCAAGATTTGCGATGAAAAATCTTGTAATTCGTGAGGAGTGTGGAGATCAGGTCGTTGACAAAATGACTACCTCGATCACTGGTGACTTCCAGAGGGCACCCAAACCTGCAAAAAATATTTTCATACAAAAATTTTGCGACAGTGGCGGCTGTACAGTCGATGGTAGCCACCACTTCGGCCCATTTTGTTGCATAATCTGTTGCTACCAAGAGATACTTACGATTGCCGGGTTGAGCAGATGGAGTAACGGGACCAACAAAGTCCAAGCCCCATCTCTCAAAGGACAACCACGCCATAGATACCTGCAGAGGGCGATTTGATTGCTTGCTAGGCTTGGGCGCACATCGCTGGCAGACATCACAAATCTTGACATGAGCAATAGCATCTCTAAATATATAGGGCCACCATAAGCCTGTCTGTAAGATTTTTTGCGCCGTGAATGACGGTATCGAACATTTCTCAGCGACATCGTATTCTTAGAGAATACGCTGGATACATTGGGAATATTTGAAAATGCGAGGGATCGTTTGGGAATTTTGGTACTTTTCCCTTGTATCTATTTTGTTGGATTGTTCAAGATTTCTAATCTTTCTTTTTGACAATTTAGATCCGTTTTTGAGTGCTTAACATGTAATTTGTCACAAATTACCTCGCAAAGAATTATGTCTAAAAATTGATGAAGCAATCCGTCTCCAAAGCCTACATAATGAACTCAAATTCTAGTTTTATCATTTTGTATTGATAGACAATCAGTTTTCTTATGAAAAGCTAAGATTTTTTCTAGAATGTGGTCTACTTCATGAGGGGAGCGCACCTGCGTAGCACACCATCTGGCCCAGATTTGTAGAGTTGTCCGCCAATCGAAGAGAACGGTCTAGACTTCAGCAAGAGTCTTCTTTTTTGCAAGGGAGAAGCATTCTCAGGATATAGGCCAGTAGAGAGCAGATGTAACACATCTCCATACCATTCTGGGGTTGTGTCCACCTTAAAAACATGACTATCAGGAAAATCATCATCAACCCCCGTATTGGGCTCACCTGTGTGTATGGGAGAGAGATGGTCAGCCACGACGTGCCGCTTGCCTGGACTAAGAACTACTTCGAAGTCGAACTCTGGAATATGAGTAGCCACCTCCACACTCTTCCTGCAACTTGGGGTTTATTCAGAAGACAGTGTAGCGCATGATAATCTGTGATGATAGTGAAGTGAACCCCTAACAAGTAATGACGGAACTTTTGTAAAGAATACACCATAGCCAAACCTTCCCTTTCTGTGGTGCTGTAGTTGCGCTCTACTTTGGTGAGCAAGCGACTTGCATAGTGAACAGGGCGATCCAGGTTGTACTCTTTACTAGGCTGAGTCAGCACAGCCCCCACAGCCAGTTGATTGGCATCCGTATGCACATGAAAAGGGAGAGACCAATCTGGAGCCACTAAAATAGGTGCTTCAGTGAGGCGCTTTTTGAGGTATTCGAATGCTTCAGCCTCAGGTTTTGACCATTTAAAGGGCACTGTAGCACTAGTGAGTCGGGTCAATGGTTGAGCAACCTGTGCATACATTCGTATGAACCTACAATGATATCCTGTGTGGCCTACAAAGCTCTGAACACCTTTCGAATTGATAGGAGGTGGTAACTTCAAGATTGCCACGATCTTCTTTGGGTCTGGTGCTAAACCTTTGGCAGACACCACATGGCCTAGAAGTGTGCCCTCAGTGACCAAAAAGTGATAGTTGTTAGGATTGAGTTTTAGCCGTGCCTCTCTGCACCTAAGGAAGACAGCAAAGAGCTGAGCGAGGTGTTCCTCTAGATTTTCCACTGGGGTTGAACATTGAGCACCTGAGAAGGTCGAAAAATCGTCCATGAAGATGCGAAGATGATCCGTAAGCAAAGGACAAAAGATGAGATATACTGCTCGATTGAAAGAAGGTGGAGCGTTTTTCAACCCAAAAGACATTCTAGTGTAGATAAAAATACCCCACGGAGTCACAAAAGCCGTTTTCAGCTGATCACCTGGATGGATGCCCAATTGATTGTATCCACTAAACCCATCCATGAAACTGTACAAAACATGCCCTGCTACATCTTCGAGCACACGCTTAGTGAAAGGTGTGAGAAAACCATCTGGAATAGTTACCTTATTCAACGCGCGGTAATCTACACACACCGAATTTTATTGGACTGCTTCTTAGGCGCTATCACCATGGGTGATAACCACTCAGAGTGCTCCACACGTACAATGATCCCTACCTCTTGCATTTTTTCGAGCTCTGACTTGACAGCCTCTGCATACTTTGAGTTGAGCTTATAAGCTCGGCCTCTGACAGGCTTAGCTCCTTCAACCACAGGGATTGTGTGGAGACCCAATTCTAGTGGGATCCCTTCCAAATCCTTGTAGGACCAAGGAAAAACATCCTTAAAAGAGTGAATAAAAGAAACTACCTGGTCAAGTAATGCGGGATGCTCCCATAACCAAGCTGCTAAGAGGACGTGCTGAGGGTTGTCAGGGTCGCCCAGGTTGACTTTTTTGACAGGGTCAGGAGGTGTAACTGTGGAGGGTACTTCAGAAGTTGAAAAATGAGCTGCCTCTTGGAGCTTCGAGACATCATGTGCTAGCGTTTGATCGATTAGAAACTCTGCATACTCTTCTTGTAACCATCCTGGTGGAAGCTCATCGAAGGGTAAATTTTCAGACACAGACATAACAGGGTGCTTTAGAGTGGGCGGGGCATCCGACCTGGGAGATGTTAGAGGAAGGGGGAATCATTGGTGAGTTCATGTAGAGGGATTTTTTCCCCCTTCGGTGATGTGTGATAGGTTCCCCGAGGCCGAGGGCTTCCATAGGAGGATCATCTGAATCATGAGAATTTGGGGCTGACCCACTTACTTCTTGGACCGGTCCACTGTCTGTTGTAGGACTACTGTCTAGTGTAGGACTTGTGACATCTGTGTCCGCCTGAGGAGTTGGAAGAGAGAGTGTTACCGGCATATGTGAGTTTTGAATAGAGACCACATAGCATGGCATCGAGGCGGTAGCTTCCAACCACTACAACAAGTCTTCGTCAGACCCGTCAGGTGGGATGGGCTGCTCAGGGTCGGGGTTGGACTGTACTGACAATGAGCTGTGATGAACCACTCGATCCATACCTCCTTCAAGCCGAATTGGTTGCATGGGGGAGCCAAGAGTATGTATCCACATGGCGTCGTTGCCCCAATCATGAAGTGCCTTAGTATGCCTCAACCATGGTCTACCAATCAGCAAAAGGAAATCCTCCCTCCACCTGAGGAAGACTGACCACCACAAAATCCAAGCTAAATGTGAAGTCTTGTATCATCAGAGGCACCTTCTCTACTATGCCCATAGGGTAGACTGTCCTCTGGTCTGCCAATGTAACAGTGAATGGAGCAGGGCGGGTAGGCTGCAGACCTAAGGCCAACATAGTAAATTCTGGCATCAAATTGATCCCAGATCCACCATCCACTATGACGCCTGAGAATTGATGCCCAAGAATAGACACAATGAGACGAGGACTTTTGTAGTCAGTGAGGGGAGCAGTTGGATATGAAATCATCTAGGACTCCAAGGGCTGCACAGGTAGGTGCCCGCCACTAGGCCCTGCACCAGGGTACAGAGACTGGATGATGGAAAGGGTGTCACTTCTAAAATTTGCATCACGTCGAAGCATGTCGTACAGTGACACTTGCTAAAAAGTGTTTTTCAAGATAAACTCTGCTATGGGCTTGTTTCCTTTGATTAGAGCTTGCTCTGGTATCTTAAGCTTCTGCAAGTCCTCTACTGCTTCGATGAAAGCACCATCAATATCTGATAGAAGCGAGGTAGGTTGGCTCTTGACACTACCTGCTGGTTTGTCAGCTACTACTGGAGTTTGACTCATTTGTGTGACAAGAGATGGAAAGATTGGGCTGCCAGGGAGGCTGAGGCCAAGAGCAGCTCTCTGTGCCCGTGTGAGCACCCCAACCGGCTCTTCCACTTGCTTCAACCCTTCTTGAGAGGCAACTACAAGAGTGGAAGGCAGTGCCTGTGGAATGGAGCTTACTGTGATGAGGTTAAGCTTTGGAAATGTAAACTCCTGCTGGTTCTGGCTTGTGCTTGAAGATGTGGACGCTCGTTGTTTTGGGGAATCCTTACTATAGTGATCCTTAGCTTCAGGGCAATGTCGGCAAGGAGGGGACCCTTCTGGTAAGGAACATTTGCTCTAATAGTGTCCATACTCCCCGCACCTGTAGCACAAAATTGGCCTATTTGAGGGGCCAGATGGTCTCGGCCCTTGCTGCATTGGATCGGATGCTGACGTGTAGAAGCTTTGGGGAACTGAAGGAGTACTAGCATGATAAAAGCTGGGGGATGTAAAATTGTTGTGCATACCTTGCATAGGAGGTGTTGTCAGCAGAGGTGGCATCAGGTTCTGATGGCTATATGGTGACACCAGGTTTGATGCAGGTGTAAGCTCTTGTTGGAGAGAAGGACCTAGACTTTGTTGTATCTGTCGTAATCCCTTGATATAGTAGCAATCCTTGTCTTCATGCCCAGACTTCTCGCAGAAGTGGCAATAAGCCCGAAGGGGACAGTCCTGTGAAGGACGTCCTGGAGAGCGACATGAGCTGCACCATACCATAACCTTAGTCTCTTGTTGAGACCGAAGCTCTTCTAGCTCTCTCTTGATTTGATCCAAAACCTCAAAATGTGCGGGTTTCTCCTGGCGAAGAGAGATATTTGAAGAGCACGTTGTAGTTTTAGGGCTTCAAGTTCTCTACGTAAAGAAGTCAATGGATCAGCAGGACTTTCCAAAAACACAGAGGAGGTCTCTATGTGAGGGGAGTTGTTGAACAGCTTCCTAGCCCCCTCTATCCTAGTAGGAGCTGCGATGAACTCCAAAGTGGCGTCGGGTCGGAGACTCTCTCGGAGTTTTTGTTGAGAAGTTTTGGGAAGCGCCTTCTCCACCCACTTCTTCACCATGAATTCACCGGGTTTCTGAGGAAGTTTGGCAACCAGAGACTTGGTCTTAGTCAGAGAATGAGCCCTAACCTCATATTTAAAAGCCCTAGGCGCCAAAAGCAGTTTACAGTATAAAAGCCTTCAAACTCAAAAGCATCTGGTCGAAAAGCAAAGACAAAAAAGCTGCCAGCGTAAATCACGGAAATCCGTACAGTCCTGCCACGTCAGCATTGCCAGTGTAAAAAGCGGAAATCCGTAGAGTTCTGCCACGTCAGCAATCAATGGAATTTTTGAAAATCCGTACAATCTGCCACGTCAACAGTCCGACGAAAATCTGCTGCTTTCTTCTTCTGTTGCTTCTAGGGTTTAGGCCCCTGGGACGGCATCTGCAAGTTGGCTCCATTCTACAGGGCTTTGACGCATCATCAGTTTGTTACACAAAATTGATAAATGGAAAACTAGAGCTCGTAAATGGGCTTTCATGGATAAAGGGTGTGCCTCTAAACAATTTTCAAACATCTGCATCATACCAGACAAACCCATGGTATAAAGCGGGTCATGCTTCCCTCAGGCTCTTGGATATCTACAAAACAGGAGCTTGCTGATGCCATGGTTTCTCATTACAGTAATGTATTTGCTGCTCCCCCAACCTCTGCTGAGGTTTACCGAGCACGTCAATTTCTGTTATCTCAGGTGCAGCCAATCCTTTCACCAAAGGCTCATTTAGGAAACATGAGTTGCAATTAGCTCTGCTTGCTCTTGGTCGATGGCGATCACCTAGATGGGATCGTTCACATTTGAATTCTTTATCTCTTTCTAGGATTCTCTCAAGGAGCCTCTGCTTTTCATGATAAGTGCAGCATGGGACACACAGAATGTGCCAAAATCTTGGAAAGAGGGTCTTCTTGTATTGCTTCCAAAACGCAAACTCTGTGAGCAATTTTCCCACTGGCGGCCTATCACCCTTATGCGTGTCATTTATAAGATATCGGCCAAGATGACACTTCGAATCAAAGACTATCTTTTCACCAGTTTTCATCAGGGCAATATGGATTTATCCCTCATCACCAAATACTGGATAACTTGGCCAATGTCCAGGTGGGTATGGAATTTGCTAAGTATACACAGCAAGATGTTCTTGTGATGCAAGTTGACATAGAAAAGGCTTTTGCCACTGTCCATCGGAATTATATCGCTGATGTCATGTGGTGTCTTGGATTTGGCTCGAAGTTAGCAAATATTGTGTACTTTTTATATGCTCACAGTACGACCTAAGGATTCTTGCAGGCGGAGTGACTGATTCTTGATCTCTTGGATGTTCAGTTCGACACAGCTGCCCGCTTAGTGCTTTGTTATTTGCCATTTCCACCCACCCTCTTCTTTTACACTTGGATCACTTGATTTCCAGTGGCAAGCTTCATGGATTACATTTACCTTCTGGCAAGGATTTCATTGGGCAAGCGTATGCGGATGACTCCTTGTTCACGCCCAAGAATACTCATGATGATGTGCGCGAAATTATGCATGCATTGGACTTGTATGGTCCAATGCATGGTCTTGCTGCTGGTCTTAAAATCAACTTCTACAAGTCTAATCTGTTACCTCTTCATGACCGTGCTTGGCATCAGCTTTTGTGGCCTGGAACGATTGTGCCTCCGCATGAAATCACCAAACATTTGGGACATCCAATTGGCTGGCATGTCACTGGCACTCAGCAGATTGATTGGGTTCTGCATCGACTCAATATCAAGCTTTAATATTGGAAATTGTCTACTTGGCCACTACATGTCAGGCTCTGCATTGCACAGAGCATCATGACGGCATATGTTCAGTTCTATTTTCCCTTGTTACCTTGGCCGCATCACCGACCTACTTCTCTTCGGTCGTCTATATTGTCGCATTCGTGGCACACCAAAGCAAACAAATGTAATTTGCAATTGATGTCCATGGGGAAGATTTGTTGTCCAAAGCGCTTTTCGGGGCCTTAATATCTTGGATTTTCTCAGACATGCTCTTGGTCGCAAAGCATCCCTTTTGCCCACACTTGTTGAGCAGAGAGAGCCACGGACAGTGATGGTTGCTTCCTTGTGCCTGAGACCCTCGAAATTTAAGTGAGAGGGCAGGTCTTTGATCAAAGTTAAATCTTTGAGGAACTCATAAAATGCGTATTGCTTTCATGCACGAGATATGCATGTGTCTAACCAGGACAATCGCTCGAGTATTTATGAGAGTAGGATCAATTTGAAACATTGTTTTCTGAGATGAATTGGTTTGCTCAACTAGCCGGAAGGTCAACTATTGATCTGGTATCCGGTAGTTCTCCAACAAATTACCTGCTATTGCGGGTAGGACGGCAGAAAGGAAGGAATCATTCCGCGATTTCAAGCAAAAAAAGCTTTCACTAAGCTTGAGTACCTTATGAACCAACACTCCTTAACCGGGAAGATATGGTAGTGCTTTTCACACAAGTGAATGAACACTCTCTTTATGAGTAAAGGAGCAAGAGACTGCTACGGCTTGTGCTCGAGGAATCTAAGGATTGAAATCCTAGCTTATCTGATGAGCGGGTTTTGCTCTAAGAATGAGCCAAGGAATCGTCAGGTTGAGCGTCTTTGCTCTAAGGATAGGGAAGGAAATTTCCCAGGTTCATTGAAACTCTAACACAGCCTAAGAATTATGTACACCTTTGAGTACATGGATAACACACGAAGATGCAGACCTATGCCAAGGAACTGGACGAGAGTTCGTTATACTCTCTTGAGCGCCTTTTTGTGTGCAAGGATATTCCGATACGAGAATCTCTATTTGAGATGTGTTTGGTAGAAGGAATTTGAGTTTCTCTACGGAGAAGAGGTTTTCTAATGGTCGTTGATCATTGAGTACGCTATGTGCTTTTACCATTACAGTAGCAACTTTTGGTTGCGGTATATGTTTCTCCATGAGCAGGTGAAGTAGCATTTACACGCTGCTGGAACAACTTTGAACTATTATGTTCGTAAGAATATAGTTCGCCAACCGTTTCAAAATGGTAAGAATTACATATGGGAGAACATCCCTGAGAATCAAAGAGGGTTCGCTCTATTGTGAACCGGGTTTGAACGTACGTTCAGAAAATGCTATGGCTAGAATCCTATCTGCCTGAGATTTTGCAAGTCGTCATTGATGCTCGCAAGGTGAATCATTTTTTATGATTTTGTAAGGAAGAGAGCTAATGGGCGTCGGGAAAACACTGCTGGTGGTAATAACTCACAGGAGGAAAAGATTGGAAGGAAGTGCCACCGTGCACAAAGAATCTTCGGATCGAAACCGTCCGCCTACATTGAGCGACGGCCCGGAACAAGAACCTTCTTTAAGGTGATCGCAAACTTTGTTTGTGAAAGAAAGACATTGAGCTTAATGCTCTATGACTTGGGCATTCCCTATGTGGGAGGACACAAGAGGTTTAATACCCTCTGGACTAACAGCGCAGGATTATGCGCAAGGACAGATACCTAGATTGATTTCTTGGAGGATTATTCTTCTCGGATTGAGAAGGTGGAATTGAGTTAACAGACTCTCGAATGAGGAAACTTTTGATCTGTTGGAAAGACGCGAATACCGAGTTCTTCCACGGCTCGTAAGTTTGATGATTGGTGAAGGATATTCTCGAGGTACTAGAGGAAGGACATGAACCGGTAAGCTAAGTATTGAATTATTGAACTTTTGTTTAATTTAATTTTTAAGTTCTCTTTTGAGAAAGGACTAGCTCAACTCACCATTGAGCAAGATTTGGAATCTTTCCGGTTTCTCCCTGGCAGTTCAGTTGGACCTCTACAGTTGAGGACAACTGTTTATAAGTGAGAGGGATGTTACTAAATTGGCTTTATCTGACAGAAAAATAATTCTAAATGAATTATTGGATTTATAAGTGAGAGGGTTTTCTCGCTTGGAACCCCAAGGAAAAATAATTCTAAATGAATTATTGGAATTTTAAGTGAGAGGGTTTTTCTCACTGGAGACATCCGAGTACAGAGTATTCCTATTGCGTCATTCAAAGTAATGACGGGAGCACTGTGAAAGGGAATATCTGTAAGGCCACCAGGAACGGGTACTTCTGATGTGTCACATCGGAAGGGTGACAGGGAGCATCGGGAAGAAGTATTTGACCATCCAGGAACGGACATCTCTGATGCATCATAGGATGGGTGACATACAGCATGGCGAAGGAGATTGTACCGTAAGTTCGGTAGGAAAGGACTAGGTGATGGGTATTCCGGATGCGTCACAAGGTGGGTGACGGGTGCATCGGAAAGGGAATATTCATAGTCGGGAGGAAATTCCGAACTGTGTTAGAATTGTGTGCAAGGAAAAAGCAAGCACTTGAATGAAGATGAGTTCAGAGGAAGCTTTGAGGAAAAACAGATGCTTTTTGAGAAAGCGGGATTGCTTTTCGGGAAAGCATCTACTTTCCCACGAGGAAGTCTATGTCTACATTGCAACTGTGCGTGTGATTGCATCCAGGGACGCCTGGGAAGTGCTGTGAAAGCATTGTTTTTAACTTATAAGGTTTTATTGAGTTTTTGGACAGACTCAGACTATTTTTAAAATACGCCGGCCGCCCATTTAATAAGTGGACAGCTATCTGATAAATAAGGCCACAGATCAGCCAGCGTTTTCTCTCTCTCTTTTCTGGCAGAAAAGCGAGAAAAAAAAAATGAAAAAAAAAAACGGCCGTGATCTCTACGCGAGCTGCTATACATGCCTGTGGCTAGGAGGTATAAAAGCATCACATGCCCTCACTCAGAGGGAGGATCAGTTTTTGCAAGAAGGAGATGCTGCTGCAAAGTTCACCCGCAAAGAAGACGTTTGCCGGTGATGCCCATGACTGTCCCAAGTGTACCCGATGTCGCCAAGACCCAGTGCGCAAGTTCCCTCGCGAAGAAGTGCCTACGGAGCGTGTTTCCATCGCGACAAGCTGCTGTTTTTCTCTGTTTCCAGCCCATAAACGTCGTAGACAGGGCTGATTTACAAGAAGGAACCCGAGAACACACCTCTTTTGTCTGTAGGATTGGAAGAGAGGATTTTCTATGTAGAGATCTCTTCCGGGGAATTGTTTTTCGAGAACCGAGTTGCGTTTCGAGCGTCGAGACTTTGAAGGTAACGATTTTCATGTTATGATCTCTGAGTATTTGATTGCAGGTGTACTTCCTCTTCGTGAGGGAGTAGGGACAGAGGAAGGCATGAGCCTCTGCAGGAGAAAAGCGCTCTAAGGAACTAGAGCCAGATCAGCCCAAGGGTTTCGTACCCGAGTTTGGGAAATAGATCCACGGATCGAAGAGAGGTAGTCTCTGAAGTTGTGATCCAAAAGTTGGGATTCCCAAGTAAGGACTTCGTGTCCGGGAAAGCAGAGTTGTTCTGCGGGAAGAGGACTCTGGAAACAAAGTTGGAAAAGAGAGTTGCAGGGATGTCATGCCCTGAGTCTGGAAGGTGAGATCCAGAGGCGAGGACCTTGGTTCTCAAGGATTTGAAATAAGGAACGGAAGTTCCTTGGAATAGGGTTTTGCCCTAGGAATCGGAAGCCAAGGCTTCCGGGAACCATCTTGTCTTATTCTAGAACGAACGTGGTAATACGTTCGGTTCAAGTGCTTGTATAGACTTCTCCTCAGTAATAAAGATACTATTACGGGGGACCAGCCCATCTTCTGGTACCAGTACTGTGTCGATCTTCTCACTCACTCTCTCTCTCTCTCTCTCTCTCTCTCTCTCTCTCTCTCTCTCTCTCTCTCTCTCTCTCTCTCTCTCTCTCTCTCTCTCTATTTATTTCTCTCTATATCCTTTGGCTTCAATATTAAGTGATAAATTCTATTTATCCAAGTATATTTTATATTGCTATGCGCTCCGTTTGTGAGCGGGCCTCACTCATGTGGACGTAGAGTCTGAGAGTAGAGGTCCCTCGGGAGTTGTACTCTGCGATGATTCATGATAAAGAAATACCAAAAGGGGCGCCAACTTTTGGGGCGAGTACCTCTGGACACGGAACTGCGCCAGGCCTTGTCGACTCTAATTTTAAAGTGTGATAAAGTTGCAAAGAATTTTAAGTGATTCTCTCGTGTGTCGTGCCAGATTTCCGACTTGGGGTGCCCAAGTCCATGAGAGATGCAATATTCTGTGAAGCTTGTATTGTCATCTTCTTAGGTTCTACAATAGAAGGGTCCTATATCGCCTATCGTTGGGTCCAGGTAATCGGTTTTTGCAATCCAAGTCATGAAGATTTGAAAAATATTTGCTTACACTCCAAAGATACGCAAACACATCTTACTTGATGGGACATACAAGGGACCTATGCAAGTGCCCATCTAAATATAGATGGCCTCTCATATTTCCCCATTTTCTTAAACGGCAATATTGCCAGTCAAGTGAATGCTGCTTCATGCACACTAAGCTATTTCTGCATGTAGAATGTGGGAAGATGAAATGGCCCATCAAGGCCAGCTTAACGCTAGTGTGTCCACTTTTGAACTTCTACACTCCTCTTAAGTGGATTTTGCTATTCTCTTTGCATCAGCCATCTTAGGCTTGTAGTAACATGTGCAGTCAGCCTTGTCTTGCATTAGTGTCCTGTGCATTTGCATATTTATCCCGTATGCTGACAGTGGAACCAAAAGTCCAGAAACATACCTTCTATGAGTGAGAAATCCATACAATCGCTCAAGAAATGGCCCAGCACCATCATGAGGACCACAATTGATGATGTTTTCTATCTCATCTTGAAAAAAAGGAAAGTCCTCTTTCTGCAACCAAAACTTCATTGAAATAAGGCAGGTGCATGACACATCCAATGCTTACCATTCCTGTATATATTGTATGTGCACAGATTTGTGTGTGTGTGTGTGTGTGTGTGTGTGTGAGAGAGAGAGAGAGAGAGTATAACTTGCCCAGAATATCTTCTTAAGTTGATCCCAATTGTCCTTCTTCTTTGCCAATTTCAAGCCATAGTCAAATGAATGCATCTGGACATCTTGTGGGAAATAGCGGGATAAAATCTCTGCCACAAGGAAGCCGTTTGAGAAGTCCCTGCGTAGACATTACAATGAATCTCTCTCTCTCTCTCTCTCTCTCTCTCTCTCTCCGGGTGTGTGTGCACGCACGCGCCAACCTTTTGATATTCTTGATAGGAAAGGAAAGATTGAGGGATACGAGCCATTGGAGTACGTCGCGGCGCAGTGCCTGCATGGCCACCATGCTTGCACAGCTTCATGTGAAAGTCGGCGATTTTTAAACGTGCTCTCTCTCTCTCTCCTAACACGTCTTGCGATACTATTTGCTATTGCTATAAGTTCTAAGCTTCTAAGAAGGTAAGAAGGGCCAGAAGGTAAGAAGGGCCACATGGAGAGTTACCATCTAAGAATGGCCACATGGAGCGTGATAGCCACTCCAACTTTGTACATAAATAAAGTCCAAGCCTATGTTGTATATACACTATGAAAAAATATATTTACTAGCTTTTTTGTGTATTGAGTGCACTTTTTCAAAAGTGTGTGTTCTTCTTTCTCTAATTGTCTAAGCTATAGCTGCCTTCACCAAGCCACCTTGAGCTTATTGCCTGCAAACCCAACACTTAATAGCTCATTTTCACTATTCACAAGTGAGAGAGAGCTTGAGAGACCTAGAGCGATCGGGACTCCGTATGATGCACATGACACATCGACCGGCACCAGATATGAGAGGTAGACTCATTACCATGAGCTTGTCTTCTTCTACACTCTCTTTGTCGCGAAAAACTTCAAAAAATGACAATATGGCTTCGCAGGAAAGAAACTGAAAAGGGTCCGTAACGCATCAACCACCCAACTAGTTGCTACAAGAATTGTGGGGGGTTAACCCTAAACTAAAAGAACACCTCTATGACCTCCAATGCGGGTTTAGGTCAACCGAAAAAACTCTAACCTCTTCGGACACGACAGAGACTGATTAGGAAAGAATCACCGAAATGACACGAAACTTCAAGAGAAGATACGTCTCAAGCATGCCTATAAGCCAAATGAGCCTCCATCCGAATCAATGATCAAAAAGTGGGCCAAAACATTGGACAAGGCTTCGGGACAGCAAAGTGTCGTTTGAGCCTCACGATCGAGCTAGGTATCCGTTTGACACCAAACTTCAGAGGCGTCACAACATATCATCAACAACCAACATGTAAGGTCAAACGTCAAGAAAAATTGTTGTCGATAGTCTCCTCAGCAAAAGATGCTATTTGAGCGACAAATTGCCAAAAGCGGCATTTGTGAGTTCAAAGGATTCATCATGGCCACAAGAGGGTGCCCAACAACATCCACATGAGGGGGAATTAAAGATCAAGAAGAATCTTTGCGAAAACACGACCACAATGAAGAAATCTCTTTCGAAGACTGAAATACCAAGCAGGGAGTTTCAAAACTGAACAATTGACTTTTTTAAGGTGAAAATCAGCTAGCAGAGCTTAAGGCACAATCACAAAACACCTCAAGGCTTCAAAACCAGTTTTTATCACTGAAAACATCATACACGTATGATGTCTCCTAGACAGATTTGGCACAAGAAACACTCACATTATTTCACCAAACCATTTTGCATACCCTCCAGATGGAGCACATAAAATTTCATTAGATTTGGAGCCATTAAAGGTACCCAAGAACCAAAAAACACAAAGTCTCAGCCTAATTTCTATATTTGGCTTTAGACTTATCAAAATGGCTCCAAATCATGTGAAATTTTGTCCACGGCATAAACCTAGCCCAAATATCATATGACTACGCTCAAAAATGCATTCTATAAAAACAAACATTATACGCGTATAAAGTCTAATTCTGCCATAGAGGGTGCTGCCAACATTTGGCTAAAAGCATGCTTTGGTGTACAAAAAGGAATGTCCTTGACAGCACCTTTGACAAATCTTTGAGCTACAATTTCTACATGTCACATGAAAAACTACCTATCATACTATATATCAGTGGATAGATCTTCAAAAGGAGAATCTAAAAACACAAAGTCCGAAAAGTTTTGACCTAAATTATAAAAAATTTACCAGTCCCCACTTTTTCATTGGTAGAAGTAAAATAGGTTCTTTTTTTGTACCACCAAACCACGCTTTCGCCCATTTTGATAATCCGAACTTGTAAAGCATATCACACCAAGTCTCTACACCAAATTTGGACAAAATTGGGAATGTATTGGTCACTAGTCACCTCATTTTCAAAAACAAACTTTAATAACCTGATTTTATGGCCTTAAGCTCAAGAGCACTTACCCAATTTCATGTGTGAACCTATCAAAGCCTTATAAACATCATGGACTATGTTTGCAACAAGTCTGAGCCAAGAATCCTCAAATAGACATTATACGCGTATAATGTCTATCAGTCTTGATATGGCAGGCTATCTTGGTTTTGAAGCCTCTAGCTCTTTGAACACATCATCATGAGCCCCCTAACACACATCAATCACAAATGCAGGTGTTTTGACCTTCATTCACTCAGAAGAGCGGAATCATGTGTGTTGACATCTTTTGAGGCCTTTTAACACAATTCACAAGTTCAAATTCATATCAGAGATCATGGACACTTTACACAAGCCATACAACACCTGCCTGTGGAATTTCTAAATGTTTTGCTCAGGAGACTTTACACGCGAATAATGTCTAAACTATTATATAGAGGCCAAACCAAGAAATTCTTAGCACAGGCTTGTGCACCATGTTGTATAAACTATTATATAGAGTCCAAACCAAGAAATTCTTAGCACAGACTTATGCACCATGTTGTATACAATGCATACCTTCAAATTGGACAAGTTTGGGCTAGGTGATGACCACTTGAAGCACAAAATCAGAAAATCCCTCCAAAGGAGTATTCTAGACCCCATCCAATTAACCCCACATCCAAATAAGAGTTAGAGTTGATTAAGGGAGTCCCAGTCACCAAAGGAAGCTATAGAAGAGGTCTAAGCTAGAAAACTCAATGAAGATGTCATACGCGTATGATGTCTCCCAATGACCAAATGGTAGCATTGGCCGAGGAATCTAGACCCAAGCAAACGCACAGCCAAAAAACCACTCTGATTGAGAGGCTGATAGAATAGTTCAGAGCAGAAAGAGCACTAAAGGGATATTTTAAAGAGTACTGGGTGCCAAACCCGGCCAAAGTTGGAGGAAGCTCCTCTAAACCACTATAGGACTAGTTTGACCATTACATCCGGGCTTATGAAGAGACGAAAAGAGTGATTGATCAGCAAAACTTGGAGCCTTTCACAATGGAAGTGCAAGACATCAAGAAGAAGCTAAAGGAAATGTCGGAAACACCAGTGAAGAAGGACCAAGAGAAAGAGCAGATGAAAGTTGAAACACCACCTTTACCACCAAGTTCTCCCACCCCTCCTCCAAGTCCAAAACCATCTACACCCGAACCCCAATCATCACCAAAAGCAACAGAAGAGGCCACATCTGCACCTGGGGATTAGGAAAAAGATGAAAGGAACACCTATGAAGACCTCATTCAAGCCGGATATACAATGGCAAAGGCTTTGACATTTGTTTACGAAACTCCTAATCCACCATGGGGGGCTACAAAGGAAGAAAAGGAGAGACAAGAGCTGCCTAGGGGCCAGGACAGAGATGATGAATCTGAAGAGAGAAAGGTAGACCAAGAGTCTCAAAGAATAACTCCAGAAAGAGACTCCCCACACCCTAGAGTGCCAGGGTTGGACTTGAAAGAATAACTCCAGAAAGAGACTCCCCACACCCTGGCGTGCCAGGGTTGGTTCAAGTCCCTCGAGTGCCTCAATGGAGACCTTTGGCTAACCCATGGTGAGCACCACTTGCAGGAGTAATGATCAGTACAAGTTATCAAGTTCCATTGGCTGGCCCTATAAATAGGCCAACAACTAGAAACTTGGTAGAAGCAAATGAAGTTGACATAAGAGCTGCCTATCAAATACTGGACAGAGTCAGGACACAGTCTCTTACCATTGTTGAAGAGAGCAGCATGCTGTGTACCAAGGATGAGAACATGCAAATGGAACATGATAACCTCTCAAACCTGGTACAAGATACCCACCTGAAGGCCAAAGAAGAAGAGAAGGAGCTCTAAACCCTTATTGCAACACTAAGGGAAGCTGAGAGCAAACGAGACACTCTCACACTAGAGATGGCTGAAACCTCAAGAGTAATCAAGACTCTCCAATTAGAGCAAAAAGATAAGGTCAAAGATGAATTAGAA
This sequence comes from Adiantum capillus-veneris, assembly GCF_014529385.1. Lineage (NCBI taxonomy): Eukaryota > Viridiplantae > Streptophyta > Polypodiopsida > Polypodiales > Pteridaceae > Adiantum > Adiantum capillus-veneris. Next base: position 166,784,830 of record NC_140931.1, on the reverse strand, counting down.
GCAGCAAAAGACAAAGTGCTAGAGCTGAAAGAAAAATTAGAGCTCTCGGACTTGACAATCAAAAGACTGAGGGAAACACCAAGGGTGGTGCGGGCAAGTGCACGAGCAGATGCTCAAGGTATACAAGCCTTGGAAGCACAAATCACCAGTGACCACCCTACAGAAGGAATTGCGGCTAGAGCAAAGACAACGCATGCATATGGTAGAAGGGTCTCTAGCCGTCAAAGAAAGAATGAGAGCCAAACACCAAGCTCTCCAGAAAGAACATGAAGAACTCCAAAAGAATTAATCTGGCAACACTGCAAGAGGCAATGATTTACATGGCAGAGGAAGCTACTCAACGAGATACACTTGCACAATGACAGATCATGGACTTACAAAAGGAGATAGCAGACTCTAGGACACATGAATCAGAACCAGGGTCCAGTGAAATGGAGACAAATGCTAGAGATGAGCCCATGGAAATTCCTAAGGGTGCTAAGATATGTAGCACCAAGAAGAAGAGGAGGAGACAATGATAGAACGAACACAACCACTGACCGTAGAGGAGGAGACATGCCTCCAGCTTCTGATAAGAAAGACCACAGCAGAAGACCACAAGGCAGCCTTGGAATGAGAATCAAGAATACTCCATTTTTGTAGGAGTCCAGGGGCTGGCTGCAAATGTGCTTAGGGAGGAATGGATGCAACCCACACTCCCATATCCTCTCCTAAAGTATGAGGTGATAATAATAAGGAAGAGAGTCAAAGCAAAAGCCACAGAGCCGATCTATGAAGGAGAAGTCAAGAATACAAAGGTTGTAGGTAAAGTGACGTACTCTCAACGAAGATGGAGAAAAGCTTGGCCCCTAAAGTACCCAAGATTTTTGAAATACTTGGTGGAGCCCCCAAAGATCATCAAAGATGACCTCTTATTTTTCCCAGACATGTCTCGTGTACACACTTGAGAAAATCATTTCAAAATCATAAAGGCACGTCCAAATTGGCTTAACTACCCATCTATGCCTACACCCAAGGAAGGAGAGAGAATATGTGTCTCTTATATGGTGAAAACCTTGAAGGGCACCATTAATATTTTCACGGGCTCTCCAGACTTGACGTGCATCATGATCAGAAAAATCTGCAAAACTTTGTTAGCTTGCATTGAAGTGTTCGCACCTTCCAAAGCCACGGATTCTACACTCCTATCAATGGGCAACACTATCACTGCAATGACATATGATTTGTCAAAACAACCATCTCCAAAGGTTTTACATTTACTGTATTAGAGAGACATGTTTCTGCCCAGCTATCACATGCAAGCTTTTGAAGAAGCTTTCTACACGGGCTCTTTACATACGATAGCAAAATATTTGGCCCAACAGTCACTTTGGGAAATATAAGGTACGAATTGTACCTAAAGCTGCTAAAACCACTAGGCTTCCATTGACAGCAGAACAACTTTCACTAAAGCAAAAGAGAAAGACCATTCATGTCAGGGACGACATGGACGCGGAATTGAAGGGGGGAGTGTTGACGGCGGAACACAGAACAAGTTTCCCCAATATGTTGTACCATTATTTTTTGAAGCGGAATGATACTTTTTGTAATATTTGAGCAGCCATTAGACTTTGTGGGAACGAGCCTCTATGGAGGAATGTATATAAGTCATTTTTTGTAACCCTAAACCCAACTTTTGAAGTAATCAAATCCGGTTATCATTGTGCGTGGTGTTTGAGAGAGAGAGAGTGTGAGAGAGAGAAAGTGTGATTCTTCTCTTCAATTCCCTACGTGCACTATGGAAGGTCCATTGCTAAAGCAACACCACCATCGTGTTAGCAACGGATAGGGCTTCCATTTAATGCCAAGAGTGTGCGATTCTGACTACGACATGAAGTGAGCTCCTACGAGCTTTTGGGTGAGTTTTCTTGCAAACCAGGTGTCCATTTGGTGAGTTCTTTGCGCCTATGGATTCACGGAGAGTAGGACTACGCATTAGGATCATATGCCATGAAAAATGGTAATTTGTATTTTGTTACCTGTCTTTATACATGATTGTCACAAAAGAGGTAGTTGGAGGTAGGTTATCAAGTCATAGTCCATAGGGTATTGATCTCATGATAAGGAGAGTATATCTTGTGATTTTCGTGACATTTTGAATGCATTTAACCTAGATTTGGATAGCATTAGCATCGTAGGTTGGATTGCTTTCACTAGTGCATAAGAACGTTTGGATTTGATTTCCTCGATTAGAGATTTTTTTAGAAGGTCAAGAAGGAGCTTGACATCCATCTTCTTGTTTCCCTGCGCCTACGGGTTAAGCTTCACCCTTGGCCGACATAGAGTTGTTGGTTCTATTCTCGCTATGCTAGCGTCCGCTTGCGGGGTATCCACCAACAACCACTCATCTGCTCTTCATCTTGCTTTGCAGGTTGTGTCTTTCCTCTAAGGCTTTCATTTCAATCTCTGCAAAGAGAGTCCAAGAAATTTGATTCTTTCCAGGACTTGAGGCAGCTTCCACGTAGGTTTTCAATGCAAAGGCCTTTGCAAAATGTGTCTCTACTTCATACACGAAGGAACCCTCCAGGTACACATCCCAATGTCTCCACACAATCTTCTGTAAGAACTCCGATCGAGCATGGTATGTATTCACTTTCTTTTGCTACTAGGAATAGGATTTGGGCATATGAATACATCTTCTCAGGCCTCATAATAAATTTCATTGGTCCCTATTAAGGTACAAAAGGTCAAGCCCCTCCAATGGCAGTCCACGCTCTATATGATACTCCTCGGGAGGCTCCTCGGCAAGGAGACAGAACTTTGAGTGCACAGGTGGCTTGATGTTCATAATGAGGTTGTTGCCTGTATGAGACAAGGGATTTGAGGAAGGTGCCATATTGGTGTTCTTGATCTACTTGCACATCATACAACTAGCTATTGTGTAATGGAATTGGCCTATTAACTTGAGCGGAAATTAGAGAGAGTACTTTTGTGAAATTACTTTGTGAGCATAGCGGGTGAACATAATTGATGGTAGCAACATAAACATAGCATTTAGTTAACTTGGCATGAACAACACTTTTGCAAGAGAGAGAATTTAGAACATGACAACAGTTGAGGCCAGATTTATGTGGAATTGGTCCCCCCTCCATTAGGCGATTGTATTATGATTTCTCCCATCAAGAGAGACTTGTTTACAATACAATCCTTGTGTTCCTTGTGACTTGGGTGATGCAATGAAGATGGAAAGCTTCATGCATCACGAGCATAACATAAAATTTGAGGAAAGCATTAACTATCCCAAGCCTCAGCCCCAAGACCTCAAACACCTCCGAAGGTGGAGAGAGCTAGCTGGGAATGAGGGTAGGGAAGAGGAAGAAGAAACATTTCATAGTTCCTCACTTGTTCCTCACTTATCATCACTCTTCTTGCTAGCATACATAATAGCATAGTAATGAAGATGGAGAAGATGGAAAGCTTAAGCATTGAAGCATGGCTCTTGGTTGGATTTGCACTCCATAGCCAAGAGTGTGGGTGTAGGCTCTCAACCTCTCTACTTGCTTGGAGAAGGAGAGGGAGCTCTTGCACTTTGCACTTCACAATGAGAGTGTGTGTGAGTGTGTGTGGGAGAGTATACCCCCTAAGCAAGCCCCTAGCTTCCTTGGTCGACCCCCCCTTGTAGCTCATGCTTGAAGCTCATTGGACCCCTCCAGGCCTAGCCAATCACAAGCAGAGGTAAATCAAGTAATAAGGGTAGCCTTGGGACAAGTGTCCCCATTTCCCCTCTGAGAGAGAGGAATTGATAAATGTAAAAACAATTAATTAAATATTCTAATTTATCATTAGACCCCTTGGGTGGCCAACCAATAGGGTTCAGGCACACCATGAGGGCAACATGAGGAGGAACTTGACAAGTGTCCCTTTTTCTTTCTTTGTACCAAGCATGCCTTGTGTGAGTGTGTGTGAGTGTGTGTGTGTGTGTGTGTGTGTTCTCTCTCATTCCCCCTCTTGTAGGAGGCTCCCCCTCCTTCTAGGAATTAGCTTTGACTTTTGTGCCACCTCAAGCCCCTCAACCTTCGGCCTAGTTCTCACCACAAGCTTGGCCCTCAAGCCCCTCAACCTTCGGCCTAGTTCTCACCACAAGCTTGGCCCTTAAGCCCCTCAAGCTTGGGTTGGGTTCTCACCTCTAGTATATCTCTAGCATCTTAAGCATGATAAGCACCTCAAGCATCTCAATCATCAAGCACCTCAAGCATCTCAATCATCAGGCACCTCAAGCACCTTAGTCATCAAGCACGACAAGCACCTCAAGCACCTTAAGCTTGGGTCGGGTTCCCACCTCAAGCTCAACCCTAGCTTACCTAAGGTCAAAGGACTTTTACACTAATTATTGGAGGTCTTCAATGAAGCTAACCCTAAGGTCTTATGCTCCATTGGTTAGCCTTGTTCTTTGATAGACCATCTCTCATTTGGGCCCCTTTACCATTGGCCCCGTGTTGAGATATATCTATAAGCACATGTCTATATCTTAACCCTTGTTCCCGTGTATTTTGCCATATTAAATGATCAGTTTAATATGAGAAAATCATTTGGGTTGGTTAAACATAAGATTTTATGACATTACCTCTCTCTTGAACACATAGTTGTCCTCGACTATGGGGTAGAAGAGATAAAGTATCAGTCATTAGTCAATCTTACTTAGCGGGTAGAGGATCCCTTTTTACCCTATGACATCTTTCCAAGATGGATGATTAAACCATTTGGTGCTTGGGAGACATAGCTGCCGCAAGCATGTCTGCTCTTTAGTCCATTTCATTCTCCCAAAGTAGAGTGACAAATTCTACTTGGTGTTTTAGAGATGTCGTCATCACAAACATGATTCTAAGCATGCATACTATTTAAATTTGTGCACAATTAAAAAGAGAACTAGTCTTATAATACAAAAAAAAGGGTCATTTAAAAGAAAGTTGTACATTTGCTTACTCTAATGTTGCATTGTAAGCATTGACAAGGTTCATACTATCCTTAATATGTATTCCTTGCATCCATCTAGCATCTTCAAAAGGATAATTTTTGAACTTAATAAGATATCATCGGATAAACTTACCATGTTGTAGTACCTTTCTTCATGCCGAAGGATAGCTTCAGATTGTAGCACCTCTTCTTAGGCTTCAACTTTGGGAGGGTCTTCAATAATTGGTGCACTTGGTGGCTCTCCTTTGTAGGGCTTGAGTAGGCTCACATGAAAAGCACTGTGTATGAGCCAATGGTTGGGAAACCGAGTTGGTAGGCCGTCTCATTGATAGGCTTCAAAATTTGGAAAGGACCATAGTATCTTTTTGCGAGCTTAGCATAATACTTTTGATGGCCCATAGGATTTTTGCCCGTTGTTTGCCTTAATCGAGCCTTAGGAAACATAAGCAAGACCCAATCATTTTCTTTGAACATTAAGGCCCTTCTGTGCTTGTTAGCAGCAGTTTTTGCCTTTGTTGAGAGATGGATATAGCCTCCTTAATCTTTTGAAAAGATTATTGTAGGTCACGGCTATACTCATCGACAGCAAAGATCTTCACATGTACTTTGAGTATCAAGGGACTTTTAGGTCTTTCCTCAATGATCTCAAAAAGGTGCTTTTCCCGTAGAAGTATGTACAGTATTTTGTAGGCATAGTTTACAAGAGGTAAGTACTTTTCCCATTGTGAGCGTTGATCTACTTTGGTAACATAAGTCTTGAGTAAATCGAGTATGGTAAGATTGGCTATCTCACTTTGGCCATCCGTTTGTGGGTGATAGGCCGAAGAGAAATTCAATCTTGTTCCTAGATTTTTAAAGAGACCTTTCCAGAAATTACTGATCATTCTATGATCTCTATCTGACACGAAGGATGTTGGTAATCCATGGTGTTTGAAAATCTAAGATATGAAGAGAGTTTCCATTTGGTGTGCCTTAATAGTCTTTTTGACAGGAATAAAGTGTGCTTGCTTGCTAAACCTGTCAACTGTTGTCCATATTCCCGTATTCCCATGGATAGACTTGGGCAATCCAAAGATAAATCCATGGATATACTCTCCCATGGTGAATTTGGGGTAGGCAATGGCTGGAGTAATCCAGGTTGCTTCCCTCTATCATACTTGGTCTTTTGGCATACTACGCATTTTGAAACATACTCTTGTATGTCCACTTTCATGGTAGGCCAATAGAAATACGTCTCTACTCCTCAAAGAGTAGGTTGAATACCTCTATGCCCCGCATAGGGAGGAGCATGGGATTCATACATAACTTTCTCATGAAGGGAATGGGTAACACATAGCCTATTGACGTGGAGAAGATAACCATCCTGCAAGGTGAATGGTTCCTCTTTCTTCCCCAAAGCAAGGGCTGACATTATGTCTCTAGAGTCAAGGTCAGTAGCATACTCATCTATCATAGAGGATAGATCTTTGTGAGTATCTATAGACACCGCATTGACTTTTGATCGTCGTGAAAGTGCATCAGCCACTTGATTGTGCTTACCATCAATGTGAGCAATATGGAAATTAAATTGCAAAAGAAAATTTGCCCACCTCATTTGTTTGTTGAAAAGCTTGGTTTGCATCATGAAATACTTGAGACTTTGGTGGTCAGTTTGTAGAATAAATGGAGTCCCCATAAATAGTGCTTCCATGTGTCTAGGACATGTAGAACAGCTAAAAGCTCTTCCTCATAAATGACCAAGACTCGTTCATTGGTATTGAGCCTTCGGCTCTCGCATGCTATGCATGCCCTTCTTGAAGAAAAACTGCTCCAAGGCAATAACCACAAGCATCACATTAGACCTCAATTGACTTTGAGAGATCCGGAAGCATGAGGACTGGTTGGGAGGTAAGATTTTCTTTGAGCTTATCAAAAGCATTTTTCTCCTTAGCAGTTCATACATACTTAACGTTCTTCTAGTTAAGTCATATAGTGGTCGTGCTATTTGAGAGAATTTTGCTATGAAGCATCCGTAGTATGCACACATACCAATAAATCTTCTTAGCTCATGCAGATTCCTTGGATTAGGCCATGCTTTTACTACCTCTAACTTTGATGAATCCATACGAATACCATCTTGAGAGATAATATGACCTAGGTATTGAATCTCTTGAAGAAAAAATTCACTTTTCTTTTGGTTGAGAAAAAGCTTGTTCTCCCTCAATGCTTGAAAAATCACTTGGAGATGTTGCTTATGTTCCTGAAAAGACTTGGAGTAGATGATGATAGCATCAAAGACACTCAAGTGAATTTGCGGTAAGGTCTAAAATTTCTCTCCATTAGACGATTGAATGTATCTGGTGCATTAGTCAAGCCAAAAGGCATGACTAGATATTCATAAAGACAAAACATTGTGAGAAACGCGGTCCTTAGGATATCTTCATCCACTATCCTTATTTGATGATAGCCACTTTTAAGGTCAATCCTACTGAAGTAGGTAGAGCCTTGTAGCTTATCAAACATATCTTCTACTCGAGGCACATGCAGTCTGTTTTTGATACTGATATGGTTTAGTGCTCAATAGTCCACACGCATACGGTATGTACCATATTTTTTTTGCATAAAAGGAATGGAGAACAAAAGGGAGAGGAGCTAGGCCTGACCATCCCTTTTTCTACCAATTCCTGTACTTTAGTCATGATCTCCTCTTGTTGAGCTTGTGAGACTCGATAAGGAGGCTTGTTAGGCAGTGAGCTTCCTGGAAGGAGCTCAATGTGATGGTCATCATCTACTTGTTTTGGAGGTAAGTCCATAGAACCAGGCCGTTGAAAGTTGATGTATTCGGCCATCTCTTCAGGTAATCCCACATAAAATTGTTGCTTTTGCTAGGCAAAGTCTATCTTTTGAAAGACAGTAACCTTGAGATGTGAATCCCAAAACTTGTCCACATACTTGTGGATAGACTCATGAGAAAGAAGCTTCAAGCTACACCATTCGGTAAGCACTTTTTCCTTTGCATGAGTTGTAAGGAATTGCTTCATGATGGAAACTCATATACTTTTCCATGTCTGTGGGGCTTCGCCATTGCCACGAAGTCTAGACCACCATTGACAAGCTGATTTTTGGAAGTGCATAGCTACATGGTGTAGCTTGGAGGGCTCTATGAAGCCCTCACCTCCAAAGGCTGCATCAAATTGCTGGATGAAGGCCAACACTTTGTTGGTAGCATGAAAGGTTCCATCATAGGTGAGAAAAGAGATACTCTTTCCTCCCTCCCTGAACTTATTTAGATTTTTTGACCTCGCCATGCAGGGTATGATTTGCGATGTCCTCCCCTCCTGTATTCTCTAGGATAATAGCCATAGCTTTTGTCGGAAGAGGAGGAAGGTGAAGAAGAAGGAGAAGAGGGTGACCTCTTTCTTGCCCTTTTCTTCCTTTGTTTCCTCTCTTCCCTTTCGAAGTGACGAGGAGAAGGACTGTGTGTTGATATTTTCCTCTTGGGAGGAGTGAAGATCGTCTAAACGTTTGCCATTTTCGTGGAGCCACATCTTCAGAGGAACTTAAAGTTTCATTGCTTTCTTGCTCTTTGGATTCCTCCTCTTGTATGGGAGAGAGTTTTCTTTTGGGGGTCTTTTCAAGAGGCCTCCTAAGCTCTCTCTCCTCTTGGAGAGGAAGGGAAATTTCATCACCACGAAGTTGTTGAGTAACTTTGGCTTGCAAAGCAGGGTTGCCCATAGCTTGTTGCAACCTAGTTACGATATAATTCACAAACATGGGGACATCAACATTAGCACCTTAAGTGCAAAATCAAAGCTATCAATGTTCATTCTACTCTCTTGGTTATTGTCAGCCATGTTAACAAAATTTGTGTACATACTTAGTGTATGCTTTGGTAATTCAAAACCTTAGTTGCCACTCCTCTTAGCCTTTTGAAAATTGGCTCTTAAGTATCTACACCCACGGATCGAAGTGGTTAATTATAGAGAGTAGTGGAGTAGGTCTAGCATAGCAGAGTTGCAGATGGCTAGCTCCTTTCGGACTTCTTATGGCTCAATAATGGTAAAGCCGTAGGCAAGTCTAAAAAGACTCCATTATTAAGTCCAAATCTCCCGAGGTGTGCACCATATCCCACATAGTGGTCTCAACAAAACCGATAATAGATCTCAGTTCCACTTACCCTAATATAATTAACAACATCGACCATTTATAGGATACTTAAGAACCTCTCTTCTTAAGCAAGAAAAGAGAAACCAAATGCTCTGATACCAATGTAATGAAATTGGTCTATTAACTTGAGAGTAGATGAAATTAGAGAGAGTAATTACTTTGTGAGCAGAGCAGGTGAACATAATTGATGGTAGCAACATAAACCTATCATTTAGTTAACTTGGCATGAACAATACTTTTACAAGAAAGAGAATTTAGAGAAACATGACAACAATTGAGGACCGGATTTATGTGGAGCTGGCAGTCCCTCCTCCAATAGGCATTTGTATTATGATTTCTCACTTGTTACAATACAATCTTTGCGTTCCTTGTGACCTAGGTGATGCAATGAAGATGGAAAGCTTCATGCATCAGGAGCATATCATAAACTTTGAGGAAAGCATTAGCTATCCCAAGCCTCAACCCCAAGACCTCAAACCCACCTCAAACACCTTCAAAGGTGGAGAGAGCTAGCAGGGAATGAGGGTAGGGAAGAGGAAGAAGAAACATTTCATAGTTCCTCACTTATCATCACTCTTCTTGCTAGCATACATAATAGCATAGTAATGAAGATGGCAATCTTAACACTAGGTTGGTAATGGGACACTTTTATGTCCTGTTAAGTGAGCATTTTCCTTGAATTATGTCAAGAGTTTCAAATTAGATTTTGAGGTGCTATCTGTCTAGAAAGTTGTCTCATGAGCTGAAAAAAACTCGACATTTTTTGGAATATCAATTCCATATTTAACCTTGTCCTTGCACAACATTTCACAACCTAAACTGTGTAAAAAAACGTTTCCTGTTTTTGGCTTTTTTCAAATTTTTGCAACTATACCACTCTAGAATTGATGTTTGTGAGGTCTATAATGCTACAGAACTATCTTTAGTAGTCCTCAACATGTCCTGATGCTTCTAGGGAGAAATAAATGTTAAAGTTGTAAGTTATGACCAAATTACAAAAATTGTCAAATCCTATTTTTTAGCCAATTTTAGCTCTTCTATGATTTTTTCGGTGGCTTTCATGATATCCAAATGCAGTTTTGATTTTCTATGTCGCATATTGTAACATAAAGCTAATATTCCTTGAGTTTTGGGGCACCTAATACCCTATTTTGCATAGTAGACAACAATGGTTGATTTTTTCAATTATAGAAGAAAACGGAACATTCTAGTATATCAAGTATAGCTTTTTCAATATTGTTAGTTTCTTGTGACAACTACATGCATTTTGTAGGTAGTAACCATATCTAGTCATAAGGATCAAATTTGGCTAGATATTGAATAGTTTCTATGGGATTCTACAACTCATAATGTTGAAGCCAGTTTTTTCATGTGTGCTGTATTTAGCACTTCATCTTTGTCCCCAAGATTCCCCTTGGTAAGAGATGTATTATTCTTTTGACATGCTCCATGGCTCCTTATGAACCTAAAGGACAATAGGGAACTAAGAAAACATGCATATATTATTTGTATTGAGCGTGGCTATAGAAACTTTGATGATAGGTTTGCAGAATGGTAAAAAATCAACTTTTTTGTACCTATTTCTTTTGGAAAAACAAAAAATAGTGAGTGAGAAGCAATCATATGTTCAGATCACCAACCCATTGAAGTTAACTAGGGAATTTATCTCAAGTCCTACAAAAATCCCTAATCTTATTTTTATGCAACAAAACGTAAGAAATGAGTGTTTTGATGAAAATGTAATGGTCCATCAACTTTGGAGGCTTGGTGTGACCAAAAGATGAGAAATTTTACAAGTTTCTTATTTTTTCCATGTGTAGTAGGCCTTGAACTATAACCTCATGAAAGGATTTTACAAAATGAGTGGATCTACTATGGTTTTGGAGGTTTTTTTCAAAACCCTGAAAGGACACTTTTATGTCCTGTTAGGTTACCAACCTAGTGTTAAGCATTGAAGCATGGCTCTTGGGTGGATTTGCACTCCATAGCCAAGAGTGTTGGTATAGGCTCTCACCTCTCTACTTGCTTGGAGAAGGAGAGGGAGCTCTTGCACTTTGCACTTCACAATGAGAGTGTGTGTGAGTGTGTGTGGGAGAGTATACCCCCTAAGCAAGCCCCTAGCTTCCTTGGTCGACCCCCCCTTGTAGCTCATGCTTGAAGCTCATTGGACCCCTCCAGGCCTAGCCAATCACAAGCAGAGGTAAATCAAGTAATAAGGGTAGCCTTGGGACAAGTGTCCCCATTTCCCCTCTGAGAGAGAGGAATTGATAAATGTAAAAACAATTAATTAAATATTCTAATTTATCATTAGACCCCTTGGGTGGCCAACCAATAGGGTTCAGGCACACCATGAGGGCAACATGAGGAGGAACTTGACAAGTGTCCCTTTTGCTTTCTTTGTACCAAGCATGCCTTGTGTGAGTGTGTGTGAGTGTGTGTGTGTGTGTGTGTGTTCTCTCTTATCCCCCCTCTTGTAGGGCTCGCCCCCTCCTTGTAGGGATTAGCTTTGAATTTTGTGCCACCTCAAGCCCCTCAGCCTTGGGCCTAGTTCTCACCACAAGCTTGGCCCTTAAGCCCCTCAAGCTTGGGTTGGGTTCTCACCTCAAGTACAGCCCTAGCATCTCAAGCATGACAAGCACCTCAAGCATCTCAATCATCAAGCATTTCAAGCATCTCAATCATCAAGCACCTCAAGCACCTTAGTCATCAAGCATGACAAGCACGACTAGCACCTTAAGCTTGGGCCACGTTCCCACCTCAAGCTCAGCCCTAGCTTACCTAAGGTCAAAGGACTTTTACACTAATTATTGGAGGTCTTCAATGAAGCTAACCCTAAGGTCTTATTCTCCATTGGTTAGAATTGATCTTTGATAGACCATCTCTCATTTGGGCCCCGTTACCATTGGCCCCGTGTTGAGATAGATCTATAAGCATATGTCTATATCTTAACCCTTGTTCCCGTGTATTCTCCCACATTAAATGATCAGTTTAATATGAGAAATTATTCGGGTTGGTTAGATATTAGATTTTATCACATGTTGTAGAATTATGAGACATGATATGTGCCAACTCACGACAGCTCTACATGCAGCCCATACAAGCAACAAAGGATGGTGTGGACATTTTCGTGCAAAAAAATCTATGGAATGTTGTAGAAATGTAGCAGATTGTGGCACATGCAGCTCTACAGGGTGTACAACAACTCAATGTGCATGCAATATCCTTGCAGCAGATAATGCACATGCAATAATGTACAAGGAGGAGAGGGAAAGGCATACCTTGAATAGAAGAGCACAAGTAGCTCAGCAATTGGTTGCCTTCAAGCACAACAAAAGTTGTCTATGACTCCAAGCACAATAGCGCGATTGACAGGTAGGGAAGAGGTGCACGATGACGAGAGAGAGAGAGAGAGAGAGAGAGAGAGAGAGAGAGAGAGAGAGAGAGAGAGAGGGAGGGAGGGAGGGAGGTGATGGCGGGGTCTCGCTTGAAATTGCTCCCATTAATAAAAAAGAGTGGGGACTATGTTATTTTTTTACTTTAAATGTATATTCCAAGTGTGCAATATGGCACAACATTTTTTCTTGCTATGCTATTAGTTATATCACATGAATAGCTTTCCACCTATTGATGCTTTCACCCTGTAGACCAAAAATGCTTGTCATCATTAACTTGCCATTTGGCACTAATCGAGAAGGTTTATCCAACGTTCCACAATTGATGCCAAGAGTTCAATGCTTTACAAAGGCCCTATGTAGGCCAAAAAAGGTCTTAGTATGCCCAATAGCTCTCTTGTGTTTTGTTTGCCCATGTGATACGCGATTTGCCACCAATTTGCATGAAACAAGGAGGGGTGTGGTTGAATCAACAGAATGCATCATTTTGCAAGCATGGACTTATCCGTTCAAGTTTGAATGTCTCTATGTGTACATAGATTAGTGAGAATGCGCTTTTGTGCTACAAAAAGCAAAAGAGTAAAGTTCTTCCCCAAAGTACTCACGCTAAAACCTTTTAGGACATGCCATTCAATACAAGATATGGGAGCCTAACCGTGAGTTGCATAAGCCTCCAATCTGAGAAAAACTGCCTTTGTTTTGATTAGTTGTCCCACTTTTGATATATGTGAAAATTACCTCCCAATGTAGGGGTAGTTTCACAAAATCTCCACATTCTCACCGAATCCCCAAGATAGGGGACCCTAATGGTGGGTGAGGATGAAGGATGATGTGGAGGGGGGCTCAAGAGTCAATAGCTCACTTAAATGTGAACACGAAAGCTTTAAGCAAGGGTGTGCATAAGGATGGGAGGAGGACCACCGGGTGATCTCCTTGTCAAGATTGCTCATGAAAAGGGCCTACAGTGACATCAGAAGGAGAGGCGGTAACCGGGAGACACGCGGGCCGTACGGGAAGGGAGGAGGAAGGGGTCAAGAGGAGGGCGACGGGATACAGGCGGTGGCGGGGAAAGGCCGGCAACCGGTAGCCCGGTTTTTGAGGTGGGCCTGCGCATTGCACGGCTGTTCTTGCTTACCGCGTGTCCGGGCTCCTGAAGCCAGAACCAGAATTAAATAATGAGCTCGCAATTATTAATTTAGCATTTTTCTCCCTTCTAATTGGCTGAAGTTATATAGAAGCCTTGGCCTGCGGCGCTGCAGCCGTCTGCTTTGGCCCTTGCAGCCTTCATCTTGGGGAGGGCGCATCGACTGCCTGCACGCATGAGATGAGAGCCCCGTCACCATTTTGTCGCTCAGCTGTTGCTGCTCATCGATCCGTTAATTATAGCTTCAGCAATAATAATCCCATATAATTTGCAGCCACCGACTCTCTCCTAATCACAGCTCATGCCCATTCCCCCGCCCCCTCATGCATCAGGCAGCTTTGCTTTGAGGTCTTATCTCTTGATATTTCTATGCTAATTACCTGCATCGCGTGCACCACTGCTTAGCTTACTCTAATCCAATCATCCCCTCTATGGCAGGCATTCAATATAGTGATGGCAGAGGAGCTCATATTCTCCCCTACACACTTAAGTCCATGCACACAGATGAGCTGGCAGCAGCTACTGCTCCCTTGCGCCCGTTCCCCGATTTCGGAGGTACCTTCTCTCTTTCCTTATCTGTGTTAATTTGTGATTGTTGTTGTTAACAAGTCCCTTTATCAACTGCAGCTTACTATTAAAGTTAAGAATACTAATATGCATCAATATCATTTCCTCAAGCTTCGTTTTCCATTGTGTCTCATGTTGGCATATGCAGGGACAGAAAACAATCTGATTAGTGGCGCAACGCCGGGGAGCACAGGCGCCGAATACATGACAAGAGATACTGCGCCGTCAATCCTGGGCCCACAGGCGATCGATCGGCCTCGTCATCTGTTCTGGTCATTCCTGGAGAATAGTGGAAAAATTAGTGTCACCAATGCTGATAATCGGCCGAGCAATGAGATTAGCACTAGCTCAAGTGATTTTCACATGCCCAAACCAGCAACTTCCAACCTAATGCAGAGCTTGCTGAGGAGACCACAAAACAGTCATGAGTATAACATAGTCAAGCTCTGCAAGACTGTCATTGAGGAGGAGGAGAATGTAGGGATTGTCGAAGAGGACTTCGGTGCAATGAGGAAGAAGAAGAGGCTGACAGGGGAGCAGTTGCGCACTCTTGAGGGCAGCTTCGAGGCTGACCGCAAGCTCGAGGCAGACCGCAAGCAGGAACTTGCGCAGCGCCTTGGCCTGGAGCCACGCCAAATTGCCGTCTGGTTCCAAAATCGGCGGGCCCGCTCCAAGACCAAGCATCTCGAGCATGACTATGCCCTCCTAAAAGCCCAGTACCACTCTGTGCTGGCGGAGACGCTGAAGCTTCGTGCAGAGGTAATTAGAGATGTCTATCAATAAAGTCCACAAAGTGATTTAAATTCAACAGATTAGGGTTGTTGCGTATTCTTTCACATGCCATTCTCAAAGTGGAATATCATTTGGCTTAATTATATTCCTGTCTAGAGCTCTCTCTCTCTCTCTCTCTCTCTCTCTCTCTCTCTCTCTCTCAACCCTAGCTATTATTGCGCTTGCAGGTCACAAGGCTCACTGCAGAGCTGGGGGCTGCCACATCCAAAGGAAATGAAGAAGATTTAGATAGACAGCTAAAGCCAAAATGCGAGGTAGATGGATCCCAATATGAACAGCAGGAGGGTGTCACTGCCCTTATCTCCAATACAAAGAAGGTGATGATGGCAGCTAGTTCACCGTCCATATGTTGCTCCACGGAGTCACATACTGTGGGTCATAGCAATAGTATTGATGCAGATCACCATGGCTCACATGGCCGTCTAATTCATGCAGATGGTGATGGTGGAAGTAGTCATACTAGCCCTATTAGCTCTATATGTGGATGTCATGTAGCTCCTAATGATGAACCTTTGCCTTCACATGACAGGCCTTCTAGTAACACACACATCAGCGAGATGCCTTCCAACACCTCTTCTTGTGGAGCTCAACCATCTTACAATACCCTACCCTCCCCTCCTTATAATGCCATTATTAAGCCCTTGCCTCCTAAAGACTTACACTCTTGTCACCATGAAATCTCCACTATGAAGCCCTTTCCTAATAATTACTTCCCCTCTAGTTACCATGAAATCTCCTCTATCAACCACTTGCCTTGTCATAACTTGCCATCTAGTCACCATGAAATCCCCACTATTCACCAATTGCCTTCTAATAGCTTGCCCTTCACTCACCATGACACCTCTTGTAGGCACACACTTCATCTTCAGAACTCTTCCTCCACGATTAGTCAACTACCTTATGGTCAAAATTTCACTCCCTGTGGCACTGTTGAGTACTTGCCTTCTAACTTCAACAACATAATCAATGATAGGTCTAGTGATCATCTTCTCAAAAGCACTAACACCATCGGCCCCATTTCAGGAGCTCCGAACCACAAGTTTATACCCTTGATCAATCTCAATCATAGCACTATCCCTGTCTGTACGACAGAGAATTCTCATGAAACCATAGAAAGCCACCAAGTCCCCTTCTCTAATTATGACGGCTTCTTCTTTTCACAACATAACCAAGTGGGTGTAGAGTGCTCTTGGCACCTCACTACCACATCTTGACCTACACGGGAAGTTATATTTTTTGTATCCTCTAATTAAAAGTTATATTTTGATAATGCTCATCTTGATTAGATAGTTGTCATATTTTTGTAGCCAAATCTATGCATGTTTATGTGCCTTAGTCAAGCTAGTCCTATAGTATAAACGTCTAGATTTTCAAGAACTCTTGTCCAATTCTATTTATTGTTGATGGATGGAACTTCCATGGGTGATACTAGGGTGCAAGCTAATACTAAAGCATATACAAGCATCTTTTGTGTGTCGATGTTTAATTTATAGTTTTGTACATTTTTTTTCATTAGCTAGAGAAAAGGCTTTTTGAAGTTTGTCTTTTTTGAATCGAGAAGTTAAAATTGTAACACCATCTCGAGGGTCACTATGTATAAATTTTGTATATCGCGTGCATTCAATGACTATTTTTCAAACTCCTTATTTATGAATTTTTGACAAATAAAATACACCCTATTTTTATGCAATCTATAAATTTTTTCTCCAATTCCATTTTATGGTATATTTCTATATATGAAAATGTGAAAAAAAATAAAATTGAATAGCCCCTTCTGGTGCACTCATATGATAGTCACATACTTATTAAGTGACCTCACCGACTCTTACAAAAATATTAACACCATACTAGAGAGTTTGAGACTTTAGAGCCAATTTGGAGATCACCAATTCTTTGAAGATGTTTCCATATGGACAAATCTCAAACTACTTTTTAAGATCTAAGCTTTCCACAAGATAGCACTTGAAAAGCTCTTAGAAGCCATAGTCTCAAAACTTTGGCTAAGATTTGGTCATGTGGTAAAATCTTAAGCTTGTTTTCAAAATGAGAATTAAAAAATTCTCAAATTCACTAATGTGGTGTTTATTGCTAGTTTCTGAACAACTACTTGACTAAAAAGATTGAATGAATCTAAATAGGCATATTGGTGGGTGATGCTGCACTCACTACATGTAAAACTACTTTATGATCACAAGCATTCAAGGGTATTATAAAAGTGTTGTAGATTTGTTCCTTTAAAATTCCATGTTGGATATCAAGCAAAGATCTAGTGTATTTAAAGCAATTTTTTTCTTTTTTTAAAGCTCTCATTGCCTAGCTAGATTTTAAAGATTTAATACCATGTATGAATTGCAAAGGCATGCAAGTTAACTTTCTCTTTCTACGAGAAATACACACAGATTATATAGGAGACTCAAACATTTTGATTCCTAATTTTATGCTTTGATAGCTAAAAAAGAAAATGAATGTAGTGGTGATTCTAAGTGAAATGCACACAAATATTATCCCAAAGTCACCTTGCTAAATAGAGCCTCAATGCATGCTTTTTCCAATGTATATTTAAAAATTGCTACCTTGCAAAATCTACGTGGAAAAGTTTAGCATAGTGGCCCTTTGCCCACATGGGAGACCCCCATTGACCTTGTCAAGAGGGGCTTCTACCACAATCTCGAAGGATTTGTGAAGTCACACAACAAAATCTAATCAAAGTTTACAAACTCTCATTGTAGCAATGGTCACATGTCCTATAATCTAGTTTGGTTTATGTTTCCGTTAGAACAAATATTTAGTCATGTTTAGCAAAGTGAAAATAATCTCTTCAAAAGTGGTCTTTATTTTTTCCTTCCACATTAAGGAGGCATGTTTCAAAGTATCACTCACATAAGGATGAAGCGTTTAACTATGTAAGTAGTGTTTTTGGAAGCAGTAGTAGCCAAACAATTCGACCATACATTGTATAGTAGGATTATATACTTTCCAGAGGTACTTTTATCTTCTTCTTTTTTCCCTCAAACTCACAAATTGTGAGCTTCACCACATCCAATCAGACAAAGCAGATACATCGGTTGATGACGGGTGCCACCCTATAGACCAAGTACCTTAAAAGTACCTAGGCTAACTCAGGGTTGCCACCAAGGAATTATCCCTACCACGACACCCCCCTTGATCACCAAGCTAGTGTCCTAGAAGAATAATGCCGATGAAAAGACAACTGCCAATACCTTTAACTTTATTTTTCCTTTTTCTTTCGTTTAAGAAAGCTAACAGGGTTAGTCATAGTGCCTGGAACATGAACAACAATATGGTTGACAAAGTCAAGATTTGAAATTTGATAACCTTCAATATTTGAGCTAAGTTGACTGGAATCCATCGTTACTCCCATTGGATTGGCAAGCGACTGTGGTTTATCATGTGACTCTGCCATCGCATAACCTGTCACAATGTTGGCCTCATCAATTGGTGGGCCGCTAGCGTCACTAGTCCATCTTGCATCTCCACCTACAGGCAATCTTTCTCTTTCGATGCCTTCATACCCAAAAGGTCATGTTCTTTGGCCTTATCTCTGACTTAGGGACATTATCAACAAGCTTAACCTCTTTGGTTTAGCGTCTTCACGTTTTCTTGACTTGCTAATTTCGGGCACCATCTACCTCATGGCAATCCTTAGCATAATGACCA
The DNA here is from genome assembly GCF_014529385.1 of Adiantum capillus-veneris. Classification (NCBI taxonomy): domain Eukaryota; kingdom Viridiplantae; phylum Streptophyta; class Polypodiopsida; order Polypodiales; family Pteridaceae; genus Adiantum; species Adiantum capillus-veneris. Next base: position 166,766,158 of record NC_140931.1, on the reverse strand, counting down.
ATCTTGCGGCATTTGTAGCAGGCGTTCGGGAATGACGGGAACACTAACTCCTGCCTAAAGTTACCAAAATTGCCCATACTCAGGTCTAAATACTTGGGGATTGGCTTGATCATATTCCAAAGGATACAAATTTTAACATCCAATCCAAATCTTATCTGCTGCTGCAGATTAGGAGTGAAAAGTACCCTACCCAACTTAGCAGCAATGGAGTCGATATAGCCATTCAACCGAATAGGAAATCCCTTAAAAGTGACCCATACTGGGCATAAATCCATAATCTCATCACTTGGACGGGCGTCTAGGGCATTGCATAAGCAAAGTCACGGGAGGCCCCCTAGTGCCACCTCTCATAAACATTTCCTGAACATATCGTTTGGAAACACACCCGGCCACATAAAATTCTTTGCCCACCGCCATGAACTGGCAAATCCCATTCCTGTTCTTGGTTGTAGCTGTTGCCCACCCTGATGACCCATAAAATAGAGTACCACCAAGTGAGCATAGCACTCCTCCACGCTTTGTAGTGCAACCTCCGGACATAACTCTGTCTACCCGTCCTCCGACTTGTTCTGACTAATCTTGATTGCCCCCATTAAAACTTCTCCTGCCACTATCCAGCTCCAAAATGAGATGGTTTCAGGATCTTCTATGGATTGGTGGTGTAAGACTTCGAAGCCCTCTTTTTACCACCTGCAAAAAAAAACAAAGCTAGTGCTTGGCCTAGAGAGGTCGGGCAGACCTCCTTCGATGTTGTCTTGGGAACCTCCATCAAGGTCCATCATGGTGGTCCACCACAAAGAGAAGGCGTGAACCTCCTCTTAAGAACTTAATATTCTTAAGGTGAATTACGATTTTCTTTTCCACTTATAATTACACTTGATAGCCGCCGACCGTGGTCGGTGACAAGCATACCGCGATTCGAGTACTCTGAGCACTACTTGGAAATTGATCGCGATCGATGTGACAAATAGTAGGATTGTGCTCCTCGGACAAAGCTTAGCAAGCACTCCAAACCAATGACAATTGCACCACAGTCACTTGCCTGCCGCAATACAATCCAGCCAGGGCACTTGGTAGCTAGTCTAATGAAAACACCAACCACGATCCGTGGGAGTGGACCATGATCCTTGAGATGACCAAGCAGTAGCATGCACGTCTAGCTTAGATGCACCTCCGAAGCTGTATTGACAAGAGAAGAAGGAAAACGCCAAGCTTGATGCATTCCCCACCATGAATCTCCGTCGAGCGGACAGAGCCCAACCCTCGGAAAGAAGCTTGCCAAACCTATCTCACAATAGCTGTCTCCCAACTTATTGTGGAACAAACATCACTTTCAATCCATCGTCTCTGCTCGCGATCACTCCATTGTCTCTGCTCGCAATCACTCCATCATCATTGCTCGCGATCACTCCATCATCATCGCTCTCTGTCTCATGTACTTTTATCTTCCTTATTTATTTTGGCACAAAGTGCCTTCTATCCTTTGATTAGTACGTACAACATAGCATCATACAATGCTATTAAAAGGTTATATTTCTCTAGCCAAATTACATTCTATCATCTTGGAGTAAATTCTTTATGCAAGCACCAAAAGAATTGGAAATGAGATTGCAACGTACATCTTCATCTACCCATTGTGAGAGCCACCACTATAAAAGGACATCTTGCTCACTTTTAAAATGTGTAACCCCATCATGAAGTACATGGAGAAATACAAAGCAAAAAACTTAAGATGTGGTATGTATGGTGTTCTGCTATTGAGTGTACCATGTCTTGTATTCTTATGGTTTGATGCTCTATTTACCTCTTATGATTGTTGATGTTTTTTGTTGGTTTTCTAAAAGAATCTTAGAGGAGAAGAGAGTTGGTCAAACATTTGAAATTTATTATTTCAAATAGTGATTGGACTTACCTTTTCATTGTGAATGAGTGAAATCTTTTTTTGCTTAGTTTGTCAATGGGTATTTTCATTTCACAACCTTAGATTGTGAATAATTGATGTTCTTTTGTTTAGTTTGTTATGGGTCTTTTCATTTCACATACTTCGACACCTTTCCTTCTATTCTTTTTGGAATGCCAACGCGAACCTTGTTTCATACAATGAAGTGATATAAGACCTAATTTCATTTATAAGGGGGTCTCTCTCTCTTGTTTATTCAATAAGTATATTGTTTTGGACCAGGGATTTCATATTTATGTAATCACACTAAAGTTTTGTGTGATAACAAAAGAAATTCATATGAAGTTGAGAATTAGGAAATATTTACATTGAACAAGAATGCTCTCTTTGTGTGACCTATGTATGACATGCTCCAAGCTAGAAGAGCTTCTTCTATAGCTAGCAAGGTTGCAAATGCAGCCCACATTTGCAATGCCATTTAGATATGTACAAGTGACTCTTCTAAGTTCGTGACCTGTAAGTAAGTGCTTCTCTTTACATTCTAATGATGATGCTTAACAAAGTGATTGTTAAATTGTGCATAATTATAGTTTGAAGTGTACTTGTCAAAAATGTGTTTATGGTTATATATTGACAACAAACACATGATTAATGGACTATGGTGATACTTACTATATCAACATAAGACAACCACTCTATTGACCATTATAATTTGAAGTGTGCATAATTATAGTTTGAAGTGTACTTGTCAAAAATGTGTTTATGGTTATATATTGACAACAAACACATGATTAATGGACTATGGTGATACTTACTATATCAACATAAGACAACCACTCTATTGACCATTATAATTTTTCATTGCATGTTGAAGTTCAATATTTGCATTGAAAGGCTTGCTTGATTCAATTGAAAATAATTCCCACATCCAACCCAAAAATGGACTACACGATGTGGTTTGATAGATTAGACAATTCCACAAAGAACATAGTTTCAAGTTCTTTAATCAACTAGTGATTTAGTATACATTGCTTGCTTTATTGATTGATTGATTTATCTCTAGATTCTTTGATATGTCCTCTAGATTGCAGCCAAGGAGAACAACTTCTAGCTATTGGTCAACCCCATTATCCCTTGCATTATCCTTGTCAAGGATGTTCTTGTTCCTTGCGATATGTCCTCCATGTAACTCTCATCTTCAAATTTGGCCATCAAATTTTGGTTACAATACATGTGAACCAGTTTCTCAACCATGAAATAGTCGATTTCCAATTGTAGAATGTACATTAGACAAGGATCTTCATTGTTAAGTTTTTTCAAAATTGGTACCATTGAAAAACCACCACCGTTCCATGCTATTTGGTTTATGGAAAGATTTATCTATGTTTTGAGCTAAATCTTTCCTCTTTGAGCTTAAATTTTGTTAGTTTTAACATTGCTATAGCTTGGCGTTTAGTTTTATGAAGGATCAACCCACCAAATCATAAGTATCTTCCAATACTCTATAGCTACCTCTTCCATATATGTCCATAGCCCAATGCTTTGGTCAAACAAAAAATTAACTTTGTATTAATCTATGTGCCCCAACCCATCAAGAATGAACATATCTGGAAAAGTGTCTCACTCATCTTATTAAAGGACACTTTCCATGGTTTCACTACAAATGATTGTGGTTTTTCTTGTATATAGTCATGTAGCAATGCAAATATCGACGCCTATATCGATTGTGATATCAATATTGCATAACCATATATACGGACATGTATATCAACGCTTGCAAGTACAAAATTTTTGGGGTATAAGCAAGACTCTTAGTCCTGCCACACAATTCACCATTGTAAAAAAATTGAACTTTTGAAAAGAATAATAAATTGATCAACACCAACTGAAGCTCGAAACATTGACATGACATGAAATTATAAGAGAATTTTTGTTTCATTGATACAAATACATTATATACAAGAGATTGCCAATGTCGAAGGTCAAATGATTTGTTTATAGTGTGAAAGGCTATATACATTATAAAAATGGACAAATGCCTCAAATTGAAATGATGTATAAACACTAAGTAGAATGATTTGCGTACAAAATGGGAGAATTATATAATTCCCAATAGATACATGTATATAAACTAAAAGATATGGTAGCGCATGAGAGAGTTACTCTAGATCAGAGGTCTCCTCATGTTGGATGGGTGTTCGAGTTGGATTCTACAAAATTTTTCAAAAAAAGTTAACAACGCGACATACAAACACAGAGTTTAACATAAATAAAGTTAGTGATGAAATTTTGTATGTCTTACCTTGTTGAGTCGAGATCCTACAATTTCTATGAGCTCAACAAGACTATGGCTTGCACCATAACTATGCTCAAACAGGATAGGCTCGTGATTCATCATCACCCAGTATTTGAAAGCACTGAAAGCAACACATAAATTAAGTTAAGCATTTAGTTACAAAAGTTAAACCAAAATTACTTTCAAAAACTAAATTTAATGCAAATATTGTACTTTCAAATTCGCCCTCAAAGCTCGTCCATACATCACTACCCAAGTGGTGCGAACCTCCTAACTCCACGTACGCCTTTGCTAGCTACCTCCTTTTCCTGCTTGTACTTGTTAGGATTATCGCGTAAGTCCTTCTTTGATTTATTTCAATCTTCCTTGTTGATCCAGGATGGCTTGGGTACTCTGATCTTTTATGCTTTGTATACCTCCAAGCACTTGTGCTTCAAGTAGTCTCGCATATGTGTGTGCATACATTTGGTGGAGAAACGATGCTCCACACTCTCCATATAAAATGCATTATGAAGCATGTTGATTACATTTTCTTTGAACTTAGCAGGTATTTCTTTCCATTTCTACATTAAATGGTGACGAAATAGTAGTCACCTTCCTACCATTTTCATATGTCCAAATCTCGCCACTAGTAGGGTCCATGGTGTAAGGAAGCTCCACCCACGTGCCTTGGTGGTACCGAGGGGTCAAAGAGTGAGTCTCGATAGGGGTGAGGATATGAGTGGAAAGTAGTGTGAGGCAAGATGTGTTCTATGGTCATGTCAAAGTAGGAGTGACCTACTATTGGTGGATAAAAGCCAAAGTAGATGGTGACTTTGTAGAGGGTGTGGGAGTGTCAAACAAAGGGGCAAGAATGAGCATTCGATGGCTGTGAGGTAGTGTGGAATCATTAATTATGGCACCACTACAACATTCACCTTCTTCACTACTGGAGCATCGAGCTTGTGATGTCTCATGTGAGTGCGCCCTAGTGGAGATGAATGACTCAATGGCATTGTGATCACTTTAAAGATGTAGTGTGATGGCGATGTTCAGTGCATATTGCAAGAACTATTGTGGTAATGTGAAGGGGAAGTCGATATGAAGTCCCAACACTAGTGATTGGACTAGGGATGGTAATTGTGATGGATCAATGCCCTAAGGTGGGTCGGAAGGAAGGTCCTCATACCATCTCCTCTATGTAGGTGACAGAGATGTTAAAAACTCCTCCATGTCCCCCTGACCATAACCCCTCATGTGTGAATGTGTGTGAACAGTGAAGAGTGTGCAAAAAAAGAAAGAAATAAAATAAAGTGCAACAATGACACAAGGCCGACATAATAAACATGTAAACTTAAAGTGAAAGAACATTTTACTTTAAACTCTAAAAAATTAATAGAACTTTAGATTGCATCAACTTTTTAAACTTACTATTGACACAAAATCAGCTTGAACTTAAGCTTAAATGTAAACATGTTTAGTTAGTTAGTGTTTTAAATACATTTACACTTAAAAAAGCCTCTCTCTCATCTTGGCACAACTCAACATAAATCTTTGCATCCATGAAGAGCTCTCCCCCTTAAGATATGTCCTCTAGCTTGTTCATTGCTAACTCTACATCTTCTAGCTCGCTCACTACTCTGTATTTTTCCTTGCATTCTCTTCACCATTTCCATCTATGTTTCCCTCTACATTCTTTGGATAAGTGTTTCCCTTTGCATTATCATTTGCGTTTTTTGGTGCGCTATGAGATTGTAGCCCTTGTACACTCGTGGTGTAAGAAAATGGCCGATGAACATTGAGAATAGCGGAAGTAAGAGAACTATAGAGAGCATTTTAATTATGAGACTACTTTGAGAAAATATAGGGTGAACTTGATTAGAGATAGCAACATAACCATTATACTTAATTAACTTGGCATGGACGATACTTTGCAAGAGAGAGAATTAGAGAACTTGACAACAATTGAGAACCGGATTTATGTGGAGTTGGTCCCCTCTCCAAAAGGCTTTTGTATTATAATTTCTCCCATAAAGAGAGACTTGGTACAATACAAGCTTTTTGTTCCTTGAGACCTTGATGGTGCAATGAAAATAGAGAGATTCACACCACAATTATGCCCGTAACTTAGCTCAAATATGGAAGCTTTAACTTGTCCCTGGCCTCAGTCCCAAGACCTCAAACACCTTTGAAGGTGGAGAGAGCTAGCAAGGATTGAGGGTAAAAGGAGGAAAAACAAGCATTATTACGAGAAAGAAATAGTTCCACTTTTCATCACTTTTGTTGCATAGCATAGCATAATAGCATAGTAATGATGATAAAGAAGATGTCAAGCTTAAGCATTGAGGCATGGCTCTTGGTTGGATTTGCATTCCATAGCCAAGCGTGCTGGTGTAGGCTCTCAACTTCTCAACAAGCTTGGAGAAGGAGATGAAGTTCTTGCACTTTCACCAAGTGAGAATGAGAGCATGTGAGTGTGTGTGAGAAGGAGTATAGCCCACAAGAAAGGCCTCATGGTCAACCCCTCTTCCTAGCTCATCATGAGATTTGATTGGACCCCCTAAAGCTTGGCCAATCACATGCATTTTACATTTCAAGCAACATGGATAGGCTTTGGACAAGTACTCTCCTTACCCCTTTGAGAGAGAGGGCTTGATAATATCTAGATAGTTGTCTAATTAATCTAAATGCTCATTGGACCCCTCTTTAGCGTATCCAATAGGATTCAAGCACACCATGTGAATAAGCATAGGGAGAACGCTTGTCCCTTAAGGAAGGGGTGCCCTTTGGGTGAGTGGAAGGTCAAGTCAAGCATGTCCCTATCTTTGGGGCTCGCCCCCTCCTTTGTAGGGACTCTTTTTGACTTAAGCTCACCAAGCCCTTACCTTCCAAGCATGGGGAAGCTTCTCAAGCACCTTAGTCACCATGCATAGGCTTAGTATGAGCATGGGATCTCTCTCTCTCTCTCTCTCTCTCTCATACCCCTGGCTTATAGTCTCGCCCCCCTCTTTGTAGGGTTCAACTTTGACTTGGACTTGGACACCTCAAGCACAGGGCGAGCTTGGCCAAGGACCTTAGCTATCAAACATGTCAAGCACCTTAATTATTAACACCTAAAACATGAGCCTAGCTTAACCTAAGGTCCTAGGTCTAAGGACTTTTAAACTAACTTTTGGAGGTCTTTAATGAAGCTAACCCTAAGGTCTTTCAAGCTCCATTAGCTAGCATTGCTCTTTGATAGACCATCTCCCATTTGGACCCATTGACTTTGGTCCTGTGCTGTGCTGAGATAGATCATCCATAAGCACAAGTCTATATTCTAACTCTTGTTCCCATTTATTCTCCCACATTAAATGATCAGTTCAATATAGAAAATCATTTGGGTTAGTTAGATATTAGATTTTATGACAAGTGGACTAGCTAGGTGGAGCTACTTCAATGACATAACACCAACTTCGTTGTGAAGCCTTGAGATTGAAAATCATGTACCTAAAAATAGGAACCATGCCACATGAGAAATCGATGTTGCAAGAGTCTACGAAAAAATACGACCTACCTGTTTGCAATGGTCAAGGCATGTGAGTGTTTCTCAAAGATTGGTCTATCTTTTCGTTGAGTCAACCTCAAGAAAACTTGACTCTCCTCTTTGCATAGTAGCAACCAATCCTCCATGTTTGGGAAAGTTTCCATGAAAGAGAAAAAATCCAAATCATCTTCAAAAATGGCAAGTTCAGCACCATATTAGAGAGTTTGAGACTTTAGAGCCAATTTGGGAATCACCAATGTCTTGAAGATTTGGCCGTATGGACAAACCTAAAACTACTTTTAAAGATCAAAGCCTTCCAAAAGGTAGTACTTGAAATGCTCTTTCGAGCTATGCTCTCAAAAAATTTGTCTAAGATTTGGCCATGTGGTCAAATCTTAAGCTTTTTTTGAAAGTGGGAATTTGAAAAATCCCAAATTCACTAATATGGTGTAGTCTTATCCTATTTTCGTTTTTGCTTATTGCTTCGTATATTGCTTGACCACTTGTCCTAAGTGGACTGAAATGGCCAAACCAAAGAAGCCCTGAGCGGTTTAGAGGGCCAACCCGAAGTAACTTTACAAGGCCAACTCCTTGCGGCCAAACCAAACGTCGCCAATAATAACTGACTAGCTCTAAGCGAACCGAAATGGCCAAACCAAAATGGCCCTAAGCTGATTTAGAGCAGCAACCAACCCTAAGCGGCTTTACACGGCCAACTCTAAGGGGCTTTACATGACCAACTCTTAGAAGCCAAACCAAAAGCCGCTAGTCGTAAGCAAATTGAAACATCCAAACCAACGTGGGCCTAATCTGGTTTAGAGTGCCAATTCTAAGAGGATTTACATAGCCACCTTAAGTGTCCAAATGAAATTCTGTTAACCCTAAGCGGCTAGCCCTATAAGTAGACTAAAACCCCAAACAAATGCGGCCCTAAGCCAGTTTAGGGTGGCCAATCCTAAGAGGCTTTACACGGCTAACCTTAAGCGACCAAACCAAAAGCTGCTAACCCTAAGTGGATAGCCCTAAGCAGACAAAAACAGCTAAACCAACAAGGCCCTAAGTTGATTTAGAATAGCTGATTATCCTAAGAGGATTCACATGGCCAAGCTTAAGTGGCCAAACTAAAAGCCGCTAATCCTAAGCGGCTAGCCTTAAGGAGACTGAAACAACCAAACTGTCAATGCGTCTCTAAGTGGCTTAAGAATGACCAACCCAAAGCGGATTTAAATAACCAACTCATAACTAGTGGCTAAACCAAAAAGCCACTAATCGTAAACGACTATCCCTAAATAAGCTAAATTAGCCAAACCAATGTGGTTCTAAGCCAGTTTAGAGTGCCAACTCTAAGCATCTTTACATAGCCAACCTTAAGCAACCAAACCAAAAGCCGCTAACCTTAAGCAACTAGGCTTAATTAAATTAAAATAGCCAAACCAATGTGGTCATATGCCAACTTAGAGGAGCCAACCCTAAGTGGATTTACATAGCTAACCTTAAGCAACCAAACCAATAGCCACTAACCCTAAGCAGATAACCTTAAGTAGACATAAACAGCCAAACCAAGGCAACCCTAAAATGATTTAGAGTTGCTAACCCTAAGTCACTGTACACAACTGACTCTTAGCGACCAAACTAGAAGCCGCTAACACTAAGCAGCTACTCCTAAGCCGACTGAAGCCGTCAAACCAGTGTGCCCCTAAGTTGTTTTAAAGTGGCGGTAAATCCTAAGCGGCTTTACACGGCAAACTTTAAGTGGCTTAACGAGGCCAACTCCTAACGGTTAGCTTTAAGTGGATTGCTTAAAGAAGTTTTCTTTAAGCTAACTTTTAGAGCATATAGCTCTAAGCGATCGAACCATAAACCCTAAACTTTGAGCTTGAGCGACTGACCCTAAGCGGATTGAAATGACCAAATTAACTCAAAACCTAAATCTGACTAGAATGTTAATTCTAAACTAAAATTTAAACATAAATGCAAGTTAGCACAATGTAAAAATCTAAAATTAAAACTTAATATTTAATATAAACCTAGACTTAAAACTTCAATGTGTGTGTGTGTGATATGTGCGCGTGTGCGCGCGCGCACACACACACACACACACACACATGAGAACCTCCCACACCTTGGGGATCAAGGGCACATTGCCCCTAGTAATAATCTCATCATCCAAGAAGCTCTGAAGTTAGCACTTGAACCTTTCATATCATTCAGCCACCTCATGTCCTCATGCATGGAAAGAACATGGCCACAACTAGATACAAATCAAAGCTTTCATTCAATGCACAAGGATCTATTACACTTAACACTTGGTCAATCAACCACTTGTTCCTCCAAATGCATGCAACCATTTATAGAGCAGTGGATCCCCATGGACATACGGTGTAGCTATTACCTACACTCCCCTGAGTTTTACTACATTGAAAACCTCCTACATAGCTATGAAGGAAGAAAGAATTTTGCCCTTCTTGGCATTCCATACACAAAATCCTTTTGGTGGATTTTTAAAGCCCACATCTAAAAGCTTCTAAATGTAGTCAAATTACCCCTTAAATTTTCTACATGTAGGTCTTTCAAGTTTTTGGAGAAAAGTTTCTTTCGAGCACTGATCAACATCGTGAGATAGAAACACCAAAATATTTCCCCCCTTCAACCCAGAAAAAGGGTTTTCTATTGCTATTGAAAGGGTGACTTCATGGTGAGGCCTTTAATTTCAATTTAACGTTACAATAAATTTTTCTAGGCATAGATGTGTGTGATATATATATCTATATATATATATATATATATATATATATATATATATATATATATATATATATATATATATATATATATATATATATAGAGAGAGAGAGAGAGAGAGAGAGAGAGAGAGAGAGAGAGAGAAGAAGGAGAAGAAGATAAGTTTGAATATTGTAGTAACAATCCTAAGAGACCTTAGAGATCTATAGAGAGAGAAAGAGAGGTTAGAGCATTTTGTATAAGTAGAAAGTTAGAGCCATTTACATATAGTTTTTTTTGTTGAGAAAACTGGAATTGATTAAAGAAAAAAGCAGATAAAGCGTTGCCTCACAGGTGGGGAGAGAGGCATCCCATAAACAGAAAAGAAGTTACAGAATAAAGCTGGCTTCAACCATAACAAGACACTCTCTAGAGAATTATTTCAGCATTAGGTTCTTCCATATTTGCCATCTATACTCTCTCTGCAGGGTGAACAGAGCCCGAACAGAGGTAGATTGTAAACTCCTTGAATCCTTCTAGGCAAAAGAAAGCGAGTTTCTTAAGCTGGTATACAAATGCTGGTGTATTGTCCTCATTTTTCAGTTGGAAGACTACCTCATTTATGTGAATTCAACAAGCCCATAAGTAGGAGAATCTCCATAGATTCCAGAGTGGTATCCATCCCTTTGAACATGCCATCTAGGGGTTTTTTGGAGGACAAAGGTTGAGGGTGAAATTCACTGCAACATCTGTAAAGGGCCTGAACTTTGAAGTTTCCTTTGGTTGGAGGGACATTCCACAAACAAATGGTTTACATCTTCTGGAGGGACATTCCACAAAAAGATGGTTTGCATATAGTTGTGCAAGGCTAGTGTTGATGTTATCTTTGTTCTAAGCCAATTGGGGCTCACTCAGAGGGCAACTTTTCCATTGTAGGGTTCTCTATCAAATGGGCAAAGCTACTCACTTGCATCACAAGCAGGCGGTAACTTTGCCAATGTACTGTGGAACCCCTCATGGTTTTCATTGAGAAAGATGGTAACTTTTGGCATAGGAAAAAAGTTGTAAGGCAATTGGGGTTTACCAATGGGAGGCTTCGTGGGGAGCTCGTCTTAGTTGACGATGAGAAGATCATAACGTTTGGCCTAGTTTGAAGGCAGGACGCAAGGGGAGCCTTGTTGGTTAGTTTAGGCACACATGATATCGGCGGGGGTCCTGCAAAAGGGAGGGTGGTCCATGCAAAGGTTGGTTATAACGTAGTAACGCGTCCTTTCCGCTATCGCTCTCTCTATCTGTCTCGGGCTCTCTCATGATTGCGATGGATCCCCGCCGTCAATGGCTGAGCCTCGAGTAGTCAGTGCGTGAGAAAGCGAGAGATTAGGGTATGTGAATCTTCCACGTCCCCATCCAGCTCTCTATCCAGACTCCAGTCCCTCTCCTTTTTTCCTCTTCCATTTGCCCCCCCCCCCCCCCCCCCCCCCCCCCAAACTCCTCTGATGACCCTGCGCTGCCAGCCCCATGGATCGCGACTTTCCTTTTGGCAGCTTGCCTGTCGGTACTCCACGCTCAAGGAGGAGCTTCTTTTACATGCTAGAAAAAACCCTTTCCCAAAGCTCAGAGTACGTCCTTCGTGTGGAAGGGATGGAGTCGATCACTACGTGTTCGGGAAAATCATTATCACTTTTTTTTTTTGTTTGTTACAACATGGCTGTGAGAAAATCATTAGCTAACCATACACAACTCCTTTGAATGCTTTTTGAAAAAGAGGAGATTCTAGAAATTTTAGCTACCTCCTTTCAACCTTTTACCAATAGAGCTATCAAAAAGAGCTTGGTGTGGAAAGGCTATGGAGTAGGATTTGCCTCCTCCTCCCTTGCTTCACGTGTCAACTCACGAGGCAGAGCGGGACACGCGCCCGTGGGGGGAGGGGGACTCATGGCCGCAAGTGCCTTTCCAGGCCCCCTATCATGTCACTCAACTTCCCCTACGCTGCCAGTCCTCAACACATGGGAAGCCTTCAATCACACATCCTTAATCCTCCTGAATACTAAGCCCTTGCAAGGGGAACTTGGTTCTATCGACCTACTTCTAGCTAATGTACCCTTGAAGCAACTCACGAGCTCCCCTAACACCCAGTAGCATGGCATCCCCAATTCTCTCCTAGGACTAGTGCTCTACCATCAAGAGCCTCATGTAAGTGACACAACAGACAAAGGAGTGGACGACGTAAGATTGATGTTTTCTCTCCTCTACTCAAATTCGTAGAACTCAAAAAGATCTAAAAGAAAGAGCCATAGTAGGTCTCATAGCAGGCCCTCTTTCTCCTACTACATTCCTCAAGGAATGGGTTAAGGCACAGTGAGGCTCTAGAGGGGCAGAGCTTGACTCGTGCCGATCACTGCCTAAGGGCCACATGCTCTTCCTCTTCAAGACTCGTGAGATGGCTTTCAATACTCTAAGCACGGTACAGTGGGTCATGAGGAACTTTCCCCTTTTAATGGCCGTCGTCCTTCAACCTTGAGGTTTCCACTCTGTGTAACAATCCAGTATGGGTGGATTTCCAAATCTCCCATTGCACTACTAGCACCATTTGGGAGACATAGCCTCAAGATAGGCAAGGTCCTGGGGGTTTAGATAGTGCAAGGATTGCGTCCAATGCCTGGCATCCACATGCCCTAGTAGAGATGGATCTTTCTCAGCCCATGCCTCACGCTATTTACGTCATCACTGACAATGGCAAGGCAAATATAAATACCTTCTCAAAGCTTATTTCTTGTGTGGCATTACTGGCCACTTTGTGAAGGAGTGCCCTATCAAAAACCATGCCCCCTTCCATCATCCTCTAGAGCTACTCACACTCCCTTTGCCCTTCCTACAAATCCAACCGACTCCTTCTCCCTCTAGGGCTCCTCCCTCAATGTGGCCTCAATCGTCCCATGTTTCCCCTAAGGACAACCAGAATCAGTGCCACAAAAATTATAGCCAGTACAAATCTGCCAACAAATTCACCCTTCGAGATCCTCTCTCAAAGGGCGATGACTCAGACTTTACAGCCCAACTAAAAGCACTTTGCATGTGAAACATGAGGGTGATGTATGTCATTTTGTATATAGATGATTTGCTAATTACTATTTCGAATGAGACACACAATGCTGAATTCAAGGCTTCATTGAATGCTTCTTTCAAAATGAAAGACTTGGGGGGCTATTGCGCCTTTCCTCGGGCATACAGTTTAACAGTGTGATGGGATCTACGACCGATGGAGGAACCTGAGTAGAGTAGGTGTAGGATGGCCATGCCTACAATTAACAAAAATAAACCTATAACAATCATGGTTTAGGTTAACTAACCTTAAATAATCTTTATCTCTTTGCTTGGTCTCACCGCCTCAAGACTCGGGTCCACTGGAGGCGATGTCCACCCCGGGTGCGAACCAACCAAAAGAAGAGCCAGATGGCTGCTCCCCACCACGTGGTCTCTCGTCTGACAACTACATTACATAGAGAAATATGAGATTTAGCTTTCCCCCCCTACTCACTCATCTATATATGTACACAAGTATGTATTCACATAAGCACGTAGATACATATACATACTAGTAGACCTAAGTAGGGGCTAGTAGTGCCAAAGGTCAAGTGGCACCTCTTTAGATATCATCACGGTCTCAACCATGGTAAAACCAAAGGTACGTCCATGCACGAGTGGATCAATGACAGCACACTACAACACGTCGCACAAAAATCGGCGTTTGTACCGATGCAAACAAACGTGGGTTAAATTTAAAAATGCTTCAGAATAAGCATCCCTATACGCATCGGACTCGCAGCGTCGGTATATGTGTCGATATACCAACGCCCATATGGATGCTTATACCAGTGCCTGAATAGACGCTCATACCAATGCCTGTATAGACGCCTATACCAATGCTTGTACAGACACCTGTACCGACGCGTGTAGAATTTAACATTTCAATTTTGAATTGAGCAATGTCTCCCTCCATCTGCATCAACGCTTATACCGGCGCCCGACATCGACGTTGAAAAAATGGCGTCGGTAACCAAGTGATCCCTTGTAGTGGCAATGCCACGATTAAAAAAGGACTATACCATAGAGGAAGCGTCTCACCTTCGGGTGCTATGCTCCCATACTTAGTGCCTACATACATGCATTAAAAAATATATACATACACACAAATATATTTACAAGTACGTAAATGTAGCCATTGTTTTGAGTAGAGATAAAGAGCTATGGTTGTAAATGTTGCAATTGTTTTGTGTTGCGGGCAATGCGAGAGTGCTCCTGCTTGTGTAGAGTGCTTTGAAGAAGAGCTTCTTTATTGTGCTTCTTGGGCAACATCTCTTGATCACACCAGCTCCTTGTTCGAGGGATTACTGTGCACATTGCATGCATGCCTCCATTCTGAGGTATGGTACCCTTGAAAGCAGTCCAACCTAATGCCGCGTCCGTGGGAGAAAGAGAGGGAGATAGGAAGAGAGAGAGAGAGAGAGAGAGAGAGAGAGAGAGAGAGAGAGAGAGAGAAGGTAAGGAGAAGAGAGTAAAAAGTAATTTTGAATTTTATCATTTTCACGTAAAGAAGGTCTTCTTCAAAGCACTATACAGAAGCGGAAGCATACCTGCACTGTGCACACCACAAAATGGTTGCTTCGCCTACAGCCATTGCTTTTTATCTCCTTGTAAGCTCACATGTGCATACCTCTCTGTGTGTGTGTCTGTGTGTGCCAGGTGCATGCGTGCGTACGTGAGAGTGTGTGTGTGTTATAAAACATTCCCAACTTCCCCTAACCCTCTCTCTCTCTCTCTCTCTCTCTCTCTCTCTCTCTCCCCCCCCCCCCCCCCCCCCCTCCATACCTCAATATAATGGTCTTGATGACATCATAAATTTCTCATGAAATATGTCTATAAGGGTCTCTCTCTCTCTCTCTCTCTCATCAAAGGGGTAAACAAAAATAAATGTAAACTTAGTTATGGACTTGAATGCCACATAATAGATAAAGAAATGCACCGAGTATGTCCCTCTAATTTTTTTTTTTCCATTTGTTTTTGTAGGAATCTTTGAAGATGCTTTTGTGAAAGTTTGGATAAAAGCTAAAATATAAGTGAAAAAGAGGGGGCGGGGGGGGGGGGTCACGTGGGCATTGAGCATGGCACGTGGAGAAAACAGGGAGAGGGAAAGAGAGAGATTATGTATGTGTTCGAATGCGAGGAGAAACGGAGACAAAGGTGGTGTAAAAAAAATACTGACTCCAATGTATTTCAACCGGATGAAATCCTAATTTACCGGTTAGATGTTGAGCTTCGAAAATTTCACCGAAAAACCGAGAGAACTTGAAGTTTGCCTTTATTTTTTCGAGACAATTACCGAAATAGCCCTCACCGAAAAACCGAGAGAACTTGAAGTTTGCCCTTATTTTTTCGAGACAATTACCGAAATAGCCCTCACCGAAAAACCGAGAGAACTTGAAGTTTGCCCTTATTTTTTCGAGAAAATTATCCAAATATGGTTCAAATTTCAAAAATTCCCAAATTAGCGCCGATATTTTGTCATGAATTCCCAAAACGCCGCTAGTTTTCACATTGAATTTCTCCAAGGATAAAAAATTTGTAGTTTTTCATGAGAAGATTGATTGTCTGTCAGCGCAAGGTCTTAAGACTAGAAACCTCAAGGCTCATTGCCCTCTTTTGTGACAAAGACTCCAAAATGCACGTCGGTTGTCGAAAAGGAGAAAATCTTGAAAAATTCAACCAATAGGTACAACTTGTACAAGCGTATTTTCTCATCCTGCACAGATGGCGAGCGGCAGCGTTTTCTGGGGCACGCGTTCTGAGGGAGAGAGAGAGAGACACACGATAGTGACTTGCCGCCCAACCTGGTGCTGCGAACGCAACCCAAAGCGCTTTCTTCTCCGCCTTGCCCATTGCTGCGCTCTTGCTCTCGTTGTATATGTCTCTGCGCCTCCCCTGCTGCGCAAGCCTGCACTGTGTCAAGACGGATGTGATGCGCCTCTCTCTCTCTCTCTCTTCCTCGCGAGGGTATGAGAACAACAGAGATGGGGCACGTTCGCAGAGGGAGGGGTGTTCTGGAATGGGGAACAAGAGTCAGGGCGACCTGCACATTCTCTGCATCCGATCGCCCAGAGCAATGCTCGAAGGTAGGGAGGTGCTTATCCGCGTGGGAGTCGGAGCTTTGGGAGAGGATTTGATTTTATCAAAGTGCGAGAGAGAATCTGCAGCTCTAATTAATTAATAAAGTGGAAGATAGACCCAGTATGAATATGGTCCCACGTAAATTTGGCAACATATGGTTTTTTAGCAAACAGAAGATAACTGCACCAAATGACATGTACACGGTTAACTATCACTTTCGCAGTATATGGACTTTGGCACACCAAAATTAAAGCACCGAATTGCTGTGCATGTGATATAGAGAGTATAAAACGATCGCAATTTTTCTCTCTTCTCTTGCGCAAAGACCTGAGAGCTCTCTACAAAGGTTTTTGTACGCACATTATGTCGCTACTTGGTTTCATACACACAAACCTTTTTTCTCACACTCACACACACACAAACTCAAAGACAGTCGCATACACTCCACAAATTTGATTTCAGTTACAAAGCGTACTCCATTATATCTCCGAGTAGTTGCTTAACGCCTTTTCAGCTGACGTATTCCGTACAGAAATTTTGGGTACGGATTCTTGATCATCCTGATTTCATATACCACATGATTTTTTGGGCTTTTTTCTACGGGTTTTATATGTATGCTTGATCATGCTCATGTAATTTAATGACTGGTTGGTTTCCCCTCCGTATTAGTCTATTTGTGTGTATGATCGTTCCCAGACTATCTTAAGCCATCACATAAGATTGGTTTTTAACAGCAATAGATACATCGAACAAATAAAAATCGGAGTACGCAGTATACATCACAACCTCTACAAGCATCAACACTTATGGTAACCTCTTCCAACAGCCAGGTAAAATCACGGAATGTGTTAGACATATAGATTCTTCACAATTGTTGGGATTGTTGGCATTAGTGGTACTTACCGACACCACTGGACTGTACGGGTATTGGTACGGGTACACACACAAACACATGACTAGTTAGTGCATGTTGCCATGTCCCTGTTATAATTTGCTAGAACGGTTGGCCTAAAATACCTTTGGTACTGAATAAGTACTACTGGACCACACTGGTACTGGTAATGGCACTATACACTACTGGTGCTAGTACTGCTATACTCATACTGGTACTGGTATTGTATATACTGGTAATGATACACGCACACATGGCTAATTATTGCGTATTCCATTTACCTAGTATTGTGCACAGAATTTATTGAGAAATGGATATATAGATCCTTCACAATACACAAAAGGATAAAACTACTTAATACATGACTGAAAATGAATTATGGATCCCACTTGAGTAGAAATCACACACACATACACACACACACATGGCCGAGTATAGCGTGTTGCTAGTTTCTTGGTATAAATTTGTTGGGATTGTTGGCGTGAGGTAGTGGTTCTGGTACATACTAATACTACTGGACTACACTGGTACTGGTATTGATACACACACATGGCTGGGTTTTGCCTGTCGCCATTTTTCTGGTATAATTTGCTGGAAAGGTTAGCCTAAGATACCTTTGATACTACTGGACTACACTGGCAATGGTAATGGTTCTATACAATACTGATGCTGATACTGATATACTATGATACTCGTACTGGTACTGTATATACTGGTACTGGTACATACACACTCATGGCTTGTTATTGCGTGTCTCTAATTACTTAGTATAATTCACTAGAACCGTTGGCCTAGTAATGTTGATATTGACTGATACAACTGGACTATACTGGAACTGATAATGGCACTATACATTATAGATATTGATACTGCTATACCACTATACTTGTTTTGATAGTATTGGTTGTACTATTACTGATTACTTAATGGTGCTATTGGACTATACGGATACTGATACTGATACACACACACACACACACACATATACACACTCATATGCTGGTTTTACATGTTTCCACTTCCCTGATATAATTCACTGGAACTGTTGACCTATGATACCTTTGATACTGATTGGTACTACAGGACTATACTGGTACTACCAGTGGCACTAGACACTACTGATACTGATACTGCTATACTACTATACTAACACTGGTATTGACTGATTATATTGGTACTCGTACACACACACACACACACGGTTGGTTATTGTGTGTTTTCATCTCCTTGATATAAATTGCTAGAACTATCGGCTTGGGATACTTTTGGTACTGACTAGTACCACTGGACTATATTGTTACTAGTAATAGCCTTCTACACTATAGATACTGATATTGCTATAATGCTAAACTTGTACTGGTAATATTGGTTGTACTGGTACGGGTACTTATTGGTACTATTGGACTATATTGATAATGGTACTGGTACACAATATTGATGCTCATGCTGATACTGCTATACTCGGCCTGGTACTAGTACTGTATATATTGGTACTGGTACATACACATACATTGCTTGTTATTGCGTGTCTCTATTTACATAGTATAATTCACTAGAACTACTAGCCTGGGGTAACGTTGGTATTGACTGGTATGACTGGACTATAGTGGCACTGGTAATGGCACTATACACTAAAGATATTGATACTGCTATACTTGTTTTGATGGTATTGGTTGTACTATTACTGATACTTACTGGTAATATAGGACTATACTGGTATTGGTACTAGTACACACACACACACACACACACACTCATATGTTGGTTTTACATGTTGCCACTTCCTTGATATAATTCACTGGGACTGTTGGCCTCGAATACCTTTGATAATGACTGGTACTATTGGTACTACTAGTGGCACTTGACATTATTGATATTGATACTGATACTGCTATACTACTATACTAACACTGGTACTGTATGTACTTGTATTGGTATACACACACACAGATGGCTGGTTATTGGGTGTTTTCATCTCCCTGATATAAATTACTAGAACTGTTGGCCTGGGATACCTTTGTACTGACTGGTACCACTGGACTATACTATTACTGGTAATGGCCCTCTACACTACAATTACCGATATTGCTAGACTTGTACTGGTAGTATTGGTTGTACTGGCACGTTTACTTATTGGTACTACTGGACTATACTGTTAATGGTACTGGTATATACACACTCATATGGCTAGTTTTTTTTTGTGTTTCCATTTCCCTGGTATAATTCGCTGAAATTCCCAAAAGTTGGTAGCCCGAATCAGGCCAATTATATTAACCAATCATCATATGTAAAGAATATGTACCCTTTACCCACCATTATGCATGAACATAATACCTGCAAATCTATGCTTAGGAAAGTAAATTTTTTAAAACAAAAAACACATATTAAAAATGATGGAGAGTATGAGAGTGTTCTAGTGATGTGTGACAGCGATAGCAAGCGAGAAAAGCCGATTGGATGCATGTCACCCATTCACTGAGGGTCAGTTCTTACTAACAATCGATAATGGTTGCTTGACAGGTATAGGTTTTTTTCCTTCACAACGCTAGGAGTGTCTCATCTGTTCTTCCCCCCTAGTGGTTTGTAATTCCAAATACATGAATTAAATTATTATAATTGACAATTGTACTTGTAATTTTTGAAATTCAAAAACCCAAAATATGGTTCATAATAGAGGGGATTTTTATATATACCCTCAATTATGAACATCATATACACTAATTGTTTATTTAGCAGGGTACAAAAACCTTTACAGAGAGCTCTCGGGTTTTTATCTTTGATCTTGCATCTTTTAACATCATATACACTAACTGTCTACTTAATTAACAAGGTGCTTGGATTGCATCACTCACCTGTCTGTGTTATGGAACCGACAATGGTATCCCAATTCCCCCTCTAGGAACTCAATGTATTCTCTCTTGTTTTAAAGGCATTGACTTGCACAAAATATTTCTAGATCATGAAAGGGAAGCTATAAAAAACCACTCTTTCTTTGCCCTTAATGTTGCCTCAGTTAATGACTGGCTTAGCTTGCTAGCCTCTGCTAGAAAGGATAATGCAAATGTGATTTTAACCCTTAATAAATGCCTTGCTTCTCTTATCTTTATCGATAATCAAGATTCAATTGATCTTGACTTTTATTTTAGCTCTCTCCCCACCATCGTCAATAAACTATTTTTTATCAATAATATCCCCATCCTTCCTCTTGAAATAAGGTAGTCCGATTCTGTTATTAATCCCCTCCTTGATCTCGAGCTCCTAGAAACTGAGGAGAAAGAAGCTCTTGGTTTTCCCACTGAACCTAGCCTTTAGAAAGTTGACAAAGTAGTACCAAAGAAATTTGTTGAGGTCATTCTGCTTCTTCCACCACGACAAGTGGAACTAGATCGTCTAGAAAATAGGCTATGGGATTATAAGGTCTTCAATCAATGTGCACCTTTCAGCTTAGAGTCACTGGCTTTGCTATGTAGCCTTACCCCAGAATCAGTTGACCAGTGCAAAATAGCAGCTCTGCAAGCTAAACATCTGCTGCCACAGGATTTACCCTTCATACTTAAACAAGTTAAGCTGATCAACATTGAATCAAAGAAGTGCTCCAACGTGTCTGTGGTGGCTAGAACAAAAGGTTTATCTCTAAATGACAAGGAGAATGATACCAAAAAGTTTCTGAAATCTTGCTGGAATACGTATCAACCATTCATTAAGTGCACCTGCAAAAAAGACAATCCGCAATCTTCTTGTGGATCAACTATTATTTGGTTTGATCACCTACTTTGGTTTGTCTTTCAGAACCTCCCCTTGTTTTTTCCATATTCTTTTGGTCCAACCCAATTATATGGTTATATAGCATGGGTAGCTACCTTTCCAATTGAAGTTTGATATGTTGTCATTGTGTTTTTCTTCATTCATGAACACCTTATAGAAGCGGCTTAAGGTTTGGTGCTATAGTTACCTAACACTCATCTCATTCCCAAAATCCAACACACACAACTTGGTTCTACGATAGAAAATATTCTAAAACCTTCAAAATCTAGGGAGAATTTGCGAAAGATCACTAGAACACCAAGTAGCATGGCTTCTTCATCAAAAAAACCTCGTCAATTTTGTGGTTCAGATGATTTTGGAGATACACCCAAAATGTTGGAATACAACATGGAAAATCAAGTAATGATATTTTTCGTGAAACAAAGGGTACAACAATGGGATATTCTTGCTCTCCCCTATGGTGTAACCTCTATCTAGCATGGTTCGAATTAAATTATATCAGAAAACTAACTAGGCTTAATATCCCTGAAATGCTTTAGGCCTTTCTAAGGTCTTGGCAATACATTGATGATTTGCTTTTTATTAGCAATAAATTTTTCATGCAATGTTTAAGTCATAACAAACCCCTTTCTCAAGAGGACCCCTTTTCTATTTACCCCTTAGACATTCTACCCATTAAACCAACCTATTAACACACACACACACACACACACACACAACATACCTAAACATTGTAATCAATATAACCAGACCTTGCATTGGCAACTTTTCTACATCCACAGCATGGAAAAAAGATAAGTTACCATGCCGTAACACGTCTTTTATACATGATGCTAGTAACAGACCAAAAAATATGGCACATAAAGTCTGCATGTCACAAGTGTTACCTATCATTTATAATGATCAGACATTAGTAATGCATTTATTGATATAAAACGACTGGTTGAGCTTTTTACATAAAATGGGTTGTAGAAAACAAAATTATTGATAACATTATTAGTTTTTTTACCAAAGGATGTTTCCTTGGTATTTGATTAGATCTCAACATATTATTAGAACTCATGAAATCATAAGGACCATATAGAAATATTATAGTAACACCTTACATTTCTCATGAACTCACATACTATGCAGGCAGTGATGGCTTTGACAGAGGATGATACTTGAGATGTTTTGGATTACTGGAATGATCACACCCAGTGGTGGCTATCTGATATATAGAATGTAATTGTCTTCAGGTGTACTTCAAACTAGACTATTGACATGGATTTTTTGGCTTTGGATTTATGAGAAAATTCTCTATGGTTGTACTCTATGGTTTTGTATGAATCATAAACCTCATTCCACCAAATGACTTATATACATGACTTGGGGGAGGATAGATCTACTTGCTCGACTATCCTCCACCAAGTGCGGTCTATTCCTAGGGTTGGGGGTGGGCCTCTCTCTCTCTCTCTCTCTCTCTCTCTCTCTCTCTCTCTCTCTCTCTCTCTCTCTCTCTCTCTCTCTCTCTCTCTCTCTCAATATAATGGTCTTGATGACGTCATAAATTTCTCACGAAGTATATGTATCGGGTCTCTCTCTCTCTCTCTCTCTCTCTCTCTCTCTACACCTCAATATAATGGGCTTGATGACGTCATAAATTTCTCACGAAATATATGTATCGGGTCTCTCTCTCTCTCTCTCTCTCTCTCTCTCTCTCTCTCTCTCTACCCTATCAAAGGGATGAACAAAAATAAATGTAAACTTAGTTATGGACTTGAATGCCACATACTACATAAAGATGTGCACCGAATATGGTCCCACATAAATTTGGCAACATATGGTTTTTTAGTAAACAAAAGATAACTACATCAAATGACCTGTTCACGGTTAAGTATCACTTTGGCACTATATGGACTTTGGCAAACAAAAATTAAAGCACCAAATTACTATGCATGTGATACAGAGAATATAAAACGACTCCAATTTTTCTCTCTTCTCCTGTGCAAAAACCCAAGAGTTCTCTGCAAAGGTATTTGTATGCACCTGATATCGCTACCTGGTTTCATATGCACAAACCTTTTTTCTCACACTCACTCACACACACACACACACAAAGCCAGTCGCATACACTCCACAAATTTGATTTCATTTACAAAGCATACTCCATTATATCTCCGAGTAGCTGCTTAACGCCTTCCCAACTAACGTATTCTCTATAACAATTTTGGGTATAGATTCTTTATCATCCCTAATTTCATTTACTCTCTCTCTCTCTCTCTCTCTCTCTCTCTCTCTCTCTCTCTCTCTCTCTCTCTCTCTCTCTCTATTTATCTCTCCCTCTCTCCCTCTCCCTCTCTATATAACCTATTTTTATTTACTTCAATCTATTTCTCTAGGAAATTTCTCTCACAATCCATTTCCTAACAAATCTACCTCTTGCATCCATTTGCAAACAAAGCTTACATGTTACGACGCATGAGAAGATTGCATCTACTTCACTAAGCAACCTACATCAAAAAATCATTAACAATAATCCCTATTGCATCAATCGGTCAAATGAATGAGGTATGTGCACTTCTCTTTTTCCTATTGTTTCTATCTCTATACATGTATGTGTGTGTGTGTGTGTGTGTGTGTGTGTGTGTGTGTAGAATACAATAGGGAAGAGGGGGGGCGGGGGATGTTTTGTGATTATCTTAAGTTGTAGAAATGATTGACCATTAGGTTGAGCATCCTATAACAATCGCGGTAAACCCCCTTAAATACTCCATCGAAAAATAATCGAAACTCTTTTGCAAATAAACTAAAATGTGTGTGTGTGTGTGTGTGAGGCAGAAGGTGGAGAGAGATAGACAAGGGAGAGAGAGAGAGAGAGAGAGAGAGAGAGAGAGAGAGAGAGATAGAGGGTGTGGGAGGTGGAGTAGGGAGGAGGAAGCTAAGCAGGTACAATGGCGGAGAAAAAGAGGGCAGAGTATGCCACAAAAACACGGCATACTCTACCCTTCTTCCTTTTTTAGGCACCAACCATTACTGTAGATTTTACCGCGGCTATTACCACGTAACGTCATTTCAAACCGATACAAACATATCCGAGGTAGCAGGGGGTGTACAAACCACCCCTCTCTACCCATAGATAATAATGTCATTTTTAGCCTTTTGAAAATTTTTATGAGGACTTTTAATTTTTTTATGAGTACTTATCTTTGTAGTTATTTTAGATGTTTTGTAAGTGCATTTTTTAATCTTACCATAAATATTTACGAATTAAAAATTAACCCATTTAGTGAAAGTACCGATTACACTTTATTTAAAAAAATTTGTAGCACTTATTGCACTTTATTCTCTTTGAATTTTTAGTCATTTCTTTTTTATTATTGAAATATGTAATGGACACTATTTTCTCTAATTAATTGTATATTTTTTGAATTAAACATCCTCTCTATTTTGCACGTGTGCAGGATGTCGACTAGAATGATCGTGGCCCCCCAAACGGCCCTGAACGCGATTGGTGGCTCAAGGACAAACTCCCTTCTCCTTGCACCAAGTGCAAAAGGGCAATCCCTCGCTTGAGGCGCATTGTATTGGAGCACGTGGAGAACGGAGGGCTTTGGCATCCTCAAAAAAGCGCTCGAAGACATGAGAGCGCCACTCACCCCTCGCTTGAGGAGGTGCCCCATTGGTATGTGTTCGGTGGTGGTGCATCGGCGTGCAAGGCTGAACGACAGAGACAATACTTATTGGACGAATTGGGTGCACCACATGGTGATCCTCCCACTAGCTCTACTTCGACAGCTCCTCCTCTGGTGTCGATGTTGCACTTTGAGGTAGAGAATGAGCACATGCATTAGGCAAAATTTGGACTCACAAAGGGGCCCTTTAAGGAGTTTGACTTTACCTCTCTCTACCAAAACGGGCACATGGATAAATTTTTGCAAACAAATTTCAAACTTCGCGGAGGTTCGACAGTTAGAATGTCCTCTTCAAGCTCTATCTACTGATATAGCACGCCATGAGATTCCTCATATTTTAGAAGATTCTTTTTTTGATTCACTTAGATTCTGATAGAGTTGTCACATCATAGGTGAATCAAAAAAAGAATCTTCTAAAATATGAGGAATCTCATGGCGTGCTATATATCAGTAGATAGAGCTTGAAGAGGACATTCTAACTGTCAAACCTCCGCCAACTTTGGAGTTTGTTTGGAAAAATTTATCCATGCGCCCGTTTTGGTAGAGAGAGATAAAGTCAAACTCCTTAAAGGGCCCCTTTGTGAGTCCAAATTTTGCCTAATGTTCAACATGTGTGATGAGTTACTGACTCATGAACGCGACGTGTGCGAGGAGGATTGCTAGCCATGTACTGAATGGGAAGCGGCAACGGAGGACAGATTGCTGGCGAGTGCTCGAACACCTCTTTACGACAGTGCATAGTACTCGGTGCTTCGGGCATCGTTGAAAGTCCTCAACTTGCAAGCAAAATTTTGTTGGAGCAATGCTCGGGGGATTCACCATGGAAAACTTACCGCACCACGTAAGTGCAGGGGAGGGTTTTTTAAAATAAAATTACATAAGCATATAAGTTAGGGAAAGACCCCCAATAAATTATCACCCAAGCTTAAAAATAAGGGAGGGGCTACCACATTTATGGGGGCGGGGGGGGGGAGGGGGAACCGTGACCTGGGTTGATTATTTGTAACGATTTGTGACCAGTGTGCACTAGAACTCATATGAATTTTGGGGAAGCTTTTTATCAATTTTCACATTAAATTTTCCATCAAGCCGGTCATAGATAAGGATTGATTTGGAGCAGGTCAACAATTGATTGACACCATCTTTCGATGTGTCAGAATTGGACGAGTAGCCAGAGTGCAGGATGGTCAAGCACATAGTTTGAAAGTTAAACTAAGAGAGATTGAGGGTACAGCTAGTTATCAATAGAAGTGGTTCCTTAGTACATTGCGAGTCACTATGCTACACACTCTTTGACTAGTTTTACTCAGTTAGATCATGTGATACCTAAATTTTATATGTAAGATAGGGATATGATAGTTTTCTTCATTGATTGTTGTATAGGCATAGAAAGGGGGGTCGTATTCTCTAATATGAGTGGTATATAGGGGTTTTATCAAAGTTGTCCACTTGCAGGTGGCGTCTTGTTTTGTATATAGAGTGAATCCCCCGAGGAGCAATGAAATTGTCGATGCACTCCTTGGGTAAGTTTGAAATATGCCTTTTTATACATCTCTCTTGCTTCATGGTGCCTCCTTGCAATTGCATTAATTCGCCTATTTGTTGTAGTTTGATGGACAAAATGTTGACAAAAGATCACCACATGCCTCTAGATCATCAACAAGCTAGATCGTATGTCATTGTACTTGGCATGGAGTATGAGCACATCCACGCATGCGTCAACGATTGCATGCTATACCGCAATGAGTACGCACATGCTACCTCATGTCTCGTGTGGAGGAAGCACGATACAAGACCGGAGTGAGTGGGGTGCACCTACTTCGCAAGGTATTGAGATATTTTTCATTAATCTCTCGCATTCAACACGTGTTTAAAAGAACGTCTATCGTAACGCTTCTTGCGTGGCACGCCACCCACTGCTCAAATGATGGAATGATGCGTGTACCTGCCAATTCACCTGCATGCAGGCACATCAAAACTCAATGACCAGAGTTGGGTTGGAGCCTCAACACTTGAGGCTTGGGTTAGCAAGTGATGGTGTCAACCCCTTCGGCATTAAGTCTACTTCATGGAGCACTTGGCCTATGGTGATCATCAACTACAATATTCCACCATGGGAGACAACCAAGAAGGGTGATATACTTCTTTCCTTGTTTGTGCGATGGAAGTACAAAGTGTCAAATATTGACGTCTACCTCAAGCCCCTCATCGAGGATTTGGAGGAGTTATGGAGAGGCATTCATGTTGTATATGTCTCACTTGCAAAGGGGGGGACAGAAGCCATTGTGAGGGGAATCCTTATGTGAACTATGCATGACTATCTAGTGCTTGGAGAGATTTATGGTATCTCCCTTCTCCTTCTCTCTCTATTCTCTCTTCGTTTAGTTTGAAGCTTCTCTCTAACAATATGATATGTATGCAAGGTTGTCCACGTTGGGTCACAATGCATGTCCTACTTGCGGGCCATCATTCGTGACAGAGAGGCCGGATGCCTTACGCAAGGTAATCTATCCAAACAACCATCATTTCTTACCCCAAGGTCAAAGCAAGCACAAGGCTCCAACAAATGGGAAGACACCTCTAAATCTCACAATGGCAAATTGGGCAACCATTTGGGAAGAGCACTACAACAACAATCCAGCTCCGAGTCATCCACCAAAAGGTATGTCAAGGTATTCCATATTCTAAGGCTTCCATATTGGAAGGACTTAAAAGTACAACACCTCTTGGATCCCATGCACACATTCAAGAATGTAGCCCAAACCCTATGGGACCACTTTTTGGCAAGAAGGATTCATTGGGTGCGAGCGAGATTTGAGGGTCTTGAAATGTCTCCCCGCCTCTACTACTTCATGCCGTGCCCCCAATGGGAAGATTGTGCTTCCTAAAGCGCCATGGATGGTAGCCATAGAAGAATTAGACAAAGTGAAAAGTACCATTGCATCTATTCGCACACCAACAGTATACATGAGGTCGCTAAAGGGAGCTTTCACAAAAGCAAAGAAGGGTGGAAGCGTTCAGTTGTATGGGCTGCAGTCCAATGATTGGCACAAGATGCTGCAGGTAATATCCCTCTCTCTATTCTACTTATTGTTTGTGTATATGAGTTTCTCTCACTTTCCCTTCCCCTAATTTACATTGTAGCTCATTCCACTGGTGAGTATGTGTATATGTTATGACAAGAAAGTCAGGGATGCTATTTTCAAACTTGGAGAACTAGTAAGGTACACCACAAGACTCCACTCAACTACACTTTTTTTTATGTACACAATAATCTCAACTAGCACTTAGTGTATCCTTGTGTGTTTCCGTGTAGATTTGTGAGCTCCAAGGAAATTGAAATAGATGCTATTCCTGCTTCTCAAACACTTGCAGCAGAAACTGTGTGTGCCATTGATATGCATTTCCTTGATCGGTCCTTCTTAGTCAAATCCACCTCTTGGTTCACATGGTGGAGGAGATAGAGAGGTTTTTAAAGACTCTCAAGTATTTTGTGCGGCTACGGTCTCAACCAGAGGCATGTATGGCCGAAGGGTGGATTGTGCAAGAGGAATTTGTTTACATCTTAGAGTATTTGACACAAGTTGATCCTTCAATGCGTTGCATGTGGTCAGACGAGGAAGATGAAAGGATGACTTCACACTTGCCAAGTGGAAAGGGAAAACTATTTAATAGGGATATGAATCTATCCCGAGTGGTCAATAACTTTTGTATTCTCAATGCAAAGGTTATGACCAAGTGGGTGGACTTGTGGACAATGGAAAGGCAAGGCGTTTGCAAGAGAGAGAAGCATGGAAACAAGTACATGGAGGAAGGAGGACACCCCCAGTTCTTAGACACCTTGCATGTTTCCAAGATCTCATTAGTGCGGAGTGGATTCATGAGAGAATGACCAAAGCAAAAGCGTGGAGAGAAGACATCACTTATCAAAGGTAGAGTACTCATATATTGTTTTTCCTGATTTTATCTTTTTTATTGATAAAAGATAGTTTCCTATTTTGTAGTGCCTTTTCTTTAATTCTATGTGGTCAAAGGGTCATCACTTTCGTACGCGCCACATTGACGAGCATAGAACCACCATGAATTGTGGCATCATGGGCAACTTTGACACAGATGGTGATGAAGCTAGGTACTGTGGAACTATTGAAAGGATACTAAAGGTTAATTTTAGAACCTTTCATACCTTAATCTTCCAATGCAAGTGGTTTGCAAATGTGTCTAGACGACATGAGAATGACCTCTACATGTTGGACTCTAGTGTGCATCACATAGGGAGGTATGAGAGTTTAGTTCTGCCACGAAATTGTGAGCAAGTGAATAACTACCTCTTTATTTCTTATTTGCTTGTAACATTAATTATACCAATGTTACTCACTTTGAGCTTCTCTTCTATAGGTCATCTATATCCTAGCAATCCACCAACCAAAACTTTGGTTTGTAATTTCCGCAACACCTCGGGGGAGAACCATTTTTTCCACTAATGAAGTGGATACCATCTTCAAAACTCGTCCACCTCCTACTTTGGATGAGGGGGAGACAGAGGAGAGGAGGTCGATGAATCAAGTCCGGTGGCCGCAAGTCTTAGCGAGGATGATTGTCATGATGATGAAGATGATAAGATGGAGGATGAAAAATTCAAAGAGATAAGGCCGACACATCCACAAACAACAATTCCGTTTCTCTCTTTATTGATTTAGGAGCTTTTGGAAGATGATTCATAAATATTTTGCATACTTTAAGTTATGAATTTTTTTGGTCATGTAATCCGTTCATCTCTCTCTCCCCCCTCTTCCTCTCTCTAAATTTGTGAAACATGCTAAATTATGTTAATCAAGTGACAGTGATTAGTTTAGCTGTAACCAAGTGTAATCCTCCATAGCTAACTATTGTTCCATGTTTTCATATCTCTTTTTTTTAAAATTTGAAATTTCATATAATGTTCTTTAATTTTTATTAAGAGGAGGGAAACACCAAAATTTGAGGGAAGGGGGGGGAGATGTTTAAGCCAAAATTTGAATGCTTAGACGCTAAATCATGTTTCGAGAATAAACGCAATAATAGTAGCTGCAATAAGGGAGGTAAATTTTGCGACAATAATTGCAAAAATACTCGGGGTAATATTTTAAACGCAACCCTCCCCCCCCCCCCCCCCCCTTCCCCCCTCCTCTCTCTTCCCTCTCCAACTGATTTTGGACCTTCTCACAATTAGAGATTTTCATAGTGATGTGCCAACTCTTGTTGACCACATCACTCGTAGGGGAATTTGCTACTATATATGTGGCAGTGATGTGTGTGAACACATTTAGGACCGTTGGGGTACTTTTTTCCTCACTAGGAGGTTTTTTTCCTTTTGTGTTGCATATACGTCCGTCACTCTAAGGCTAACGTATCTTTCTATTTGTGCACTAAGAAATCTACTCTCTGTTTGTACCTTAAGCTTCTTCATCTTCTCCAAGTTGTGTGTGCATTCTTACAATCCCAATTTCAACAAATTTATTGGTTCTAGGGATTTCAAAAATGGTTTTAAAAAATTTGCTTTTATACTAAAATGAAAACCTTTAAGAAAAGTTTCAAATTCTTCTTATATATTTTCCAGAGGGAAAGCAAGTGGAAGCCCTCTAAATGAATCAAGAATAAAAAATCACGTTGTTAACCTTGACTTTTAATACATATACACATGTAGGAATAGCTAGTCTAACAATTTTTAAGTTGGACAATGATAACAACTAATAGGTTTAATTTAGTGTTTTGTTTATATGGATGCTTTTCTTAAAAAGGTTTAATTTTACAATTGTACATTGTTGTATATTACACCCTCAAGAGGCAACCGTAGGAACCACCCCCCCAATAAGGGAGGAGAATGCACCCAAGAGAACGCAGCCTGTGAAAGTCGAACCCTCAACCTTGGGGTTACATCGCGAAGGTCCCACCAATTGAGCTACGCTTCTTGGGGAATAGTCTCTTCTCACAACTAATTAGACAGTTCTGAGTCTCTTTATCAATTTCTTACTTTCAATGCTTGGGCCCGCAACCATAGACAAAGAGACTAAAAGACGGTGTAAAAGCCATCTTAGATTCACTCAAAGTAATGAATGTGAATACTAATACTAAGGCGGATCTACTTGATTTCTTAAATGGTTACGCTGCCTTAATCTAATTTTTATTACCATCACTGATGTAGTGATGGTTCGTACCATAGGCAATCATTTTTGCAAGACTGTGTAGTGCTTGAAGCAGTCAAGGATTTACAACAAACACAATGCATCATGAATAATACTACCTTGCTTGACCTTGTTCCCAAGGTCTATAAAATCTTCCCCTTTTTGTCTACTAGACAAGTAGAGGTGGAAGCTGCTAAAGTTCACTATCAACTTTGGACGTTACCCAAAAAATTTAATTTGACCCAAATCAAATGGAAACCTGGGTGTTCAGCCAAATTACCCAATTTGACTCTAAATGATTGCATATAGAAGATTTAAAATGGGCTTTAATTTTTGGACAAAAGATGAAAGTAATCAAAGTCCCTTTCAACATGAGCTTTTTGGATTCTAACAAATGCTTTTGAAATATGGGATTATACGAGAAAACTAAAGGTATTATGTATTTCTCAAAGGTCAAAATAATAGAATATTATTTTCTAGAATATTTATAGGCTCTACCTTTAATGTGCCAGTAAGTTACTTGATAAGAAGTCTCCAGTGTGAGTCTAGCATCATTTTGTTCGACCATGCAATTTGGTATACTCGGAAAGAGTATACCAAATAAGCCATCATAATTTCACCTGACACTCTTTTGATTTTGGGTGGAAGGCTAAGCTTAGTAATTTGTGATTTCACAAATTGGTTTTATGGAATATAGTAGTATGATGCTTGAGGCTTAAAAAGAACTCAAGATGGAAATACTGGGCTAGGGGTCTCAATCACATGTTGTAACTATCCAAAGCAAACTAAGACTCACAAAGGTCAAACGGGGGTGGCAGGTGGGGTGTATATTGATCAAGAAAAAAACGAGGGTGGCGGGTGGTGTGTATATTGATCAAGAAAAAAAGCTTAGTCCATGTCAGCTCCCTCACCTAGGAATCGTAGGGTTTTAAATTGCTTATGCTTTGCACCTTTTAGAAATGCTTGCCATTTTCAATGCTTGTATGGGAACTCTTACTTAGGACACCAAAGAAAACGCTTGAGCTTTTAACAGGATTCAATTTTAAAGAATGTCAAAAGTCTTAAATGGATACTGAGATCCTCCTCAAATACTTTCTGTGCTTTTTGAAATAGACTACATTTAGCATACACGTCGACCAAGGCATTGCCAAACACCATGCTTTCTTTCAACATCCCTTGACTAACAATACGATCATGAATTATTTTGCCCATATCAATGTTTTGTATAGTAACGCAAGCCTTCAAGATGAAAGCGTAGGTGATTTCATCTATGTTCTCTTTTAGTAGCCCTTGATTAACAATATCATCATGAGTTGTTTTGCCCCCCCCATATCAGCATCTTGAGTGGTGACACACGCCTTCAAGATGAAAGCATAAGTGATTGTATTAAGAAAGACGCCCTTGCTTTGCATCCACTGGAAAATGCCTAGAGCGTCCTAGCCTTGCCCTTGTGACACATCCTGCAATAATCAATGAAGCCCAAGACGCAACATCCCAGATAAGTAGCTCCTCAAGCACTTTCTGTGCTTTCTAAAGTACACCACATTTGGCATACATATCGACTAAGGCATTGTCAATCATAACGATTTCTTTCAACAACCCCTAACTAATTATATTATCGCGAATTCTCTTGCTTAGATCAGTGTCTTCCAGGTGTCTTATGTAGTGCCACATGTCTTCAAAATGCAAGCATAGGTAATTGCATTTGGAGAGATTCTCTCATTTTCTATCCTCTGAAAATGGCCCAGAGCTCCTTGGCCCTACCTTAGTTGGGCATATCCTGCAATTAGAACAATCTAAGAGAGGGCATCCCCGATAGGTAGCTTGTCAAGCACTTTTTATGCTTTCTGAAGTAGACAAAATTTTGGCATACATATCAACCAAGGCATTACCATGCACGCTATTTTCATTCAGCGGCCCTTGACTAACAACATGATCGTGAATTCTTTTGCCCATATCAGTGTCTTTCATAGTGCCACATGCCTTCAAGACAAAAGCGTCCATGATTTTGTCTAATGTTTCTTTCAGTAGTCCATGACTAACGTATTTTTCTCGTATTGACATCTTGAGTGGTACCACACGCTTTCAAGATGCAAGCATAAGAAATTTCATTTGCAGAGATGCCCTTGCTTTGTGTGTATTGAAAACAATTTAGAGCGTCTTGGCCTTACCCTTGCTCGGAATTTCATGCAATCAATGAAGTCCAAGAGACAACATCCCAAGCAAGTAGCTCCTCAAGCACTTTTTGTGCTTTCTTAAGTACACCACGTTTGGCATACATGTCGACCAAGGAATTTCCAAGCACGATGTTTTCTTTCAATAGCCCCTAACTAAAATTATCATCGTGAATTATTTTTCCCATATCAATGTCTTGCATAATGCCACATGCCTTCAAATTTCAAGCGTAGATAGTTGCGTCTTGAGAGATGCCCTCACTTCACATCCTCTAAAAAGAGTCCAAAGCTTCCTGGACCTCCCACCATTGAGCATATCAAGAAAATAGAACACTCCAAGAGAGGATATCCTAGACAGGTAGCTCCTTAAGCACTTTTTGTGCCTTCTAAAGTAGATGACATTTGACATACATATCGACCAAGGAATTGCCAAGCACAATGTTTTCTTTCAACAGCCCCTGACTATCGTGAAGTATTTTGCTCGTATCAACATTTTGAGTGATGCCACACACCTTCAAGATGCAAGGGAGTAAGTGATTCAATGAAAACAACCCAGAGCTTCATGTCCTTGCCCCTGAAAACATATCCTGCAACCAATGAAGTCCAAGACACGACATCCGTGACAAGAAGCTCCTCAAGGAATTTTTGTGCTTTTGGAAATGCACAACAGTTGGCATGCATGTTGACCAAGGGGGTGCCAAGCACTACACTTTTTCCAACATCTCTTGACCGTTGATATCATTGTGAAATTTTTTGCCTATATCAGCATCTTGCATAGTGCCAAACACCTTCAACATGCAAGCATAGGTAATTGCAACTGGAGAGATGCCCTCGGCTTGCATCTATTGGAAAAAACCCAAACCTTCTTGGCCCTACTCTTTTTCAGAATATCTAGAAATTAGTACAATCTAAGAGATGGCATCTCAGACAAGCACGTCCTCAAGGACTTTTTGTACTTTTTGAAGTAGACCACATTGGGTTTAGATTTTGACCAAGGTAGTGCCAAGCACCACATTTTCTTTCATGAACCCCTAAGTAGCAATATCATCGTGAATCTTTTTGCCCGTATCAACATCTTGAGTGGTGCCACACTCCTTCAAGATGCAAGTGTAAGTGATTGCATCTAGAGGGATGCCCTCAAATTGCATCCACTAAAAACAGCCTAGAGCTCCCTGGCCTAGCATATCCTACAATCAATGAAGTCAAAGAGACAACAACATGGATAGGTAGCTCCTTAAGCACTTCTATGCCTTTTAAAGTACACCACATTTGGCATACATGTCAACCAATGCATTGCCAAGCACAAAAATTTTATTCAATAGCCCGTAACTAATAATATCTTTATGAACTATTTTGCCCATTTATGTGACTTGCATAGTGCCACATGCCTTCAAAGAGGTGATTGCATCTGAAGAGATGCCCTCACTTTGCATCTTTTGAAAATGACCCAGATCTTCTTGGCCGTGGCCATGTAGGGTATATCAAGCAATCAACAACACTCCAAGAGAGGGCACCCGGATAGTCAGCCCTCAAGCACTTTTTGTGCTTTTTGAAGTAGACAACAGTTGGCATCCATGTCGAACAAGGCATTGCCAAGCATGATATTTTCTTTCAACAACCCTGGACTAACAATATTATCATGAATTATTTTCCCCCTATTAATGTCTTGCATAGTAACACATGCCTTCAAGACAAACGCGTAGGTGATTTCATCTATGTTTTCTTTTAGTAGTAGCCCCTGACTCACAATTTCATCTAGCCTTTTTACCATATCAACATCTTGAGTGGTGACACATGCCTTCAAGATTCAAGCATAAGTGATTGTATCTGGAGAGATGTCCTTGCTTTGCATCTGCTAAAAACAATGTACCACAACCTTGAGTATATCAGAAAACCACATTATGTGTTGTACGAGGTAGATTTCTAACTTGCTGCATACTGTGAAACTAGTTCATAACGTTTCAAATTTGGAATAAAAGTATGCTATTTGGTGCTATGTTTCACCAATTTGAAGCTTGTAAGGCATGTCTAGCTGGTGTCAAATGCTTTTTCACATTTCAAGTAAAAACAAATTGGAAGAATATCCTTTGCTCACTAGGTTTTTCTACACAGTAGAGAACCTACCTGAGGAATACAACTTCGGTATGGATGGGGTGCTCCCAAAGAACCTCAACAATGATGATCTACGTGTCAAGCGATTTGTGGTTGTTAGTGTTCCGGCAAAAGTGCCAAAAGAACTCAAAGATTTACTTGAATCATGTACAACCCCATTTGGTCTATGATTGCAGACTATTGTATCATAAAGTATATCAAGCCCTCCCCATCATACGAGGAGATTATAAGTAATTGTTTGTGGTGCTACATGTTCAAAAGGTGCTATGCTACAATGAAGAACTGAACAATCCATAAGGTGGCATGGGCCTACTTTGGGAGAGTGTGCTCAGTATGTGTAGAAGCAGGTTGAGAGGTTTGGATAGAAAGGTTGAAACTTGGAGGAGGGCTAACGGTGCCTCCCATGGAGTTTTCAACCATCATGAGAAGAATCCTTGCATGACATAGAGTGGTAGCTACATCTATACACAGAGAGAGCATCCGTACCCTAGGCTAGTATTTTATTACATCAGTGATTTGCACAATCAATACTTGATAGGACGTCTTAGAAGAATATAGCTACCTTGAGAAGGTTAACATCATCGAGGGAAAATATCCAATAGAAGAAGGAGACCTTGTTGAGGTATGAAGTCATAGATGCCATGGCAAAGAGAATTAAGGATGATATTGTGGGATACAAAACACAACTTTTTGAGCTACGACAACAAAGCCTTGTGTGTGATGATGAGATAAGGGAGGTGGAGGCTAACTTGGTAGAAATGAGTTGATGCATGCTCCTACGGCTTACTATCATTGTTAACATCAAGAGGCTTGAAGAAGAGGTTCAGAAGGAAAATGTATACAAACTAACAGTTTTGATAGTTTTTGAGACTTTTGTTATTTTTTATTATTGAGTATGTGAAAGTTTTTGCACTTTCCATGGAACCTCTTCCTAGCCACTTATGCATGCCTACCTTTTTTGCATAATGTCACACATCATTTAATGGCCCATGAGTGTTTCTACACTTGTTCCAATTGCAAATGAAAACAAGAGGTGAGTCAAAGAAGCCACTAAAAGGAAGCATACAATTCTCCACTTGAACTTTCCCTTTTGGCCTAATCATTGAGCCCTCTCATATCTCATCCATGGTATGTAAGCATAAGTCTCTACTCAAGCTTATATAATAGGTAGCCATTGTAGTCATTTTACATCATAGCAATAATTTACCTCTACTATACTAATATTTTTCTCTCCATGAATGGCTCAATTGTATTTTTGCCATAATTGCAATTCTCCACATGTGGTATCAGAGCCGATGGTTTACTCCTAGGTGCTAATTAATAAGCCTACTAATCCCTATTGTCCTAGCATTGTTAATAATCCCACTCCCTAATCACCACTTGGGAACAAGCCTGCTCCACTACCCTTTGGTGATTAGAACAGGAGGAAATAGCACTAAACTTTTAATTTCTTGCATAATCTGCATCTTCAATTAGTATTTGCATCTAGTGTGTTTTTGCGTAATTGCCATCCTTAATCAGTCTCTCCATCAATGTATTTTTGTAGCATTACTTGTGTGTGGAACGAGCGTTTATCAAGAGCAATCCATTAACTGCCACTTGCTCTACTCAGACTCTGTTAGTGCAATTAAATTTTTGGGTCTGTTTTGCTTGATTAATTGCATCAATAGCTTGTGTGATCTCTGCACCAAATTATCTTTAAAAGCTTTGTGTGCATGTGTACTTTTGAAAGGCCATCATGACTCCAACACTGCTCGGAGTTAGACCCGTCTCATCGCCCTCATCCTACTATACTCTGTAGCACGACATCATATGGGGAAAACCCCCAAGAGCATTACCTTGATTTTGAAGACACCAATTGCTTTGATCTTGGATGAGCTTGCTTGTGTGCATCCAAAGTAGCTTTGCCAATTGACCTACTGCCACGCTTCAACCCTACCTCGCCTACTATAGGATGCTCATCTACTTGCTTTGTTTCATCACACAACGACCCAATTTGGATCATCATAGTAGGAAGCAAATTTAATTAGTGGTTATTTTGTATATTGTTAGCGGGTCACCAAAATCGAATGTCTACAACATAGCTGTCTGACACTAACACAATTTCAATACTCAGGAAAGCCACTCAGATGGGGCACAGAGACTCTTTAAGGTTGTCAGCCCTCAAGAAATGAATCTAAAAAGCAAACACATCTACTCAGCAAGCAAATCAACACTCAATGATTGAAAAATATGTCTATGTCCTTTCTCATTGCTCTAGGTTATCACATCATTTTGCCGACTAAACTGACTTGAATTTACACAAAACTTAAGGAAAGCTTCACTAGGCCTAAAGAGACAAATCTACAAATTCTAGCTGCATTCTCACAAGGTACACGGATCCCCGGGTAAGTCACCTAGTAAAAATGTAACCTATCACGTGAGTTCAACAGAAGGGTATTTAAAGTTCTTCAAACTTACAGAAATATACATACAAAAGGGCATTATTTTTTCAAATTTGAAAAAAAATTACAGATTTTAAAAGAAAAGGGTTTATTATATTCTTAACAAAATTCAAAGATAAGGGGTTTTACAAACATGTCTTGAACGCACATGATATGGTAGTTTTACACATAGTGAACCCCCCGAGCATGGATCGCGATCCATCATGATCCAAGTCATAGACAATCCAATAGAACAATCAAGAAAGGTGACCCTATGGTATAGGAACACTCTCCTATGGTCAAAACATCAAAAAACAGTCGTTTAAGCACTCAAATTTGCAATTAAGACTCACAAAAGTGTAGTCACAAACCACAACAAAATTGAAAATGCCTATACTTAATTGAGAGAGCAAATAAAGATGAAGACAATGCAAGTATTGGAATTAAAATCGGATTACCTAATCATTAGAAAAGTTGATTACAAGTTGGAACAACTTAGTTGCTTGAGCGTATGACAGAGCTCTTTCTTTTTTAAAAGATATGCCTCCTATTCACATTAAATTTATTGAATTCTATACCTAGGGCTTTCTAAATGGTGAGTGACCGACTCATATAGGCCTTTACACATATTATGATGGAATTACAACTCAAGGAATTGACATGTTACTCCGGGATTGGGATTTACACACAATGTAGCTACACTAGCTCGAAAAAAAATAGAGTACAAATGTGGTGTCTGGCTAAGTATCCCACCCAATGGGCACCCGTTTAGTGAATCTGCAAATATTCCCCTCCTCCTAGCTCATGTCGTCCCTTGACATAACCATGTGCATCATGTGGTTAGGGTGGTCCACAACTTTGTCCTCAAGGTTGGTCTTTAACTTTAAAGTGCTTTGCTGTTTAATGAGACTCCCCCCTTCCTTGTGTGATTCAAGGTTGGTCTTTACCTTTAAAAGTGCTTTGTTGTTGATGATACTCCCCATTTCCTTATGTGATTCAAATTTGCTATGTTCTGGTTGTTGTGTGTGTTGGACTTTGATTGTCAAGGAAACTTTGCATTTGGTTGCACCTTCTCCTCTTTGTTACCACGTTGACCATGAAGATGGTTGTTGGTGTTGCCTGCCTTTGTGGGAATTGAGCTTCTTTCAATCTAAATTTATGATGGATGTTTCTCTTGGTTCCTTTGCAATGTGAGTCTTCTACAATATATCACCAACTTTGAAGCAGTGTGTGAGCTCCTTATGATTGTTGTTGATAGCTATCTTGCTAAATTTATTAGTGCTTGCCCGTTGTTCTTGTATGCCTTTCCAATTATGAAACACTCTATATGCGTACGACAATTTTTTAAACAAAATCATGCAGTGTGAAAGATGGAGTTGATGGGTGCTTCAAGGAAAAAATGTAGCATGTGTAACATCGAATGACGTCGCAATAGTTTCCATGTTTTCAAGAAGGGTTTTTGATATAGAAGCTCCTCCACTCATAACTCACTATGCTCAATGTGTAATAGTCTTTTGGACTTCCTCCTTTGCTTCACCAGACTTAAAATACATAGACTTTGACTCTTATGCTCACATATACCAACATGAGTGACACAACATAAATATGCTCAACTCTTCTAGCATGAGAAGGACCTAGAATATCTAAGATGCATATACCAATATTACTTGAAGCTTTAGGACTAACACATCGCTCATTTGATGGCTTAATTGCTCGACTTTTACTCTTATGCCATGTATTTTTAATGGCGACTTGGACGTACATGTTCAAGGCCAGAAACCCAATTGCATATGTTCGTGAGATTGAGGCCTCTTTTATTGTGCTGGTTTGATGCCACCATTTTGTCCAGTACATTGGCATACTTCGGCTCCTCTTAACTCATTTGTCACTTGTTGTTATACTACTTTGTGGAAAATCCCATCTTCTATAAGTTTTTGTTCACTTCTCTCCATAGATGTGGTTAGATTTTCAGCAAGTCTGAGAGAGAAAGTGTATATTATATAGGAGAAGACATCTGTTCATGAAGGCTTTTGGTGTCCATCATTTTTGGGATGGATTTCCACTGAGAAGTTACCACTCTAACCTCTGATTTTGTTTCTTTTTCTCTTATGAAAGATGGAAAAGTCTATAGAGAGTGTGGTTTGCTCTCTTCAGATGCTATGGAGCCAATAGAGACCGTACATTAGGAAAACTATGGACTTTGCATGGGCCTTGTAAGAAATCATAATTTTCAAGGATTAAGGCTAATGTTGTGTAGGGTTAAGGGGACAAGGGAATTCAACAGGCTAGTTTTGAATAGGCTTTTCTAGCTTTTTTTTTAGCCACATGTAGGATGTGAACCTAGGAGGTCACTTTCTCTCTCTAGCCTTTTGAAATTGAAGGGAGTAAAGACGTGTGGCCATATCAGCAAAAACATGTGTCACTAAGGACCAAAAATTGACATTTTTACTTATTTTTTACTTAGAACTCCCTCCAAAATATATGCATATAAAAAAAAACCATTTTTTGACCTACAAGCACTAAAAGTCCACTTTTTTCAAAAATCTTTCTCCCAAAAAAAAGCCATGTTCTCTCCTCCTCTCCCTCCCTGTCCCCTTCTCTCCTCCACCTCCCCTCTCTCTCCCTCTCCCCCCTTGCCCCCTTCTCTCCTCCCATCTCCCTCCCCGCCTCTCTCTTTTCATCCTTTGCTTCCTCACGCATCAGTTGCAATGATGCTCATGGACATCACAAATCATGTGCCTCCACCACGACATACTCCACACACCAAAAGCATACATATTTGCTTGCGCACAAAGGTTGCACCGAAGGCTACATGGGAGGGTGAGCAGAGGTCATCACAGGAACATCACGCCGCCAATGAGACGAATGTCAACATTTGGGTGGATGGCCATTTGTACCCCTATAGTCCTATAAGCCGCTTCCATCTATCCTTTAATAACCTTTCAATGTTTCTTCAATATCTTGGGAGGGAAGAAGCAGGCTTGTTAGGCTATTGCAAGCAATTGTATATGAATGCAGGTGCTTCTTTGCATTTGTGAAAAAGGTACAATACTCATATATAGTTTTATCTTGATTTTGTCTTTGTAATTGATAACATATATTTTCCTATTTTTTAGTGCCTTTCCTTTAACTCTATTGGTCAAAGAGTCGTCACTTTTGTACGTGCCACATTGACGAGCATAGAACCACCATGGACTATGGCATCATGGACAACTTTGACACACATGGTGATGAAGCCAGGTACTACGGAACTATTGAAAGGATATTTTAGAACCTTTCATACCTTCATCTTTGAGTGCAAGTGATTTGCAAATGTGTCTAGACGACATGAGAACGGACTCTACATGGTGGACTCTCGTGTGCATCACATAGGGAGGTATGACAATTTAGTTTTGCCACAAAATTGTGAGCAGGTGAGTGACTACCTCTTTTATTCTTATTTGCTTGTAACATTAATTATACCAATGTTACTCACTTTGAGCTTGTCTTCTATCGGTTATCTATATCCCACCAATCCACCAACCAAAACTTTGGGTCGTAATTCCTGTAACACCTCGAAGGAGAACCATTTTTTCCACTAATGAAGTGGAGACCATCTTCGACCCTCTTCCACCTCCTACTTTGGATGAGGGGGAGACAAAGGAGAGGGAGGTCGATGAATCAAAGTCTTAGCGAGGATGATTGTCATGATGATGAAGATGATGAGATGGAGGATCACGAATTCGAAGATGATGAAGCCAACGCATCCACAAACGACAATTCCATTTCTCTCTTTATTGATTTAGGAGCCATGGACTTAGAATTGGATGATGCTTCTTGTAGGGATCTTTTGAAAGTTGATTCATAAACATTTTGCATACTTTAAGTTATGAATTTTTTTGGTCTTGTAATCCATTCACCTCTCTCTCCCCCTCTTCCTCTCTCTAATTTTGTGAAGCATGTTAAATTATGTTAATTAAGTGATAGTGGTTAGTATCCCTACAAATCAAGTGTAATCTTACATAGCTAACTATTAATCCATGTTTTCATATCTCTTTTTTTAAAATTTGAAAATTTCATATAATGTTCTTTAATTTTTATTAAGAAAAGGGAAACACCAAAATTTGGGGGGGGGGGGAGAGAGAGAGAGAGATGTTTAAGCCAAAATTTGAATGTTTAGGCGCTAAATCGTGCTCCAGGAATAAACACGGTAATAGTAGCGGCAATAATGGAGGTAAATTTTGTGGTAATAATTGCAAAAATACTCGCGGTAATATTTGAAAAAAAACCCTCGCCCTCCTCTCTCTTCCCTCTTCAGCTGATCTTGGACCTTCTCTCTACAAAACGCGATAAAAGACCGCGGTAAACAATTAGAGATTTTTATAGTGATGTGCCAACTCTTGTTCACCGCATCACTCGTAGGGGGATTTGTTACTGCATATGTGGCAGTGATGTGTGTGAACACATTTAGGACCGTTGGGACACTTTTTCCCTCACTAGGAGGTTTTTTCCCTTTTGTATTACAAATGTTTACAAATGCTCTAATGATTGGTATACATGCTACGTTTTGGTGATGGGCTTACATACTATTAGTTTCTTACTAAATATGAACAAAGGAAATACAGGCTCTTGATTTTCTTTTAGCTCTATGAATAATTTTAAATAATAAAGAGGTTTCCTTTGATAATTTTGATAGTACTATGAGGGTTATGGAACCTAATTGATGATTAGATTTTGCTACCATATATGTGCTAGTGATGTGTGTGAACACAGAACTGCCCGGGCACTTTTCCCTCACTAGGATATTTTCCCCCATGCATTGTATATACACCCATCACTCTAGGGATAAGTTATCTTTATATTCTCACACTAAGCAATATACTCTCTACTGTGCCTTGAGCTACTTGAGCTTCTCCAAGTTTTGTGTGCATCCCTACAAACCTATTTCAAATAATTGGTATCAGAGGAGGTTGCGTCTTCCTAGGCATAGTTTTCTAGCATCCCGCTATTCACTTTCTTTAAATTGGGTGAGCTTTGGTGAGTGTCAGTAGGTTGAATACTACTACAAGAAGTGCTACACATACAATTTTGTCCTTTAGTGTAGAATTTTTGTTAGTGCGATTTTTTGTAGAACAGGTCCCTTACAGTCCTCAAAGGGTTGTTGTGCTATATAGCAAATGTTAGACCTGCTTGGTTTTTTTTCTTTTGGAGCAATTTTCACATCACGTGCAGTAACTTGCCATGGTTGACAACAACATAGTTGTTTTCAAGATGTTTGCTCCTGAGGACAAATTGGATAGGGATACCTACCCAATGTGTTCCTACATGATGCACATGTTCTTGTGTCAAAGGGCAGTTGGAATGTTGTGCATGTCATTGGTGTATGTATGCCTTCTATTGATATGATCTTTGTTGAGGATGTTGTAGGTTCTAGAAGACATTAGGAAATTTCGAAGGTCATTTGGAGGGCCATATGAAGAGAGAGAAAAATAGAGCGCGTCCAATGAGCACGAAGGCTACGTTACGTAGGAAAGTACGTCGAAAGACTCAAAAAATAGAAAAATAGCATAAAAATTTCACGAATCTAGGATTGTGGCATCGTAATTTCCTTCCTTTTACCGAGCTGTTAGGTGCTTGCCAGTGGTCCCACTTCTGATATTCTCTTATGGTCATTAACGTACTAGAGGGTGACCATTAAGCCCGCACAAGATATTGGAATTCTAAAACACTTTCCCTCCATTAGAATGCTTTCAAAGTGAATCTCCCTCCACTAAAGCTTTTCTCTGAGAGCTATGGCTTCCACGTCTTCTCGCCCAAGAAGCTCCAGGTGTTTACTGTCTCTCACAACAACAACCAACAGCTGCACTTTGCCTAGAAGGCCAAGTAGTAGCATATCCTCAATTAAAATATCAACTTCAATAAGTGCAGAGAACCAATGGGTTGCACAAAGGATAAACAAAGGTTCATGGGTCCTCATGCAACCAAGAAGACCCAAGAGGTCTGGTGGTATCAACGTTTACCGCTCAGCATGGAAGGCCAAAGTGTTGGATTTCAAAGTTGAAATCGGCAAAAGATCTGTAAAGGAAGTTCTTGTTCAGCATGTGTTTACCCATCCAGACGTGATAGCAAACGGTGGAAATGTATCAGATATACATCAACCACGTTGCAATTGTAAGTACTCTTGACATCTGAACTTATTGATACTCTCATTATAACTTTTCTTATATATTTTGCAATGTTTCTCCCTCTTCTTATGAGCAATGTCTCCATTCTTCACAGCTCAATTACATTAGATTTGTCATTTACTTATTGATACTCTTAGTTTAACTCTTCTTATATATATTGCAGATGTTTATCCCTCTTCTTATGAGCAATGGGAGCCTGTGGAGTGCATAATAAGCCTCTTCCTTGTTGTTCATGCCAACATTGGTTCTCTACAGTATTCAGGGAGGAGCAGTATTCAGGGAGGAGCAGCAAAAGCCTGGCTGATGAAAGAATATCTTTTTATGACCACTTCTACCAACTCAGCTCAAGGAATAAGAATGGCATGTTGGTGAAAGTGCCTCTACCAACCGATTGGAACACTGTGGACTGGCCAGTTCCCGAGGAAACAATGGTGGAGGCAATGCGAAGTAAGCTCTACAAGGATATACAGAGGTCTCTACGTAGCTCTATTCCCACCAAACTGTTTAGAATTGCAAACTTTTGTCCTGCTGCACTCTTCATAGAGTTGTTCCATAGCTACAACATCTGTGTTACGAAAACTATGTTCATGTGCAAGTCATTTCAGCAGTCATCCTGTGACAAACTTCTTGACAGAGGATGGTATGTAAAGGAAGAGATTGGCTTACGGTGCGAGGTCGCTCTTGATACTCTAGTTGTCAAGTACATGATTGCAAGCCAATCACTGTTACTCTCGTTTTGGTATATGCGATCACAAATGCTCAATGGTAAGTACATTCCTATGGACCAGGTTTTTGCAGGTTTGGAAGATAATCCTGTTGTGGATGTGGAAGTGATTGATAAAGAGCATGGCATACTGTTGGTGGTTACAATAAGGGA
This sequence comes from Adiantum capillus-veneris, assembly GCF_014529385.1. Lineage (NCBI taxonomy): Eukaryota > Viridiplantae > Streptophyta > Polypodiopsida > Polypodiales > Pteridaceae > Adiantum > Adiantum capillus-veneris. The sequence continues at coordinate 166,721,329 of NC_140931.1, read as the reverse complement.
GCTATGCAGTCTTCAGCAGTTACGGCATGACATAATTGAAGAGTCAATGGACAGGGACCTATCACATTTTTCCTTTTTCCTAGCTGGCCGTAAGGTGATGCGGCAAAGGGAAAAAGATATTTTGTGCAAAGAGTTGGATGGTCGGGTTGAAGTAGTGTCAATGTAACAGATATTCTTGTGAACCCAAGTGTATACAAATGACTTTCAATACATGAAGTTTTTTGAGCTCATTTGTCAATTGTGCCCTGTGAATAAGTGTGCTTGAAATACATTTCTTTACCATGTCAAATCTCTCTCTCTCTCTCTCTCTCTCTCTCTCTCTCTCTCTCTCTCTCTCTCTCAATGTTAGACAAGACAAAGACATGATAGAAGAGTCATCTTAATTCATTAGAAAGTACAAACTCGTCCGTGAACAATGGACTGAGATACAATTTCTGTAAGTATGGAATCAGAATGTCTTCAAGGTAAAAATCGAAGGAATGCCCCTCGAAAGAAGGTGGTGAGATAGTTGTTCCCGACGGATTTAGTTCTCCCTTTTCAAGAGTATCATCAATCAGTAGTGTATTAGTTGCATCAAAGGGTACACCGATTTGGCTAAACGGTTTGTACAAAAGAGGTAAGTGTGGTTTTTTAGGGTGGTAGTGGCCCTCGACGGTAACGCATTTTCTTTGATCATACAAAAAGGCAAAATCTGACGTGTGAGCGCCGCATACACTGCAAACTATTGTAACTAGTGGCGACAAGTTTTGCCTTTGCATTGAAGACCATATGGCAACTCTGAATCGCGGAAGAAGAAACTGAATAAATTCCTTGGTTCCTGGACGAACCACGACTCGACAAGTTCCCATCCGAAACGTTTGCAAATCCTCAAAGGGTTCTGTGTCACCGAGAGGCACGCGCATCAGCAGCAATCCATTGAGGTCCAAGATAATCAACCTTTGTAAAAGTTGATAAGTACATATAAGTAGTTAGAAGCTGAACATATTTTGCCATACTTGAATAGACATTACCGGAACAACCGTATCTACATGTAGCAAGGGTCCATACTGGGTCTTTGTAGTGTTGATGTCGTTGTTGCTCTCCTCTGCTTTAGCTTCATCATTAACATCTTCATAGTCATCATTCACATCTTCATCAGGGGTCTCCCCCATGGCTCTTTCTGCCTCATTCAAGGTTTCCTCCAAGGTCTTTTCCTCTACCTCGGTTGACCGGCTTGCCTCATCCATCCTTGCCTCATCCATATCAGTTTGCTCATCCCTAGGCCTGCTTTCCTCATCCATATCCTTTTGCTCATCCATAGGCCTGCTTTCCTCATCTTGGGTTTCATCCATAGGCTCTTTTGGCTCCTCCACTAGATGACTTGGCTCTTTTGGATCCTCCACTGGCTGACTTGGCTCTTTCATTGTCTCCTCTGGTTGTACACTAGCACCTTCCATATGCTCATTTGACCTTTCCTCATCCTCGGCTCTTTCATCTTCTGCTGATATGACCCCCTCGGCCCGTTGTGATTCCACTGTATCGGATGCAGGGGTTTGTCGTGGTGGCACGTCATGTATTGTCATATCAATAGTGCGGTCATCCAAGCCGCTATCTTCAGGCTCGCTAGGGCTAGACATAGTAAGTAGGTGTTGTATTAAACTTACCCGGTATCTTTGCAAATAATCATATGTGTAGTTTTTTAAAGCAGTCTGCAAAATTGAAAGACCACATGGTGAGAATTCTTCTATAAACTAAACCAAAACTGACTGAATGCATTGCCAAATGGTTACCTTAGTCATGAAAGGTTTTAATGCAAAGTAGCTTTGCAGGACATATTCTGCATGGAGAAGACATCTCTAGCCGCAAGAATTTCCATCGGTTTGATTTGGGACAGGTACATCTTTGATTGGGGCCTTGTATAGTTCATACCTTCCACATAGCTTGCCATAGGCAAGCAACAACCTCTTTATACAACTGCACAAAGCAGTATCAAGATGTTAGCTTGAGGCTTCAAATTTACATGGATATCTATAAGAAACACTTTCTGATACATAACACTTACAGCCTAATTTCAAGGTGGGTTCCTTTTATTGAATTGAACACCCACACAGCTGGTTGGTCAACATCAAGGCATATGAGACTCCAGTGATGGTTGTTCTCATATGGAAAGATGATGACAGTAACTTCCAGCATAGCACAGTGGAGAAACCAACTCTCAAAGGTCCCAGATGGACTGTTCTTCTGTCTAATAATCATTGACATTTGTGGATCAAGAAGAAACACCTCTGTGTGGGTGTGCAGTGGGAGTTGACTTTTGATCAAGCTGCAGAGAGTATACCTGAGTTAGCAAACCAATTATCTGAGTTTTCAAAGCTAGCAAGATAGTAACACTTACTTAAGACAAGCATAGATAATTGTGTCTGAAATCTGAGCATCTGGATTTTGCAATAAATTAATGTCCACTTTTTCCAGAGCTAGCTTTCTAGCTCCATCTACAAATGGTATCTCTGCAAGCAAACCATCCTTCATTGAAAGTAGAGTTTCTTGATTGCTTGCCTCTATGGACAGGGTCACATTGCATTCTGTTTGCCTCTGGGACTCCACTGCTACTTTTGCTTTCTCCTTAAGTTCTGCTTCCCTCATGTACTCTTTTCGGCGAGCAACAGTCTCTGCCCTTGCCCTTGTATTCACATCATGTGTGACATCTACAACTGTGAGTTGTGGCACTAGCTCAGGGGGGTATAACAAAATTTCCCTCATTTTCTTATCCCTACAAACATTGGGGACCAGTAGTTTGTCATACCTCCACCTTATTCTTTTTAGTGTCTCACTATCTTTGTCCATTATAGTAACCCTGTGGGCATGGGCTGCAACAATGGTGGTCAGTGAAGTACTGCAGTAGGAATTCCTCTGCTTCTTCTTGTAGAGCCATCAATGCCACCACCTTCCACCTTTTGGTGCCCCAGGTAGCTTCTTCACATATGGACCTCACCATCCTCTGAAAGGGCAGCTTTGGTATGCATAAATCTACACATTTCTGTGCCTTTCTAATTTCTCTGAAAAGTCCCATGCAGGTTTGTAACTTCTTCACCCTTGGACCTTTCAGAATTTTATTGGGTTTTCCAGGTCTCTTCTTTGGGGTTGCAGATCTGCTACTTGCCTTAGCTGCTAATCCTGGTCCCTTGCCTGCCTTCCTTGCAGTGGCTTTTGTTCTAGACATTTCACTGTATACAAATAGAGGAGTCTCTCTCTCTCTCTCTCTCTCTCTCTCTCTCTCTCTCTCTCTCTCTCTCTCTCTCTCTCCTTTCTATAGCTTAGCATATTAAAAGAGAGAGAGAGTGAGAGACTCCCATTACTAACGGCGCGCGTGGAGCATGTTTTGACCTCAAAAAACACCTCCGCGCGCCGATAGTA